>NC_136998.1:32858651-32878651 GCF_032717465.1 Coenobita brevimanus
AGAGCGAGAGAGAGAGCGAGAGAGAGAGAGAGAGAGAGAGAGAGAGAGAGAGAGAATATTTAATACTATGGTAGATACTAGGATTATTTTCAGTGTATTGTTACATTTTAGAGTATCTGGCTCATAACAACTGTAATATGATTATGAGTTTAAGGTGTTCTTGCTTGTCAGATGCTTAATTAATCTTTCATTTTGTGTAATCATAATGGCCTCTACTTCTAATTCGTAAGCATTTATTATAGTTAAAATGAGCCATGGGCTTTAAAAAATGGAATTATTCATCAAAGGGCCTGGTTTTATAATGCACCTAACATAACAGCTGTACACATAAGTAATCAAATTTAAGACCATATAAAAATCATCGGTCAATCAGTGAAACCACCAGCGCTTCCTGCTTTCCTATCCTCATCTTATAACTCCCATTATATATCCACACACATACCCTATTTTATAACACGTAGCCTCCTAGTAAAATACAGGTCCCTTGCTCTATGTACTTTCTCTGTACTCCATTTGTTCTCTCTCTGTGCCCCAGTAATGCCCTAAGCAGCTCCTCTCCCCCAGCTCCTTAACCTTCTCCCTCGCCGGCACAATCCCTCCCCGCCGTACTCGCCACCATCACCACCTAAACCAAACCCTTTCTCTTTCTCATCTCCCTCCTTCATCCTCTCACCTTTATCTCCTTATTCCTCCATTCACTTCACATCACCATATTATGAATTTCCCTTCCCCTTCTTCTCCTTCCAATTCTCCCACTCTCCATGTCACTCCTTTCACTGCCACCACACTACCACTCTCATCAAGCCCCTTTCCCCCTTTCTCCCTCCATTTCTCCATCGCTTACACAACATCACCGCCCTAACCAAAACCCATCCTCTCCTTCATCCGTATCTCTCCCTGTCTCCCTACCTCACTCTTCTTCCTTCCATATCCCTCTGCCTTTTCCCTCACACCCATAACACCACCACCAACCCAAGTGAACTCCTTCTTCTTCCTCACGTCCCCTCTCCCCCCTACCTACTCCTTCCTCCCCTTTTCTCCTCAATCCTCTTCTTTTCCAAGCTCCGTCTTTTCTCCACACATTCCCCTTTCGGCCCTCCATCCACCTCTCCCCACATCTCCACTCCATCTCCTACCCCCCATTCTCTCCTGCTACCTTCCCACTCTCTCCCTTCCTCCCCCACCATACATCACCCCCTTCATTAAGACTCCGCCTGCTGACTGGAGTGCTGAGCTGATGAATCCCTTTACCTGGAATCAGCTCGCCAGGCATGGAAGGGAAGGGAACTGGGGGATTTATGAAGGACTGGAACATATACAGGATTTATGACTCTAATGAATGGGACTAGGGGATTTTATGGAGGGAAATTTTGTATTTTTACGTGCTTTTTTTTTTTATGACAGTGTGATGATGATGATGATGATGATGATGATATGGAGGAGGAGGAGGAGGAGGAGGAGGAGGAGGAGGAGGAGGAGGCATACGGGTACCACGATGATGATGATGATGATGATGATGATGAAGCGAGCAGCAGACAGAACCAGGATACGGTATAAGATAATGGTGGTAGTTATGGTGGTGGTGATACTGGTGATTCTGCTTCTATTATGGACGTGATGATGGTGATGGGGAAGATAATGGATGATTTAAAGAGCCAAGAAAAAAACAAGAATCGTCATATTTATTCTTCCTTAACCATAGTGAGGGTCTTTAATACTGCTTCATGGTAGTAGTGTTTCTATGGTTAATGCATCATCATCACCATCATCATCATCACCATCATCATCATCACCATCATCATCATCACCATCATCATCATCACCATCATCATCATTACCATCATCATCTTCATCGCCATTATCACCACCATCTTCATCACCACCATCATTACTAACAAACCAAAACACCATCACCACACACATCACCACCATCACCATCACCCCAAAAAGACAGATCACCACATAAAACGCCACCTAGATATGCAATCCCCTATCATCCCAGTAATCCCCCTAAAGTAATCGTTCTCAGGGGGATTTTTGCCTTGGGATTTAACACACCATTCGCCCCGTCCGAGTGGAGATTTATCGCCGAGTATTTCCGGGGAGGGGACATTTGGCCGGTATTTCTGTGTCTTCTGGATATTTGGATGTGTCGTGGATAATGGCGATGGATGGACAGGGGAATTTAGGATTTGGGATGAGTGTCAGGGAAGTACTGGCGGAATAAGGGTAGTATAAGGGGAAATATAAGAGGAATATCATATCATACAGTATAAGGGAAAAATTTGGCTGTCTTGGAAAATGGCGATGGATGAACAGGGGAATTTAGGATTAGGGATGAGTATCAGGGAAGTACTGGGGGAATAAAGGAAGTATAAGGGGAAATATAAGAGGAATATCATGGAGTATAGGGGAAAAATCTGGCTGTGTCCTGGAAAATGGTGACGGATAGGCAGGGGTAATTAGGGAAGTATTAGGGAGAGTATTAGGCTAGGAGAAAGAGTATAAGGGGGAACATGAGTGAAGTAATGAGGGGGGTCTTGGCTGGAATATGTGTGTGCGGATATGGAGGGGAATTTAGGGTTAAGGATGGGTGTGAGGGAAGTATTAGGGGAAATACCAGGTAGGGAGGAGTACCGGGGGAGGATGAGTATTACAGAAGAATGTGTGAATTATAAGTAGGAGAGAGAGAGAGAGAGAGAGAGAGAGAGAGAGAGAGAGAGATTGTGATGAATATGGGGGAGAAGTATTAGGGGATATATAAGGAAGTATATGGCTGTGAAAGAATATAGGGAAGAAAATATATGGAAGATATTTTTAAGTATTAGGGGAAACTTTGTGAGTCGTGGAAAACAGCTATGGATGTGCAGGGGGGATAGTGGGATGGGAATAGGGGGAGTATAAGGGAAATATCAAGGAGTAATAGGGGGAAGTATAAGGGGGAGCTGCCATGAGGAAAAGAAAGGACAAACAGAAGGAACTGAGGACTGCCAGGGAGTATAAGGCGGGGAAAATAAAATGGAATGAGTATCAGGGGTAAAATATAAGGAAATGACTGGTATAAGGGACACATCATAGGGTATAAAATGGAATGAGTATAAGGGAAAGGAGTGCTGGGAAAAAATATTGTTGGGGAAAGTATGAGGGGAAAAGCAGAGTGGGAAATATAAGGTGAGGGGAAACACAGGTTTAGGGAAGAAGTATAAGGGAAAGGAGAATATCTGTCAGTATCAGGGGAGAGCATTAGAGGATGAAAACATACGGTGGAGAGAAGATATCAGGTGGAGGGAAAATATATAAGGTGGAGGGAAGACATCAGGTGGAGGGAAAATACAAGGCGAGAGATATACAAAGTGGAGGGAATATTAGGTGGACGCGTAATATAAGGTGAGGTGGAAATAGAATATTGAGGTTAGCATTCGACCCGGTGTCTTTTTTATATAACGACCTATCTATCTATTTATTCATCTATTTATCCCTGTCCATCCATCTATGTCTATCAATTCAATTCAACTATCTATCTATTTATCTTTGTCCATCAATATCTGTCCATCAGTGTATCAGTTCAAGTATCTATCTACCTACCTATTTACTTCACTATCTACCTATCTATCTTTCTATCTATCTATCTATCCGGATATACAAACAGCCGGAGAGATAGATGGAGACACCTAAAGCTTCAAGTGATACCATATATCATTCTCGGAAGTCGACACAAATAATCATAACTGTCAGAGAATTCCAAGAGAAAGAGAGAGAGAGAGAGAGAGAGAGAGAGAGAGAGAGAGAGAGAGAGAGAGAGAGAGAGAGAGAGAGAAAAACGAAGACAAACAGATATAAGGATAAAGGAGAAGTAATGATAACAAGAATAATGGATAAGAGAAGAATGAGGAAGAAAACAGACAGGGAAGAAGGAAGTAAACGCAGAATGAAGACAGACAGACAGACAAACAGAAAGACAGAGATAGAAATAAACCAAAAGAAAAAACTTGGGAAATGTGAATAGTAATTTCTTTTATGTTATAAGGACTTACACACACACACACACACACACACACACACACACACACACACACACACACACAGTAACGACAGTATATTTCCATCTTCCCATCTGTAAACACACAGGAAAACAGCTCACTAGTAATATTCCTTCCTTCCTCCTCTTCATACACTCGGTAAGACCTGCATAATATTACTTCCTTCACTGCTACAGGCACAAAGAAATCACTGCACACTACTCCTCCCTTCATGTCCTCAAGCACATGGAATAACTAACACACTCTTTATTAATTTAGTCCTTCAAATACCCAGCTGTCAAAAACGAGATATTATTTACGACTTCTTTCACTTTCCTCCCAACTAAAAAAAAAATAAATAAATAAATAAAATCAAAATCTTGGGTATATTTTCACATTGTTTTGGTTTCACGTCCTGGTAAACTTCCCTCCCGTCCAAGGCTAAAACTTAACATCCTTTACGTCTACTATAATAATTTATAAGTTGAAAAATGATCAGAAGTGTTTGTTCAGGGTAGAAGTGAAAAATATTACGCACATTCTTATCGTTTAGGGATTTTGTCACCTGATGCTTACCTGGAGTGAAGAATTAGTTAGTTCATTTCTTCATTTACCTAGTTACCTACCTCAGTATAAGAGCCTCATATCGAAACAATTTCACGGATTTTTTTTCTATACTTATTTGCCTCACTATACCTCTTTTCTCACCTAACTACCTGCTACAAGAACTTCATACCATCTGTAACTCTTTTCTTCTACTTACCTATTTACGTACCTACCTACTTACACGAACACCATATCAAGTAAAACCTTCTACCTACCTGCCTATCTAGAAGAACATCATAACACGTCCAGTAATTCCTTCTTTACCTACCTACCTACCTACATGAATATCCAATCACCTATAATTCCTTTCTTCACTTACCTACCCACTAAGCTATATTTTTCACCTACCTACCTAACAAGGGTGTCATTGAATCTTGTGTTGTTCATTTCCTCATTCACCTTTCAGACTACCAAGCTATAAACCCGTGTGTTTCCTTCAGCTGCCTACTTAACTGACAATATTTATTCAGACTACCAACCTAACTACCTACCTACTTACCTATCTATCTTCCTACCTACCTGCCTACCTTCTTACCTGCCTACCTACCTAGTTTCATACCTGTCTATCTACCTACCTTCATACCTGCCTATCTACCTACCTTCATACCTGCCTATCTACCTACCTTCATACCTGCCTACCTCCTTACCTAACTACAAAATTATCATAACCTCTTCTCGTGTTACTTACTCCTTCACTTAGCTACATTTCTTCACTCAGTTACATATCTAACTACATCATATCAATCTTCTGTAACTCTCCCTCATCTTATCTTGCTAACTAAGGATAAGGGCATCACAATATAACCACGTGTTCTTCTTATCTTCACTAACCTTACTAAGTACTGGCATCAAAACCTTTTCACGTGTAATACCTTCCTTTGCCTGATTACCCACCTAACGACAAGAATTAACATCTCTTCAGTTACTTTCTCCCTTCCCTTTCCTATTAAACTCACATCTTGCACTCACCTATCTACCTACAAGAACATCCCTATGTTCCTCAAGTCCCTTCTTCACGTATCTTCTACTTACCTACCTAGCTACCTACAAGAACACCATAGCATCTTTTTGTGTAAGTTGCCTTCGCGTGAGAAAAAGGTTATGATGATAATAATGTCGATAATGACGACGATGATGGTAACCAAGTAACCACATGCATCAAGCCGGCAACATCTGCAATTTGTCCTTTCACTTACCGGTACCTTTTAATCTCCTATATCTCCTGGGTCCTTTCGACATCCCCCCCTCACGGTCTCATCGATCACACAGGTCTTGATTCCACTTCCTATATTCCAATTCTTCTCTTCAATGGCGGAAAAACACAGAAAAAAAAGCACGGACAAACAATCAAACTATACCCATGAAGGACGCCGGCGTCTCTAAGCTACCAACAGCGACGCATAGGCGAGCAGGTTAGCATCCACTGACGAGATGCCACTTTGTCTGATTAAATTAAAGCATTGAAATCACTGGCAAAACCAAAGCTACTCTCTCTTCTCTTGTATATATACTCTCAAAATTTTATCTTCTTTAAAATCTGTCTGAAGTTGGCTAAAGCAACCAAGTGTTATTTGCAAAAAAAAAATAAGTTAGATATTTATTGAAGGTAACTAGGTCAGACGCCACGTCTCACCTCACCACAGCCCCTGCACCTGACAAGTTGCCATGTCTCTTATTTAACGCAAGCTGATTACAAGCCTTAAATGCCACCTACAGTACATCGCTAATTGTGATGTATATTTACCACTTTTGATTCACTAGTCCTTCAGTCAAATATGAAAAAGCGAAAGAAAAGGAAGCACAGTCATAAGCGAAGTTTTCTTATGCTATTTTAAAATTTTGCGGGCCCATCCACACACGCATCTTTGTCTCGCGCATCTTACCCCCCTCCCCTACCCCTCCACCTCCTCCCCTCCTTCCCTCACCTTCCCCCATCCCTTCCCTCCCCTCTTCTCTCCCCCCCCCCAGCTCCACATGCGCAGCACCACTTTTATGATCCTGATGATTTAAATTCTTTGTGTACTTTAAATGTGCCATAGTAAATAATGGTTATATATCTGACGTAATTACAAGCGAAAAGGCCGAATAGGGATGGTGTGTATCATGTGTAAATAAGTTCTCGTCGCCATATTTCATTCCTATTCATCTTCACTCTCCTTCCTCTCCCCCTCCTCTACCCCTCCACTTTCCGCTCTTCCATCACCTCCTTCGCCTTCCTCCAGCCCTCCACAACTTAAATACGTGGAATAGGTCTCTCTCTCTCTCTCTCTCTCTCTCTGCACACCGGCATCACACGCATGTCACATCGCGCTAACACACGATATTACACCACTCACTGCTACATCACACCACACCTCACACTGCCACACCTCAAAGTCACATCACTCACAACACAATACGACACCGCTCTACCACATCATACCAGAACGCACACCTCCACACGTCACAATGGTACACCACAAACCATCACACCACTCACTGCCACACCACATCCTGCCACACTACATACTATCACAGCATACTGCATCACTTACTGCCACACTGTACCACACCACACCCTGCCACACCACATCCTGCCACACTTTACACTCTTACACCATACTACACCTCTCACTGCTACACCGAACGACACCACTCACTGTCACACCACAGAAACAGAGACAACAGGAACGAGACCAAGAAAGAGAGAGGGCGGTATTACGAGACAGCTAGAACAAGACCAAAGACCGGAATCAAGATAGATAATCAGGTAGAGAGAGAGAGAGAGAGAGAGAGAAATATACTGAAACAGACAGCAAAACCAAGAACCAAAGGGACAAAAACGAGAACAAGAGCAACAGCAAGATCAAAAGACAGCGACAGAAAGCGAGAGAGAGACTACCAAGTCATTAAATAAACCCGTGCTTCCTTCAGCTGCCTACTTCGCTGACAACATTTCTTCAGACAACCTAAATGCTTACCTATCTGACTATCTTCCTACCTACCTAACTGCCCTCCTTCATATCTGCCTACTTAACTACAAGAATTTCATAACCTCTCCTCGTTTTATTTACTCTTTCACTTAGTTACATTTCATCACTCCCTTTAACTACGACCTAACTACATCATATCAATCATCTGTAACTCTCCCTTATCTTGCTAACTAAGGATAAGGGCATCACAATATAACCACGTGTTCTTCATATCTTCACTAGCCTAACTACCTAACTACTGGCATCAATACCTTTTCACGTGTAAATCTTTCCTTTGTCTATCTGATTACCCACCTAACTACAAGAATTAACATCACTTACTTTCTCCCTTCCCTTACCTATTAAAATCACTTTCTTTCACTCACCTATCAACCTTCAAGAACATCCCTATATTTCTTAAGTTCTTTCCTTTAGTACCTTCTACTTACCTACCTTTCGTTCTTTATTTCACTACTAACCTACCTACAAGAACACCAGAGCATCTTTTAGTGTAAGTTGCCTTCGCGTGAGAAAAAGGTTATGATGATAATAATGATGATAATGATGACGATGACGATAACTAAGCAGCCACAAGCGCATCAAGCCTGCAACATTTATAATTCCTTCCTTCACTTTCAGGTACCCTTTAAAGGCAATTGTGTTTTTCAGGTAGTCTGGATGATTAAATATTCAGTTTAGAGAGAGAGAGAGAGAGAGAGAGAGAGAGAGAGAGAGAGAGAATGTGGAGGCAGATCAAATGTATAGAAATGGCATGTGTGTGTGTGTGTGTGTGTGTGTGTGTGTGTGTGTGTGTGTGTGTGTGTGTGTGTGTGTGTGTGTGTGTGTGTGTGTGTGTGTGTGTGTGTGTGTGTGTGTGTGTGTGTGTGTGTGTGTGTGTGTGTGTGTGTGTGTGTGTGTGTGACATTAGCATACATAATTGTGTTCGCGTTCGCTTCCTCCTCCTCCTCCCGTCACCCCCTCCTACGTACAGGAGTAAATAAACAGTGTGTGTGTGTGTGTGTGTGTGTGTGTGTGTGTGTGTGTGTGTGTGTGTGTGTGTGTGTGTGTGTGTGTGTGTGTGTGTGTGTGTGTGTGTGTGTGTGTGTGTGTGTGTACGCTCACCAATCCACCCCTCTCTCTCTCTCTCTCTCTCTCTCTCTCTCTCTCTCTTGTATTAAGGTCTGCATTTGGTCGCCTAGAAAAATATGTTGAAACTGTGTGACATTTGCCTCTCTCTCTCTCTCTCTCTCTCTCTCTCTCTCTCTCTCTCTCTCTCTCTCTCTCTCAACCTTTGCAATTCATCACTCCATCTAATTTTTTCAATCACCATAAAAAACATAATACACTGTGTCTCACCCAATTATCTCCACCTAATTTATTCCCGTCCAAACTGAGACTGAATGAAGTACGCCTCAACTAATGTTATAAGAGAGGAAATGTCAAGCTAGATTAGTCTATTTCAGGTGTAAAATAAATGTAGGTATAATTCTCCTTAGGCAAGCTTCCGGATCTGTTAGGGTTTTCTATCTATCTATCTATTGCCAGACGCCTTAATCCCGTAAGGGGTGGCCACAAACAAATCGCCTCCACGTCACCCTGTCCCCCGCCATTTCACTGCCCTGCTCCCAACTTACCCCCCCCCCTCTATCATATACCTCTCCACTCCATCCCTTCATCTCATCCTCGGCCACCTCCTCCCTCTCCCCCCCTCCACCTCACTCATACACTCTCCTCGTCAGTCGCTCACCCTCCATCCTCTCCACATGGGTTATACTACTAAAAATATATAAGCAAGTTTTAGTATTGAAGTTGTAGATATTGTTAAGTTTTATTCTGGTGCTGGAAATGGGACGCCTTCACGTGGTGGCACCGACATGACCGAACGGTGGAGCTGCCTGGCTATACAAACGTCCCTCAGTTCCCTCTCCTGTCCCCCCAAAGGAGGATGGTGGCAGGCTCAAGAAGGGCATCTTCGGCCCGCGGTCCACCTGATTAACGTCCAGATCAGCCTGTCACTACTACTATTACTACTACTACTACCAATACTAATACTACTACTACTACTACTACTAATAATAATAATAATAATAATACTTTGATGAGAATTTTATATTTTTAGGCCTGACTTATACCACCATTTCCCGAAGCAGAAAAATGATTGCTATGAAAATTCTCAACAAAGCCATTTGAATATTAAGAGTATTTTGGCTTCCGCTTTTGTATATCATTCTACTTTCTGAAAAAATTATATAGATAGCTGTATATGTGACCCCAAAACACACCACAGACACTGGAACTGCAAATGTGGAATAATAACCGATAGGGTGAAATTATGATAATGACTCAGAAAATCATTTATATTTACAGCATGGGAACTACTTTTGAGGAGGAAATGTACTTTTTAAATAATAATAATAATAATAATAATAACAATAATAATAATAATAACAATTACAACAGCAACAACGTCAACAACAAAAATAATAATAATAATAGTAATAATAATATTAATAATAATAATAATAATAATAATAATAATAATAATTTAATTTTACAATAAGGATCACGCGAATTTCGCCATAATCGGATAAAATACTTCAGATCCTCGGCCCATTGTTCGCCCGACATTCATCTTCTGGTCATGCATTTGTGTGTGTGTATATGTGTGTGTGTGTGTGTGTGTGTGTGTGTGTGTGTGTGTGTGTGTGTGTGTGTGTGTGTGTGTGTGTGTGTGTGTGTGTGTGTGTGTGTGTGTGTGTGTGTGTGTGTGTGTGTGTGTGTGTGTGTGTGTGTGTGTGTGTGTGTGTGTGTGTGTGTGTGTGTGTGTGTGTGTGTGTGTGTGTGTGTGTGTGTGTGTGATGGAAGATAACACCCATGGATTTTACAACAGTGAAATACATGGGGCGATAAATTCAAAAAGATTTGAAATATGCGCTTTTGTGTGTGTGTGTGTGTGTGTGTGTGTGTGTGTGTGTGTGTGTGTGTGTGTGTGTGTGTGTGTGTGTGTGTGTGTGTGTGTGTGTGTGTGTGTGTGTGTGTGTGTGTTTTGTCTGCGTGTAAGAATGTGCGCATGAAATATAGACTGAGAAAAGAAAATGAAAAAACAGAAAGTGTGTTCACAAAGAGATTAAAAATTTGCAAATGTGTGCATTCGTGCATGAAAGAGAGAGAGAGAGAGAGAGAGAGAGAGAGAGAGAGAGAGAGAGAGAAGGGGGCCTAGTCGGTAAAAGGGTGGTTTTCTGTCCCAATGGATGCGGGTTCGATGCACGACTGGGGGAGGGAACAATTTAAAAGGAACAGTTTAAAAGGAAAAGTTTAAAAGGAACAATTTAAAAGGAAGTTTAAAAGGAACAGTTTAAAGGGAACAATTTAAAAGGAACAGTTTAAAAGGAACAAATTAAAAGGAATAGTTTAAAAGGAACAGTTTAAAAGGAACAATTTAAAGGGAACAGTTTAAAAGGAACAATTTAAAAGGAACAGTTTAAAAGGAACAATTTAAAAGGAAGAGTTTAAAAGGAACAATTTAAATGGAACAGTTTAAAAGGATACTAGTTTCGCTTAAGCAAACTTTTCATACACACACACGCACAAACACACACACATAAAACACACACACATGCACTTACATAAACACACATAAAGCCCACGACAATGCTTGCTAAATCCTTCAAAGCCCGTTTGTCTGTGAGGGGAAGGGCGATTCTTAAGTGTGTGTGTGTGTGTGTGTGTGTGTGTGTGTGTGTGTGTGTGTGTGTGTGTGTGTGTGTGTGTGTGTGTGTGTGTGGATAAAACACTGTCGCAAGTTGAACTAATATGCATGCAAAATGAGATATGAAAATACTCTCAAGAAAACCTTATGTGCGCGTGGGTGGGTGTGTTTACGTGAGAGAGAGAGAGAGAGAGAGAGAGAGAGAGAGAGAGAGAGAGAGAGAGAGAGAGAGAGAGAGAGAGAGTGAGAGAGAGAGAGAGAGAGAATGAAAACACAGAAACTGAGAGAAACGCGAGGAACACAGAAAACAAAAATACAGCACAATATTAAAGAAAGAAAAACAAACACAGCCAGCAGTATCGTAAAAACAAACACAGAAAAGCAAGCCCAAATAATGATTAAAACAAAAATACACACCAGACTCGGGAAAGGGTTCAAGCAGAAGCACAAGGCAAGCACACCCACACCCACACACACAAAACACAAAAACATAAATGAAAGGACACCAGCCGAAGATATAACAATAAAACACAAATAAAACTCAGAGCAATAGCTGACCATAAAACACCTATATCTACCCTGACAGTAAAACCAAACACGCACACATGCACCAATATAAACACACGAAGCGAGAGATAAACCACACAGGCACACACTTACCACGAAACATACATCAAACACACACACAATACCTCGACACACACACACATACATACACACACACACACACACACACACACACACACACACACACACACACACACACACACACGTTCACATATGCGCATACCTAAACACAGAACAGAAGCACACACACTTACGTTCACATACACGCACACCTACACAAAGACAAACAACACACACGCGTTCACATATACACATCATGTCAACACAAAATCCGCACTGTTACACTTACACCTACATAAACGTACACATAAAACCCGCGAGCCTGTTAAATCGTTCGTAATCCGTCACCGTGTGTGTGTGTGTGTGTGTGTGTGTGTGTGTGTGTGTGTGTGTGTGTGTGTGTGCGCGCGGGGGCGGATCAAAGGGCAAAAAAAGGGGGGGAGGAGACTGACGCACATTTTTTTTTTTTTATGGTAAGTTCTTTCTCGCCTCAAGATCAAAGCTGCGCCTGACTAACCCTCACTATAAGCATTACCAGAATTATAAACCCCCTCATTACAAAAGGTATACTCCGAGTGAAGATAACCGTCTGAAGATAGAATGAGAAAGTAGTAGTAGTAGTAGTAGTAGTAGCAGTAGTAGTAGTAGTAGTAGTAGTAGTAGCAGTAGTAGTAGTAGTAGTAGTAGTAGTAGTTGAAATCCAAGTTTCATGTCAACGTGAACCCGGTGGACTTTCGGCTGAAGTTGCCCTCCCCAGGTAGGCTACTATCCTCCTTTTGGGGGCTAGGGAAGGAATTGAAGGATATTTGTGCAACCGGGCAGTGGAAGGGCTCGATTATGTCAGTGACACCACATGAAGGCCTCCCTCGTCCTTGTGATAACCGAAATAAACACAAGGCGCCATCGTTCTGAAAGGGTTAATGTTTGTACCCAAGTTTATGAACCGCGTCCTTCATCATTTTCGCCATATTTATCACCCTAACTTTATTTTTCACTCTAGTTACCCTGATCGCACATGACAGGGTTTTGCCTCTCCTCTTTAGCCTATTACCTGTTATTTAATGGTGGAATGAGACCGCACTATATCTTTACATTATATCCTTCACATTTCTTCACAGCTAGCAACATATTTTACTATCCATCTCCTTTAACAACATTAAATTTAGAGAGGCAACATTTTTTTTTTTTAAGAAGGAAGTAAAACCAGCTATGATGCAAGGGCCTAGTTGGATGGAGAAAAGACACAAGGAATTACAAAACCACGGTACCTACAGTATTCTCAAGTGCCAATACATTCATGAACTCTTCAGAATGTAGGTCTCGTATTCTTAACTTCCTAACACCTTCTCCTATGCGATCTGCTTTGCTTATTAAACATTACTGACCTCTTAGGTGTAGCATAACGCCTTCCAATATTGTCCTGCTCTGCATGAATAACATACAAAAAGGTTATCAACCACTCATATCCAAAAATGATTCGCTATGGAAGAGGTGTTACGGAGCTTCCTTAATAGACGAGATTACGAGACCTAGATTCTGTAGATAAGAGACAAGGATGCAGATTACAAGGATAAGGATGGTTCTCCCCTGCAAGTTTATATCTGTGTGTGTGTGTGTGTGTGTGTGTGTGTGTGTGTGTGTGTGTGTGTGTGTGTGTGTGTGTGTGTGTGTGTGTGTGTGTGTGTGTGTGTGTGTGTGTCGCTGGATAAAACAGTGGAGTGAGTCAAAGTAAAATACATGCAAATTGAGAAATGAAAATGCGCTCAAGGATATTGATGTGCGCGTCTGTGTACGTGAGAGAGAGAGAGAGAGAGAGAGAGAGAGAGAGAGAGAGAGAGAGAGAGAGAGGACAGACATTCCACAACATTAACCAAACTACAAAATGACAACGCCAGAAATATAGAAAAGAAACACACGCACACAAATATCAAAGACGGGGAGAGGAGAGAATACTTTATGTGAGAAAGGAATGCGTTTCGTCCTTTCACCTTTATTTGGCCCAAATTTTCATCCTTTTTGTAGCTTATTTCACGCAGCTCAGTGGCAGAATAGAATAACACTAAGGCCCTACATCCTTTCCATGGCACTTCTTCGCGACTGGCACTGAATTCTGGTGTTAATCTTTCGCCATAACTCTGTCTTCAAGACGGATGGACGGAGCTTGAGGCCAAGATAAAGTAAAAAGGGTAAAGTTGCTGGTTAAGTCTAGCAGGATGATATATGGCTGAATTATGACTGATAATGTGAAGACAAAAGCCAAAGGATGTGTGAAGAACAGGGAGGAGTCGGGGAGGGTAAGATATGTACTGGTCTAATAACTGTCCTTAAAATCACGGCAGAGAATGTGGAAATACACTGATGGATGTCTGTGGCATTTATGGATATCGATAAGACATACGATACAATAAATCGGCATCCGTTGTCATAAGATAAATCGGCACGCGCTGTCATAAAATAAATCGGAAAGCTTTGTCATCGGTAAGGAATGTAAGCGTGAGAGAAAAAAGCATTGCATGACGGCAGCCTTTTCGAATACTGATGTATGTTTTTTTTAACGGCTGGAAGGTCTTGCAACACTTATAGATCCGGGGAAGACATAGACTGAGTTGATCGACAGGCACTGTGCAAGGGAAGGAATGCAAACGTGGAAGTAATGACTGTATTGTATTATAATACACTGGTTCAAACACTGACATACAGGATACAAACATAGACTGAATGCTTTATAAAAATTACATACCCAGGGAAAGCATACCACAGAGAATATTGGCGTTGTTGTTTAATTAACCCCAGTCTGTTTGGCCAAGCAGACCCGTCGGACATAGGTAAGCAACTTCTTCTGTGGAGCCGTCTACAGGAACTGTACATACTCTATGAAGGGAACCAGCGCCCCATTCTGGTAGACAGCATCGTGCCAGAGTCGAACCAGGGTCCTTCCCCACGGCAAGGTTCAAGGAAATATGAAAGGTTTGGTTCCTGGGTGGACGAGCTTTGTTCCACCCATGGTACTCAGCGCCTCGACGTGTAGGCTCCTCATCAGCGCTATATAACAAATAAAGAATGTAAACGTGGGAATAAAGAGGGCACTTTACAAATAAACTACTTCGACCGCTAGTTCCAAAAATGGACGGAAGGCTGTGTGAGGCGTTGATGAGACGAAAGACGGCACATCATTAAAGTCGATGGATAGGTATTGTGCAAGGCGAGGAATGTAAGGCAGAGGGTAAAGAATGCGTTGCAAGACAGTATATTAGTTCAAACACGGCGATGCAGTAGTAAAGTGAGGTAAAGTAGAGTGTAGTGAAGTAAAGTGTATTCTTCAAAGCCAGCCATCAGGAGTGAGAGATGTCGAAAAAAGAAGTGATTTGGGAGTGACACGAAAGGTTAGACATATAAATTACAGGAATCGTGAAAAAGTGTGGCGTGGAGATGATAAAGTGGGAAAAAAAATGAAAATAAAATATACTGTACTATATAGTGGTTTGGTCATGTGTAGGAAATGAAGAGAATTGTATGGGTGTAAATGGGCAAATAGACTGATTCATGACAAGTACAGTTAGAGATGTGGAAAAACTGTGTGTGTGTGTGTGTGTGTGTGTGTGTGTGTGTGTGTGTGTGTGTGTGTGTGTGTGTGTGTGTGTGAGAGAGAGAGAGAGAGAGAGAGAGAGAGAGAGAGAGAGACCCCACATTATCATAACTTATACCCGTGGATGAAGAGATCACCCAGCTTCAGTAATGGGTCATGGAAGGAGGAGGAGGAGGAGGAGGAGGAGGAGGAGGAGGAGGAGGAGGGGGAGGAGGAGGAGGAGGAGGAGGAGGAGGAGGAGGAGGAGGAAAGGACGCAGTAGCCCCCTTGTGTGTGTAAATAAGTACATGTCTTGAATGAAAAGGCCGGAATGAATAGGAAAGAAAGATCACCGTTCATTATGCAAGAGAGAGAGAGAGAGAGAGAGAGAGAGAGAGAGAGAGAGAGCAGTAACGTTTACGAAAAAAAAAAAAACAATACATATACACGTAAATTATGATAGAGTATATGAGATTATTAAGTCTGAAATGAGGTAAATTACTAGCAGAACAGGTGAGAAAAAATACAGAACAAAACGAAAATGAAAGGAAATAAAAATAGCGTAAGACGGAATATGAGCGAGAAATAAAGGACAATGATAATAATAGAGAAGAAACGGAAAGATAAGACGATCATAAAAACAAAAGGTAATATTAAAACAATCTTACCTTGACAGCAGAGGCAACAGGACCGTCTGAAATAAAGAAAAACACATTAAAAAGTAATCAAAATACACATTAAATGTTATTCATTAAAAATTTACCTAGGTTTACCAAGTTTTTCCTCCTCCTCCTCCTCCTCCTCCTCCTCCTCTTCCTCCCCCTCTTCCTTCTCCTCCTCCTCCTCCTCCTCCTCCTAATCCCGGGGCGTGTGTTTTAAGGAAGCAAATGTCTGCCTGGCCAGTGAATGCAGGAGGAACTGATCTTGGATATTCATGAGCTGGAGGGGTTAAGAGGAGGGAGGGGAGAGGGAGGAGGGAAGGAGAAGGGAAGGGGGAAGGAGGGTAGGGAAGGGGAAGGAGAAGGGATGGGGAGGGGAAAGGGGAAGGAGGGAAGGGAAGGGGAAAGGAGAAGGGATGGGGAGGGGAAAGGGGAAGGAGGGAGAGGAAAGGGGAAGGAAGGAGGGAAGGGGATGGAGAAGGGATAGGGAGGGGAAGGGGGAAGGAGGGAATGGAAGGAGAAAGAAGGGATGGGGAGGGGAAAGGGAAAGGAGGGAAGGGAAAGGGGAAGGAGGTGGGAAGGATGGAGAGAGAAAGATCAAGATGGGAGGAGGTGTGGGGGAGGATGCTGATCCGAAAGCAGGGAGTGGATGACGAGAGGGGGAGGAGAAGGATGGGAAGGAGGAAAAATGGGAGTAGGAAATAAGGAAGGGGGAAGGAGGGATGGGGAGGGGAAGGCTGTAGGAGGGAAGGGGAGGGAAGAACAAGGAGAGAGTAAGGGAAGATAAGAGAGGGTGGGGGGGGGAGGAAAGAAACAGTAGGAAGTGAGTGGAAGGGGGGAGGAAGCATATTCTCGCCGGTTAAGGAATCTTCCTAACACCTCTTCCTTTGCGATTTATTTTTAATATGGCTGGCTAACATCGCTCTGTACTTCATCCATGAAGAGTATGGTGATATTAGAAGGATTTATGTAACAAAAAAGAGGATAGTATGATACAGTAAAGAAAATAAATCGCTTAGGAAAAGGTGCTAGGGAGCATACGGGTCCCAGGGAAATAATGACCACTTTGCTTGTCCCAGCTTTCCTTTATGTGAGCAATAAACTCGAATATAAACCCTTCATGGGCCGCCTAAACCCACTGACCCACCAGGCCCTTTTTTTTTTTTGGTATGATTTTGTGTGGTTCTTAATATTTTCCGTGACCAGCCTAATCTATGGCAAGGAAATTTTAAAAACGTAATATAATTCTTGCACTTTGTACAGGGAAGGAATGCATCGAATTTTACAGCGTTGAGAGAGAGAGAGAGAGAGAGAGAGAGAGAGAGAGAAAAGGGGGGAGAGTGAAAAATGGCAGGATCAACGCAGATTTAAAAAAAAAATGAGACCAAAGAAAAAAATCTAGAGAAACTAAGAAGAATTTTATACTGATAGAAAACAGCGAGAGGAAATGATAAAAGGATGGAAAATGAGATATAGAAGAGAAAGGAGGAGCTACACTCATGATAAACTGAAGGGGAAGGAGGGGAGGCGAAAGAGGGAAATGAGCTACAGGTATTGGAAAGGAGGGAAGAAGACACAGGGAGGAGAAAGGGGAAAATAGGAATAAATAAATGTGACGCAGAAAAGGGAGAGTGAGACAAGGGAAAGAAAGAGAAGATGGACATATGTGTGGAGTTGAAAATAGACAGACAGACAGACAGACAGACAGTTAGATAGATAGATAGATAGACAGACAGATAAGGAGGGTGAAACGAGGGAGAGAGAAGGTGGACATATGTGAGTGGTTAAAAAGAATGAATAGATAGACAGATAGGTAGGTAGGTGGAGAGATAGATAGATAGACAGGTAAATAAACAATTGATAGATATGAAAATTAACTTACACCCACACTCACGCCTACATATACACTTTATGTATGTGAAAGAATAAAAAAATACGCACATCAACTTATACCCTCACATTTACACTCACACACAGACACAGATAATCACACACACAATATACAAACATAAATGCGTACAGAATTACACACACACTGATATACACATACATACGTACACAATTACACACACTAACTCCAAAACACACACACACACACACACACACACACACACACACACACACACACACACACACACACACACACACACACACACACACACACACACACACACACACACACACACACATTACCCTCGCCTCAGCTGTCATCCTTCATCTGTATGTCGCCTCACTAGTCCATTACCGCACCCTCTCCTTCCTTCACCCTCTCCTTCATTTCTTCCTTCATATCCCCCTTCCTCCTCCGTCCCTTGTTCTCCTTCTTCTCTATACCTCGGTTCAGATTTCTCTCTCCAAATCTTGCTCCATTCTTCCATTGTCCCCTCCTTCCTTCTCTCATTCCTTCATTTCCTAACTTTTTCTTTCATATTTCCTCTACTCGCTTTTATTTCTTCCTTTCTTCACCCTCCTCTTACCTTCTTTTTATTTGCTTTATTTGTAAGTCACTTTATTACTCCATCACAGTACCGTCTCATCCCTTCCATCCCCCCTTTCATTATTCATTCCATTTTTCACTCATTCTTACCCTTTTTCATCCCTTCTCCCTTCGTTTCTTCCTTCATTCTCCCTCTGTTAGTACGTTTTTCTTTATTTTATTGGCACTGACGAAGGACCTACACGTGGTGGCACAGTGCAGGTCGAGAAGCCGCGGCGTCCACCCAGAAGCCAAACCTCCTCATATGTCCCTGCACCTCGCCCTGGGAAGGCCCCTGAACCGACCCTGGGTGAAGTTGGCGCCATATCCCTGACTGAAGAATGTACAGTACTATATTCGTAGGACGACCCCACAGAAGCGGTACCTTGCTTGTGGTTTACAGGTCTGCTCGGCCAAGCAGATCGGGATTGTAGCAAGAACATCCTCATTTAATTTCGTCTTTCCTTCACTGTCTCCCTAACCTTCTCCATCATTCTCTCCTTCTCTCCTTCCGTCATTCTCTTTTTCAATGCTCCTTCTCCCTGCCTTCTTCCTTCCATCATTCCTTCCTTCATTTGTTTCTTCCTTCACCTCCTCCTTTATTTGTAAGTCGCCTCACTTTGTCCTTCATTCCCCTTCAGTCAGTTCATATTCTTTCAACCTTTCCTTCATTACCTCCTTACTTTTCTCCCTCTTTTTTCCTCTTTTCCTTCCTTCCTTCTTGCCTTACTCTCACTCTCTCTCCTTCATTCTTCTCTTCATCTCTTTTACCTCCCTACATCTCATGCTTGACATCCGTCGTCTTAATTCTTTTCTTCACCTCATCCTTCAAGTCTCTTCTTCACCCCCTTTTCTCCTTCACTTTCTCCTTCCTTCCCCAAGTTCTCTCTTTAATTCCTTTCTTCTTTCACTTTTTTCTTCACCTTCTTCATTCTTCATCCTCTCCGGGGGACTCCAATGCCCTATTATACAAACATCCCTCATCTCTTTACCTGTCGCCCCCAAACAGGGATGGTGGACTGCAAGAGAAAGGTATTTTCAGCCTGCAGTCCACTGGGTTCACGTTCAGATGAGCCTGGGGTCACAACGAAATGCATCTATGTTCATTACCATTAAAAATCTCCCTCTTTTTTTATTACCTCCCCCCTCTCCCTCCCTCTCTCTCTCTCTCTCTCTCTCTCTCTCTCTCTGCTTTCCACATGCCTGGGTTCGAATCCTACAGGTGGCCAGAGGTTGTTCTTTCAATTATACAGGATAATGCTGGCAGGAATGTAGGATGGACTTGTACCCTTGACCCCATCAGAACGATGATGCTTCTGCTTTATTCCCCTCGCAGCGGCGCGATTTTATTCCTCCTCCTCCTCCTCCTCCTCCTCGCCGTTAACTCA
>NC_136998.1:32881151-32908651 GCF_032717465.1 Coenobita brevimanus
AATCGTCTGTAAACAACAACATGTTTACTTGGCAGCCTCTCCCTCTCTCTGGTTTTGAAAAGGGACTCCTTCACGTGGCGGCACCGATATACAGTAGCTGGGCGGTGGAGCTGCCCAGTTATAGAAACGTCCCTCAGCTGTCCCCTCCCACTGTTGCCCCCAGCAGGAGGATGGTGGCTTGAGGGAGAAGGGTAAATTCGACCTGCAGTCCACTGAGTTCACATTCACATGAGCCTAGGGTTGGGTTGGAACTACTAATATTCCCTGTTTTCTCCACTCACAAAATCTTCCAAATTGAAATACCAAATGTATGAATTTTACAGTCGGAATCTCAGACTAAAAACTGTACCTTCATTAACAACAACATTATTTACTTGACTGTCTCTCCCTCTTCCTGAAGTTGGAGAGGGACGCCTTCAAGTGGTGGCACTGATAGAATCTGGGGGCTTCACAGCCCGGTTGTGCTGTATAAACGTCATTCAACTCCCTGCAACCACCACCACTACTACTACTGCTACCACCACCCCCACAACCACCACTACTACCACTACTATTACTACTACTACACCTACACCTACCACTATTACTACTATTACTATTATTACTACTTCTACTGCTACTACTACTACCACCACCACCACTACTACTCCTTCTCGTCCCCTTAACCCCTCCATACCGCTGACATCTTTTTCACTTCTTTTTATTCCCAGTCACTTCTATTCAGTTCAGGGCAGACTCTCCACACCACAGGAGGGTTAAGTATAGCCTCACTCAACCCCTTCACAACCAGACAACTCCCCTAAGAAGAGTTAAAATCGTCTGGTGGTGGCAAGATCAACATAAAGAAGATATCAACGTGGTCAGCGGACTAATTTTACCCTTCTCCCCAGTGCCCCTCCACCTTCCTCCCTCATCAGTCTGTCCATGAGCATGTTTACCCTTCACTATACTGCTTTCACCTTAACCTGGCCCAGATTTTTTTACTTTTGGAGCTTATTTCACGTTGCTCAATGGCAGAATAAGACAGTACTGTGGCTCTACGCTCATTTCACAGCACCTCCTCATGACAACGGAGTGTAAATCTATTGCTACTGCTCCGTATTCAAGGTGGAGAGACGGAAATTTTAGGCCATGTTAGAGTAAAACAGGTATAACATGACTTTTTTTTTTTTTTTTACTTTATTCTCTCTATACCCAGATAACTTTATTCAGTTTATGAGATCGCCCGAGCAGCGAAGGTGTCAGTGAACGCAAAATCAAACACCTGTGGGTTCCTCGTGCGCTGAATAAAATCGTCTGGGGGAAGGAAGAAAGGAAAAATCACATCCTCGAACTGAAAGGATTAAACAGCCATGGACGGGGACAGCAAACACTCCTGACGCAGCCACACCCCAAACTCTTTTATTTCAGTGACTTGTTTTTTTATATTTTATTCTTGTTGCCACCAGACGATTTTACTTCGCTTAGGAGAGATTTTTAGATATGATGAGGGTTAACGGAGGCTATTATCTAACTCCCCTCCAGTTCCTTAAGTCTCCCCGAAACTCAAGAAATCGCCTAGTGGTAGCAAGAATGAAAGGAAAAATGATTATCTCGGAGGAAAGGTTGAATTGAAGCCATTCATTCTTGTCCCTTCACACACACACACACACACACACACACACACACACACACACACACACACACACACACACACACACACAATGCCCTAATCGTGGTCAAAACTGTTCACTGCACTTCAAGGATTCTCTCAAACTCCAAATATCTATAACACTTACAAGGCATCTCTATCCACTTATTTATACTCTCTCTCTCTCTCTCTCTCTCTCTCTCCTTCTCTCTCTCTCTCTCTCTCTCCCTCTCTCTCTCTCCCTCTCCATCCATCGAAACTACGGCAGCCTACATACCGATCCGTTTCTTTCTCTATTTTTCACACGTTTCTCCCTGCAAACTCTAAGGATTATTCACTTATTTGTTTTTCCTTTCTTCGTTCATTCTCTGTAAAAAAAATAAAAACGTCTCAGCCACACACTTCCTGCCACATCTAAATCCCCCCTGTTCCTCCCTGATATACTCGTAGCGCTCAGTACCACCCTGCCAATATCAACCCTTCCATAAATCAAGTAATAACACACATATACTCTTACGTCTGACATATGCACATTCCTTTGTGTTATCTTTGACTTTATTTAACGACATAATACTATACTCTCTTGCTCTAAAGTACACACACACACACACACACACACACACACACACACACACACACACACACACACACACACACACACACACACACACACACAAGACGATAATAATAATAATAATAATAATAATAATAATAATAATAATAATAAACAGCACTGCGCTTATGGGTTCACTGGATATGAATTAAAAAAAAAGGCCAACTCTTAAAAAAAAAAATTGATCTATTAAACTGGCACCCTAGATTATACGTTATACTTTATCCTGTCATTTTTTGGAATTTCAAGAACTAGTAAATATCGACGGTGATATTTGCACTTAAAGCACAGGACGGGCCATATACCACTATACTTCGTCCTCTCTCTCTCTCTGTCTCTCCCTCTCTCTCTCTCTCTTGAGGCACTTTTTTTGCAATAGAATTCAGTTTTCATTTCCATCAATTTTATTATTTTTATGATTTTCCTACTTCCTCTTCTCACCTCCCAACCAGGAAAATCTACATCAAATATATATATATATATTTTTTATCACTGCCGTTCAGTCATTGTTCATATTAACAATGTTTTCTGGGTACTCTCTCAACTTCTTAATCATCACCTCGCCAGTTTTTGAGAGAGAGAGAGAGAGAGAGAGAGAGAGAGAGAGAGAGAGAGAGCATAAGGTCAGTATAGTCCTAACATAGGGTACAAATAGAACAGCCACATACACAACCACCCAGACTTCCTATAATTACGCTGGAGTTAAGTTCATCGGGTTAATTAGCCGGCCAGGTGAGCGAGCCACACCTTAATTAGTATACCTGTGCTCATAACCAGTTCGGCTCGAGGACCTCATTCTTATATTATCTCCAGACGACTTTACTTAGCTTTGGCGGGGTTAAACTTAGTCTTCATTACCTCTTTCACTGCTACAAATCTCAATTAATGAAATAATTTGGTCATGGCTTGATTAAAATGTGACTCATATTATTTGATGGAACGGGATAAAAATGCTTTGAGCTGGCAATTATATATAACATTAAGCTAAACAAAATCCACTGGCGGCGGCATCATCATCATCATCATCATCATCATCATCATCATCATCATCTTCTTCTTCTTCTTCATCATCATCATCATCATCATCATCTTCTTCTTCATCATTATCATCATCATCATCTTCTTCTTCTTCATCATCATCGTCATCAAACCCTATATTTCCCCATCAGGAGTGCACAGACCAGGGGATATGCTAATCATTCGAGATATTCTGTGCGGAAGGGACCAACACCTGCTCTTATCCGCTTAGTACCTGACGTCAGCAAGAACAGGTCAGCAGAACATGTATTGAAAGAGGTTAAGTAGGTCTGCAAGGTAAGAGCGAAAAACTAAGACTTCCATTAAATCAACCTTTCTCCTTTATATTTTCACCTCAGGGACTTTTTTATTTTACTTGGAGATGAGGGAGCATCTCTAGCGGCTCGGTCCTTCTGTCTCTCACTAACGATTTTCGGCACACAAAATCACCCACCCACACCACACCACACAAAATCACCCACCCACACAACACCGCACCAAATCCTCCTCCCACACCACACCACACAAAATCACCCACCCACACAACACCACACAAAATCCTCCTCCCACACCACATCACCCAAAATCACCCACCCACATCACACCACACGAAGGGCATTTACAAAAGGGTCTTGAAACTCCCGCATCTATTACTCCTGTATCTATTTCCTGTATCTGTTTTCTGTATCAACTTCTTGCTATTGAACAAGTGATGATTATAAAAACTCTCTTGCAGACAGAGGTTAATGGAGGCTATGTCTAACTCCCCCAGCTTGAAGACTCTCCTATGCGATATCACCAAGAAACAGCAAAAATAAAATAAACAGAACATTCTCAAGGTAGTAGTAGCAGTAGTAGTAGTACTAGTAGTAGTACTAGTAGTAGTAGTAGTAGTAGTAGTAGTAGTAGCCTCTAGTTCATCTAAAATGTAAACCCAGTGGACTACAGGCTTAAACTATCTTTCTCAGTCTACGATCCTCCTTTTGGAAGATAGGGAGAGAGCTGAAGGACGTTGGTATACCTGGGCAGCTCCATTTCCCTGTTATATCAGTGCCACCACATGAAGGCGCCCCTCTCCAACACCACATTCTTGCTCTAAAGGGGTTAATTAGCTCTAGCCCAGGTAAGGGAGACCAGGACACCAATTAGTTTACCATTGCCCTTACTATTAACACCTTTCCCTTACTAATTATAGAGATTAATAAGTGAGGAACGTAGATAATGACCTTTTTGTTCTTGGTTTTCTTTAATGACTGCTGGGTAATTAGAGGTTAATGAGCTTAGGTTAATGAGGCACAGGTGATAAATGAAGACAGGTGATTGTTTGGTTATTATTTAGCTCTGTTCTTTAGCTTTTACTTATTTTAGCTGTCTGTTTACTGAGTTTCTTTCTAGATCTAATTACACACACACACACACACACACACACACACACACACACACACACGAGAGAGAGAGAGAGAGAGAGAGAGAGAGAGAGAGAGAGAGAGAACCCTTTGATCTTACGTCCATGATTTAATATAAACTCTTCATATTTCTCATAATTTTCTCAAGCATCTTATTTTTATCATTAATATTTTCGTGTTTATTTTTCGTCCTATTTATTTTTTTGTCTTCGTGTCCTCATCAGTGCCATAAATTTACGTTTATTCTTTTCTTTTTTCATTTCTGAGTCTTGTCTTCTAAATTATCACTGTTTTTCTTCTGCAACTTTTATGATCGGTTTTAATGTCTTGTTTTCCTTTTTATTTTCTGGTACGCTTCGTTTTTTCTTTCTTTTATTTTACCTAATTCTTTCCCTCGTCTTTCCTATTACTGCGTTTTTTCTTTAAGTTCTACATTCTCTTTTCTTCTGTCTTTACTCGTTCCTTTTCCAGTACTTCCTTCTTCATTCTCTCTCTCTCTCTCTCTCTCTCTCTCTCACCGCCTTATCAGCACCCCAGGACCTACAACATCGCTTTACCAAGACAGTACTGTGGTCCTCAAAGCTCTTTATCCTCGACACACACTTCCATCTTCCCAGGCATTTCACCCAACACTCCATTTTATCTTTATTTTTATTTATTTCTTTACGTTTTGCCTATTACAGTATTTCCCATTCTGTTATTATTTATTCATTTACTTATTTATTCATTTACTTTATTGCCTATTCCCGTCTGCCGCCATAAATAAGGTGCTGGATAGGGACTTCATGTGGTGGCACTTATATAACCGGGCGGCTCCACTGACTAGATATTTATACATCCCTTACTGCCTTCCCTATCCCCCAAAAGAAGGATGGTGGACTGCAGGAGGAGGGGAACCTCAGCCTGCAGTCCACTGGGTTCACATTTAACATGAACACAAGACTGTTACTAATAGTACTACTGCTGCTACCACCACCACCATTACTACAACTACTACTACATCAACAACAACAACTACTACTACTCTTACTACTACTACTCCACCACCAACACTATTACCACTGCCACCACTACCACTGCTACCATTACTACAACTGCTACTACTACTGCAAGCTTTTAATTCCGTCCCCTGAACTTCACTTACCCCACCTACAGACAATTTTTCTCATCTGGGAAAAAAAAACACTTCCTTAAAAATTGATTAAGCCTAATATTACAATACTTCACCTGCTGCAACACAAACCCAGGACTTATTGCAATATTGTCTCTCTTCATTCCTGCAATTCCGCCAAAGATTAAATTCAGTATTGCAACATTTCGTACACTCATCCAGCGTTGCCATAATTTAGGTATTGCAATATTTCAGCCTTGCAGTATTTCAGCCTTGCAATATTTCGGTCCTGCAATATTTCGGTCTTGCAATATTTCAGCCTTGCAATATTTCGGTCTTGCAACATTTCAGCCTTGCAATAGTTCGGTCTTGCAAAAGTCGGTCTTAGAATAGGTCGGTGTTGCAATATTTCGGTCTTGTAACGGTCGGTCTGGCAATATTTCGGTCTTGCAATAGTTCAGCCTTGCAATATTTTGGACTTGCAATAGTTCGATCTTACAATATTTGTCTTGTAATATTTCAGCCTTGCAATATTTCGGTCTTGCAATATTTCGGTCTTGCAATACTTCGGTCTTGCAATATTTCTAACAGTCATTTCAACGCTGCAATATCTCGGCCTTACTCTCACTATTTAACTTTTGCATCATCAAAGCAAGCACCGCATCTCACCACATCAATCATTTCTGGTCTCATGTTTACGGTCTCCCTGTACTTCATCCCATCAATCTGGTCTGATGTTTCGGTCGTCCATTTCAACACTGTAAAATCTTAATCCAAAATCCACTATTTCTTATTTCCATCAACGCTAACCCGGGTATTGCAACTTTACATTATAATCATCATCATCATCACCATCATCATCGTCGCTATCCCTGCACGCCGGTCTGGTAATTAGGTTTTTCAATATTTCGGTCCGACATTTCAACCTTGCAACACCTTATTTCACCACATAATTCCTGTATTTCAATTTATATATATCAGTCTCACACTAATCGGTCTCACACACACACACACACACACACACACACACACACACACACACACACACACACACACACACACACACACACAGCTAGGAATTACAACACAGACTCTCAACACCTACTCTAGCATTTCGATGTGATATTTCTCTCCTTTAGTTACTTCTCCCTGACTTTTTCCACCTCGCAACATTTCGTTTGTTCATCCGATTATGCATGGACTTTTAACTAAGGCAAAATGCAACCAGACTCTCTCTCTCTCTCTCTCTCTCTCTCTCTCTCTCTCTCTCTCTCTCTCTCTTCATCTATCTATCTATTTCATCTCTTCACCAATTTACTTACTCTTGCCACAAATCACTCACGGTAGCTCAACACTAGACCTTGAAAATTTACATCTTTTGACGTGTTAGGCCTGTAAACCCTTCCGCCTGATGACTTGTTCTCCATTGTATTCTAACCAGACGATTTCCTTCAACTTTACGAGGATTTTCATTAGTGGGGGGATTAATGAGGGTAATATCTAATCCCTCCACTTCAAAAAATCCCTCTCTGATTATGAAAACAGCGAAGGATTTAATGAAGAAATGTATTGGTAGGGATTATAACAACCTTGGAATCTGACTCCCTCCTCCATGCAGCATTGCCTTAGTTTATATTCTGCAACATATATCAAGACGTGCAACATAATACCCTCCCTAATGTCACTACTGCAACATCTCAAGCAAGACTGAAATGTATCTTGGGGCTAGAGTGTTGTGAGGTGTGTGTGTGTGTGTGTGTGTGTGTGTGTGTGTGTGTGTGTAGGTCGACAAACAGAGATATCAGTCATATAAGGCGCACGCAACACATACACACGCAAACACGCACACAACTCATGATGATTAGGTATGTTTGCTGACTCCACACAGGCGAGAGAGAGAGAGAGAGAGAGAGAGAGAGAGAGAGCAGTGAGTGTTTAGTAACGGGAATAAAGACAAAGAAACGCAAGAAAGAAATAAAAAAATAAAAATGAAATAAATGAAATGTAATATAAACAAAAAATACAGAGAACAGAGTATACCGACCCGAAAACAAAAAATTCAGTCTGTTCATTTCAAGGAAGATAATTATAATATTCAAGGAAATTATTAACCATTACAATCAATATTTAAATTTTCCTAGACGACAAAATTCGAATATTTCACAATTCGACATGGAAATTCACACACACACACACACACACACACACACACACACACAAAGCATCGCCCAGGACAAAGGGTGTACTCTGCTTTAATCTGTATTGTGTGTGTGTGTGTGTGTGTGTGTGTGTGTGTGTGTGTGTGTGTGTGTGTGTGTGTGTGTGTGTGTGTGTGTGTGTGTGTGTGTGTGTGTTATATTCATCCCTGTTGCTTTTCACACACACTCAGCCAACAATACAACAAGAGTGGACATGTAAGTAGGTGTTTTTTCATTATTTCTTTTAGTGTCGCCAAATAAAAGCTATTGTTTATTATTATTATTATTATTATTATTATTATTATTTTTTTAGAGTCGCCAAATAAAAGCTATTGTTTATTATTATTATTATTATTATTTATTATGACATTACTACTAATAAAAAATAATAAATATCAATACTACTACTACTACTACTACTATTATTACTACTACTACTACCATTATTATCATCACCATTATTATTATTATTAAGCAGGCATGGGCTCATTTAGGATATAATTTACCGGTTTATAAAACTGAGACTCCTGGTGGCCTAGAGGGTTACGGCGCTTCAAACAGATGGGGCCCGCAAGGCTTTGTATCCGAGGGGTGGGTGGGATTAAATACACACATAATGCCACTCGGGGGCGGCCGTGGCTGGTCAACCTCCTAAACTGTAGGAAATGAGTAGCCTAGCCTCTGACCCCTACGCATAACACAAAGACCAGATGTTAGACAGAGAGAACAATCAATACGCATTATATCTATTTATTCTTTAGTACGTGAGCTGAAATTTTGACATTATGATGGGGAAGAGGAAAAGAATATTATTAACACTCTAGAAATATATCAAACTCCATTTCTTTTCGTCGTTACCATTATTTTCTTCTTTTTTATAAGTCTAGAGTGTCTATTGAATGTATGGGTATTTTTTCTATCTATCTATCTATCTATAGCCCGACGCCCTAATCCCGCAAAGGGTGGCCGCAGACAAAACGCCTCCAAGTCACTCTGTCACCCACCATTTGACTCCCCTCCCCCCAACTCACCCCCCCTCCCTCATATACCTCTCAACTCCATCCCTCCACCTCATCCTCGGTCTACCTCTCCCTCTCCCTCCCTCCACCTCACCTACATACACCCTCTTAGTCAGTCTTTCATTCTCCATTCTCTCCACATGTCCAAACCACCTCAGTGTATTTCTCCTAATCTTTTCAACCACATCCACATCTACCCCACAACGTTCCTTCACTTCTTCATTCGTCAACCTGTCCCTCCACGTCACTCCACATGCTCCTCTCAAGTAACTTATTTCCACTGCTCTCACTCTTGACTTGTTCCCCTCTTGCAAGGTCCACGCCTCGCTTCCATACGTCAGGGTAGGGATCACAATACCATCATGCAGTGACTTCTTAACTTCCATACTCACCTCCCTATTTCTCATCACTGCTTTCAGTGTACCAACAACCTTTCTTCCCTGCTGTACCCTTTCACGTACTTCATCCCCCATAGTTCCATCCTTACTCATCACACTACCCAAGTACTTGAATGCACTCACATTCTCCATATCCTCACCATCCAATCTCACTGCACACTCTGTGACTTCATTCCTCTCAAACACCATAACTTTACTTTTGTTTACATTAACTTTCAGCTTCCTCCTCCTACACACTGTCCCAAATTCATTCACCAAACCTTGCAACTCCCATTCATCTTCACTCAACAATACTGTATCATCAGCAAACAGCAACACCGGAAGCTTCCAAATCTCACCCTCATTCATTAGGGCCAGCCCCACATCCACTGCCCTACCTTGCACCTCCTTTACAACCCCATCCATATATATATTAAACAGCCATGGAGACATCACACACCCCTGTTTCAGTCCCACATTGAGATCAAAGAACTCACTCAGCTCACCATCCACTTGCACCGTAGCCCTAGCTCCCTCGTACATACTCTTCACAGCACTCAACAATTTCCCCTCCACTCCATATATTCTCAATACCTTCCACATACCTTGCCTATCTATTCTGTCATAAGCTTTCTCCAAGTCCACGAAGGCAGCATACACTTTCCTTCCCTTCTCTAGATACTTCTCCAATAAACATCTTAGAACAAATATCTGATCTACACACCCTTTTCCCTTCCTAAATCCCCCTTGTTCTTCTCCAACTAGCTCCTCTGTCATGTGCCTAACCCTATCAATGAGTATTTTCATTTACAATATTTACAGTATTTATTCTTTTATCCACCTTTATTGTTTTTTTTGTGGATGAATTAATTTTGCTGTGTATATGGATTTATTTTCTGTATCGAACTGTATGTTTACCTGTATGTTTATCTTTAGTCTGTCTGTCTATTTATCTGGCAATACATCTATCTATCGGTCTGTCTACATCTATCTATCTGTCTCTCTATCTACCGTCTGCCTATCAATCTGCAGGTCTTCCGTTTGCCTGTGTATGAGCCACACTTGATCATCTATCTATGTATCTATCACCTTCTTGCACATTTCTCTCCCTTTACCTCACTCCCCATCTACCTATCTACCAACCTATCCCCTTATCTTCTACCTACCTGCCCATGTATCTACCTGCCTACCTATCAGCCTATCTACCTACATACCTATCTACCTACCAACCTACCTACGGACCCAGAAATGTATCTATCTATCTATCTGAGTCTATCAAATTAAGGGAGTGGTTCTTCTTTAATTCAAACGCTCCCTTGACTCTGTTCTCCTTTAGGGGAGGGTCAGTTGCTCCCCCTCCCCCCCCCTTTTTTTCCCCCTCTTTTCGTCCCGTCTCTTTTTTCTCTCTCTTTTCGTCCCTCTCATTCCCTCTCTCTTTTTGTCCCCCTTCTCTTTCTCCTCTCTTTGCTCTCCTTTTAGTTGTTCTTCCTGTTTTTCATCCTCTCTCTCGTTGACCTATCAGTTTCGTTTTTTTGTGGTATGTATGTAAGTATTAGTCCACGGATGTTTGCTCACACACACACACACACACACACACACACACACACACACACACACACAAAATCCTCTTTTTATTTTCAATCTAATCTCTGCACCTAAATTCATCCCATTCCTCACCTCTTGCTCTCATAAACCAAAATCCACCTCCTTCTCTCTCTCTCTCTCTCTCTCTCTCTCTCTCTCTCTCTCTCTCTCTCTCTCTCTCTCTCTCTCTCTCTCTCTCTCTTCTATTTCCAACCTCACCTTTGTTCGTCCCTTAACTAGTCCCATCAGCATACTTCCCGAACCAACCAACATTCCCACTTTCTTCCCTCACAAATACAGCCTCACCTCTTTCCTTCCCCAACCCCAACCCCACATGCTTGTTACCCACTTCCCACCTCCAACTACTCTTCCTTCCCTTACCACAACCCCACCTCAAATCTTTCTTCTCTAACTTCCCCAACTCAACCTTCGCTCATTCCATTCTCATCACACCTATATTCCTTCCCCCGATACCCCATCCTTATCCCTGAACCCACCCCAAACCCCCCACCCCAACCCCACCGACTTCCTTCCTCAAACCAACTTCACCAACTTCTCTTCGCCTGGTGTCAATTACGCACAGTTCCTTGTTCGGCTGAGAGAGAGAGAGAGAGAGAGAGAGAGAGAGAGAGAGAGACAGACAGACAGACAGACAGACAGACAGACAGACTGACAGACAGAGAGACAAAGACAGAGATAGACAGACAGACAAAGACAGAGCCACTAAGACAGAGAAATCATCCACCTCCCAGCTTCTCTCATTACCCATGCTTCCTATGTGGACAGAGCCAAAGATCAGCTAAGCAAACAGGGCCCGGGTTTAATTCTATGCCGCCATTATTGATATGCTGAGGGTCGGGTGTGGTGGGGAAGCGAATGGGTGGGGGAAAGGGCCAGGGAGTAGGGTGGTAGGGTAGAGGGGGAAGACGGTGAAGGGAAGGGAATAGGGTGAGATAATGGGGGTGGAGTGTGGAGGAGCAAAGAGGGATGGGGTGAGGAGATTCGCATTCCCGTATTGCTCGCGCACCCCTACTCTCTTCACTCCCCTCTCTCCCCCTCCTCCCTCACCTTCCAATCTCCCCACTCTCTCTCTCTCTCTCTCTCTCTCTCTCTCCTCTCTCTCTGTCTGTCTGTCTGTCTGTCTCTCTCTCTCTCTCTCTCTCTCTCTCTCTCTCTCTCTCTCTCTCTCTCTCTCTCTCTCTCTCTCTCTCTCACCTCATTTCTTATGCTGGGAAGGGAGTCAGAATTATACCCACCATGTCACACATCCCCCCTGTTTTTTTGAGAGAATTTATTTTTTGATATCATGCATGTTTTTTTCTAGTACGATGAGTTCCAGAGCGGTGTTTGTGGCTGTGTTTTTCCCCCTGTAATTTGTTCATATGATTTACTCTCTGTAACTTCGTGTTTTGTGTGTGTGTGTGTGTTTGGTTTGTATTTTTAAATGAGGCAAAGGTGGCAGTTTTTCACTGAGATATGTTTGTGTACATCTGCCAGCTGTTTTTTGATGCTGTGTGTGTGTGTGTGTGTGTGTGTGTGTGTGTGTGTGTGTGTGTGTGTGTGTGTGTGTGTGTGTGTGTGTGTGTGTGTGTGTTCAGAAACGTTTATTCTACACCTTCCTTATAATCATCATATTCATTCTTCCTCTTCCTTCGCACCTCTTCATCTCCGTTCTGAATTTCTTGCTTTATTCTCTTCTTTCTTCTTATTTTTCGTCATCATCTTCCTTTCCTCACCATCTTTATCACTAAAACTCTTCTCCCTTAATCTTCCTCTGAGTCTATGTTTTCACTGAGTCTTTATCACCAACATCTTTCCTTCCCTTCTCAGTATTAACTCTCAGTACTTAGTTCTCTCTCTCTCTCTCTCTCTCTCTCTCTCTCTCCCTAGTCTCTTCCTTTCCCACTGTTACACACACACACACACACACACACACACACACACACACACACACACACACACACACACACACACACACACACACACACACACACACACACACACACACACACACCGCTCTTTGATGTCTGCCTTTAATGAAACACGCAGAAAAGAGCGGAAAAAACACCAATCCAAACACGCAAACTTGGCAGTACTAAGGAGGGGGAGAGAGAGAGAGAGAGAGAGAGAGAGAGAGTTAAAAAATTCTCTCTCCATTATCACGTTTTTTTTTTTTTTAAGTGTCCGACTCTGGGCATAGGCTTCACAGGCTGCTATCAAGGCCCAGTAGTCCTCCTACGTACCATACACCTCTACATGTCACCATTTTGGCGCTAACACCCACCGTCCATATTGAATACATGCTAGGGATGTCTCATACAGGAATGGTGCATTGGTATTAGCGGGGGTATTTTTACATGTCGGCGGGTCTTCTGGTAGATCAATAAAATCTGCTTTTTTATGGAATTCAAATCCTTAAACTGTTCCCTGCCCCTGCCGGGACTTCAACCTGGGTCCAGTAGGACTGCAGGCCACCTCTCTACCGATTGAGTCACCGCCATGTGTCTACGTTATTCAATTCACTTTTTCATCCACCTGCTCATTCACCTATTCATTATTTTGTTTTCCATCTATCTATCTATCCACTCATCTATCCATACATACGTCTGTATCATATTCTCTGACTCATCTGTGTACCCACCCATCCATCCATCCATCCATCCACCAAGCATCCACCCATCCATCCATCCATCCACCAATCATTCACCCACCCATTCATCCATCCATTCACCAAGCATTCACCCACCCATCCATCCATCCATCCACTAAGCATCCACCCATCCATCCATCCACCAAGCATCCACCCACTCACCCACCCATCCATCCATCCATCCAGTCATCCATCCATCCATCCAGCCATGAATTCACCATCTACAGTATCCGCCTATCCTATACGTTATCTCTTTATCAGTCCACATACCATATCTACCCCGCTATTTTATCAGTATATATATCTGAGGAGTTACTAATACATCATATAATCCCTGGAGGCAGAGCAAATAATATAATACAATGGAATAAAACGAATAATACGATCAAAAGACAAAATAATACAAACAACTGGCAACAGCAAAAATAAAGTGATAAAAAATAGGACAATCACCGTAGTTAAAGGCTTTATATAAAAACGGAGAAAACAAGGGTAAGGCCAAATAATTAGACGTGACGGTGTTGAAAGAGTTTGATTAATGGTAGTTATGTTAAAGTTATGGTGCATGGGATTTGAGGATTATCCGGGGGTGAAGTTTGGGTGTTTGGTTGCCGAGGGAGGGTTAGGGGGTGAGGAGGAAGTGGGGGCGTGGATGGTGGGGAGGGAAAGTGGAGGAGGGGAAGGGAAGGAGGAAGAGGAGGAGAGAAAGATGGAAGAGGAGGAGGGGAAGGAGGAAGACGGGGTGGGAATGGTGAAAGAAGAGGAGGGGAAAGGTGGAAGAGAGGAAGGGGAAAGGTGGAAGAGAGGAAGGGGAAAGGTGGAAGAGGGGAAGGGGAATGGTGGAAGAGGGGAAGGAGAAGGTGGAAGTGGGGGAGGGGAAGGAGGAAGAGGAGGAGGGAAAGGAGGAAGAGGGGGAAGGGAAGGTGGAAGAGGGGAAGGGGAAGGTGGGAGAGAAGAAGGTAAACGTGGAGGAGGAGGAAGGAAAGAAAAAACGGAAATGAATGGAATGGAGTGGGAGAGGAAGGGAAGGTGGGAGCTGAGAGGGAGAGGGGAAGGAAGTGTGAGGAAGAGGGATAGAGGAAGGAAGTGTGAGGAAGAGGGATAGAGGAAGAGACCAGGGATGAAAACGGGAGTGAGGACGGAAGAGGAAGGGAGGAGAAGGGGAAAAAGTTCAAGGAAGAGGAATACAGGAAGGGACAACGGAAGATAGGGGAAGAAAGGACGGAAGGGGAAGAGGGGAGAAGGGAGGAGGAAGTTCGAGGAAGAGGAACAGAGAAACAGACAAGGGAAGAAAGGGAGAGAAGTGAGGACGGGAGGGGAAGAGGAAAAAGAGAGAAAGAGGTGGGAAAGGAGAAAAAGGGTCACAAGAATAACAATATAAAGGCGTCTGCAGGGACCAATATTAAACCAAGACACAACAGGTGATTATACCGAAATACTTTATTAATAAGTTAGGCTAAAAGTTATGGTGTATGAGATTTTGGGATTATCTGAAGGTGAAGATAGGGTGTTTGGCAGTTTAAGATGGGGAAAGGTGGGGTTAGGGGGTGGGGAGTGGTGGTGGGGAGGTTAAGGGAGGGAAAGAGAGTGTGGGAGTGAAAGAGAAAGGAAAGGGAGAGGAGGGGAAGGAAGAGAGGGAGTATTAAGAGGTGAGGAAGAAGGAAAGGGTGGAAGCTGGGTAAAAGGAGAGTGGGAGAAAGAAAAGGCGACAGGAATGGAGTGGGAGGAGAGGAACAGGAGGTGGGAGGGGGAGAGGAAATAGGAGACAGGATGGGAAAGAGAGAGAGAGTGGGAGAGGAGGAAAAGGTCAGACAGGAAGGGAGGAAATTAGGCATGAAAAGAAGGAAGTGGAAGGAAGGAAGGACAAGGGAGAAGGAGTAGGGGGGTTTGGCGAAGAATTGAAAGGAAGAGAAAGAGAGAAAGGTGGGAGAGAAGAGAGGAGGATAGCAAGAATGACACTAAAAAAATTTCCTGAAGAAGTCAAGAATTAATTACGACTTTAAAGGTGACGACCGTGAAAGGTATGATTCATGATAATTACGTTAATATTTATAATGTATGGGATTTGAGGATAAACTGGGAATGAAGCTAGGGTGTTTGGCAGCTAGAAGGGTGACAGAGAGGAGGGGGGCAGGGTGTGGGAAGGGGAGGGGGAGGGGTGAAGGAGAGAGAAAAGAAGTGAGAGAACAGGAGAGAGGGAAAGTAGGTGGGAGAAAAGGGGGGAGTGGAGGGATGGGGGAGAGAAAAGGAGGGCGAGAAAGAGAGGGTAATGAGAAAAAGTGAGTCGGGGAGGCAGAGAGAGAGAGAGAGAGAGAGAGAGAGAGAGAAATAGACAGAGAGACAGGAAGAATAGGTCCGTGCAAGATAAAAAGACAAGTTAGGGAACTGGGGAGGCTTGGAGAGAAGGATGGGAAAGAAAGAAGATGGAAGGAAACGTAAAGACGGAAAATGACGAGAATAAAAAGACAAAACAAAGAGGAGGAGAAGGGGGAGGAGGAGAAAAAAAAATAACGTGATGATGGGAAAGGGAAAAAGAGAAGAAAGCGAGGAGAATAAGGAGGAGGAAGAGACGAAGAAAGAAGGGGAGTCGAAGAAAACGAGGAAATAAGAAAATGGCAGGATGAACGAAGGAAAAGACCATCAGGGAAAAGATATAGAAAACAGAAAAGATGATAGAATGACCGGAGAATGAAAGAGGAGGAGAAAGGAAAAAAATATGAAAAGAAGACGAGGATGAAGGCGATAAGAGTGAGTGACACGTAGTTAAGGCGGAATGAAGCTTGAGAAAAATGGGGAGGAGGAGGAGGAGGAGGAAGAATAAGGAGGAGGAGGGAATGAAGATGATGAGTAAAAGGGACAGTGACACATCGTTACGGCGGGAAGAAACTTAGTACAACATGAGGAGGAGGAGGAGGAGGAGGAATATGAAGAGAGAAGAATGGAAGATGACGATGAGGAGGGAGACGACAAAAAGAAGAAGAAGGAAGGAAGGAAGATGATAATGATGAAGAAGAGTGACAGGTAGTTAAGGCGAGAAGAGTGTTAGTAAAACAAGCTGGGAGTCAATTAGGGGAAGGTGATTAAAAATGCACCGGGGAGACGCCACCTGAAAAATGGGGATAAGAGTGAGGCCTAAAGGTGAGGGAAGGGTGGATGGGTGGATGGGTGGATGAATGGAAGATGGGTGGGAGGTATGGGGGAATGGTTTGATGGATGGATGGATGGATGGATGGATGGATGAATGGATGGATGCATGCATGCATGGATGAATGGATGGATGGATGGATAGATATATGAGACAGATGGACAAATATTCTGTGCAGTATTTGTAGATAGATTATTAGACAGACTGCTAGGTACACAGATAGGTAGGTACGTAGGAAGAAGGTAGGTATGAGCACAAAGGAAAGAAAACAGTATGAGATCTTTTGGCAACGTGCTAGGTAAGTAGGTACATAAGCAGATAAGTTATAAGAAGGATACGTGGTACTGAAACAACGATGAAATGTTAGGAGTGAAGGGGTTAAAGTGGTCACTGCTTTTTGTGGGAGTCGGGAGTTGAGGTAGAAATGAGGTGATGATGGAGGGGTGATGTGGAGGGGGAGAGGTTGAGAATGTCCATATAATAAGCCACCTCACGTACAACAGGAGACAGACAGACAGACAGACAGAGTTTATAAAAGGAAAGGGACTAAGGGGTGAGAGAGGTTTGGATGGTGAAAGAGACAGACAAACAAAAGACATACAGACAGAGATGGGGCGATGACTGACAAGCAGACACAAAATCAGGCTAGGATTCAAGTAGACATACAAACCCAAAGATTAAACGACAGCAAAAAAAAAAACAACCAACAGACAGAAAGACACACACACACACACACACACACACACACACACACACACAATAAAAAGACAGCCAGGCAAATCTAACAAAAAGAGAGAGAGAGAAAGAGAGAGAGAGAGAGACAAATCAGTGGAGTAACTGAGGACAAAAATTACCCTGTACAAAGTTCTTAAGTACAGGGCTATTATCATGAAAGAAAAGGTGGAGGCAGGTAGGACAAAGGTGGAGTGACATTTTGGTGACAGGTGGATGTACAGGTAAATTTAGAAGTTTACACACACACACACACACACACACACACACACACACACACACACACACAAACACACACCATATCACCTACATACATCCATCGTTTCTCTACCCAAATCCCCTCCTCCTTCTGCCCTAATGCACTACTTCATCTTTTCATATCGCTGCCCATCGTTCTCTCTTCCCTCTCCACGTTCTCCTCTTCTCTCTACCTATATCTCCTTCCCCTACACTTCTCAAACACTCATTCCCCATCCCCATTTCCATCTTCCTTCCTTCCTTCTTTCTTTCCCTACTCCCATCCAGCATCTCAGCCCATTCCATTCCTTTCTCTTCCCCCTTCCCCTGTTCTCTTATATGCCAGTGACTCAAAATACCTAAAAAACAAAATTATATAAGAACTCAAAAAAAAAAAACACTCCTTTTGCCCTCCTACCCTTCTTCTCCTCTTCCTCTTCTTCTTCTTAGCTTCCCCCATCTTCCCCCTCCTCCCCTGCTCCTCCCCCTCCCCCTTACCTTCTCCCCGCTCCCTCCTTCCCTGCTCAATATCCTCCTCTCAAAGTTTGGATAACAATTTTGCTCGTTACTGCATTTCGTATTCTCTTTGCCCCCCCCCTCTCACTCTCCCCACCCCAACTTCTTTACCTTTGCCCCCCTCACTCCCCCACCCCCACTTCTTCACCCTTGCCCCCGCACCCCCTCTCACCTCTTTACTCTCTTTTTGCTCTCTTTTCACCTCATCACCTCTTTACTCTTTAACTCTTTGTCCCCCTCGCCCCCCACAACTTTTCCGTTCCCCCTTCGTACTCTTTAATTTTTGCCCTCCCCCTCTCTCTCTCTCTCTCTGCCGACTTAGCGCCAGACCAAATGAACTCTGAACCGGCAGAAAGAGGTAAAACTTTCTCTCTCTCTCTCTCTCTCTCTCTCTCTCTCTCTCTCTCTCTCTCTCTCTCTCTCCTATTATCCCCTCCCCCTCCCTCCCTCCCCCCTCTTGATTCTGTTTGTCTATGTAAACGAAAGTGAACGCTGAAAGAGGAGTGGGGAGGGGAGAGGGAAGAGAGGAGAAAGAGAGGGGGGAGTGACAAGAGGGAAGAGGGAAGGGAGGGGAAAGAGAGGGAGGGGGGAGTGACAGAGGGGAAGAGGGGAAGAGAGGGGAGCGGAGGGGAGAGGAATGGTGTTGGGAGGGGGGATGAGGGAGGGGAAAGAAGGGACGAAGGGAGGAGAGCAGAGGGGCTAGAGGATGGAAAAGAGAAGAGGGAATATGAGAGAGAGAGAGAGAGAGAGAGAGAGAGAGAGAGAGAGTACCGAAGAATGATCAGATATATAAAACAAAAAACAAAGAATGGGAAGAAAATGCAAGAAAACTGAACATCATAGACGAGAGGAAGAAAAACAGAATAAGCAATATGAAAAATAATAAATGGCGAGGAAACAGAGGGAAAGAAGTAAATATTGTTGTTTGTATTAAACTGTTTTCAATTTTCGTCACTCCAACTTTCCTTCCTTTCTTCCTAACTACTTACCTTTCTTCCTTCATTCCTTCCTTCCTTCCCATCCCCCTTCTTTCATTTCTCCATTTTTCCTTCTTTCTTCTTTCTTTCAATTGTTCCTTCCCTTCGTTCATTTCCTTCCTTCCTTCCTTCCTTTTATTTTCCCTACCTCCTTTCCTTCCTTCCTTTCTTCGGTTCTCTCTAATTTTGCTTTCCTTACTTTCTCTTTATCTCCTCTTTCCTTCCTCCCACTTCCCTCTCCATTCTAGGTCCACTCCACTATCTCACACTTCCCTTCTCCTCCTCCTCTCCTCCCTTCCATCCTCCTCCACTCCAGTTCTCTCTCGTCATCCTCTTCCTCCTCCTCCTCCTTTCCTCCCTCTCTCCTCCATCTCACTCCTAGCTCTTTTCATATATCTGCCTCTCTCCAGTGCCACTCTTTCTCTCTTTAATTCTCTATACTCTCTCACTCTCTTTTCCTTCGTAAATTGGACCTCTCTCTCTCTCTCTCTCTCTCTCTCTCTCTCTCTCTCTCTCTCTCTCCCCATTTCCCTATCTTCCTCCTTCTCCCTTCTACTTATCGTCCACTCTTCCTTCTCCTCCACTTCTCAGACTTCTCTCTATCCACCAGTCGTCGCAAGGAGAAGGAGGAGGAGTGAGAGGAAGCAAATATATTGAGGCGAAAGATTTATAGGGCAGGAGTCGTCACAATCTGCTCACTCTGTCGCACCCACACCCACACCCCCTAACCCCTCCCCTCACTCTCACCCCTCACCCCCACCCCTCTCGCACTCCTTACCCTTCCCCTTCCCTCACCCCTCTCCATCCCCATCCCTCCCACACTCCTCTCCATCCCCACCACCGCATCTCTCTCCAACACCCCCACTGCAACCACCCTCATCTCCCAAACTCTACTCCTCTCCCCACCCCCTCTCCCCTACTTCTCTCTCACGCTCCCCTCACCCTCCCCAGTACCATTTCCTTCACCCACCCCTCCCCCTCTCCCACTTCTCCCCCCACCCTCACCCTCACGCCCATCCCTCACCCCCCTCACCCCTCCCTTCCCCCCTCTCCCCACCTTCATCTCACCACCCCACTCGAGATTATTGCTGACAACTTTGACCGTAAAAACAGAAAAGGTTGAGGTGTGTGTGTGTGTGTGTGTGTGTGTGTGTGTGTGTGTGTGTGTGTGTGTGTGTGTGTGTGTGTAATTACTTTTGTAGTTATTGCAGTGATCTACAGGATGTGTATCTTTGTGCTACATCACTTGAGAAAGGAGACAAGCGAAATTAATTAAACAACACACACACACACACACACACACACACACACACACACACACACACACACAGATAGACTAACAGATAGATAAGTAGGTAGGTGGGTTGACATTAAAGAAAACTTATGTATGTACTATGACGGAAAATGCAGTGGTAACTTAAGAGAATGAAATAAAAGTGAAGAGAAGTGAAAAGTGAATGAAGGGAGAGAGGAGGAATGTGGAGATATATGGCAAGAAGAGAGGGATGTGGAGGATGTGGGGAGGAATGGAAAGTGGAGAAAATTTAAGAAAAGTGAAGAAAGTGGAAGGAAAGTGACGAAGATGGAAGGAAGGGGAAAGACAGTGGAGCAACGTGACGACAAGTGGAGGAAGGCGCGGTAAAAGTTGAGAGAAATATTAAGGAAAATGGAGAGAAAGTAGGGAGGAAGTGGAGACAAAGTGGAGAGAAACTGCAGAGAAAACGGAGAAAAGTGGAATGCGGGAAGAAAGTTGAGAAATGTGGAGAGAAGTGTGGGGAAAGCGGAGAGAAAGTGTCTAAAAGTGGAGAATGGTGGAGAGAATTGTAAAGTTGAGAAAAATGAAGAGAAAGTGGAAAAGAAGAGGATGAAACTGGAGGATGTGCAGAGAAAATGGAGAGAAAGTGGAGAAAACTGGAGAGAAAGTGGAGGAAAGTGGCTTGAGGAAAAGTGGGAGGGAGATATGCCGGGTATTTCAGTGTAGGACAATATTTCAACGCGGTAAAGAGCACTGGGCCCTTCCTTCCTTCTTTCCTTCCTTCCTTCTTTCCTCCTTTCCTTCTTTTCTTCATTCCCTCCTTCGGTCCTTCCTTTTTTCTTCCATCCTTCCTTCTTATTTTAATCCTTCTCGTTTCCACTTCCTTCTTTCCTTCATTCAATCTTTTCTTCTTTTCATTCCTTCTTCCTTCCTTCCTTCCTTCTTTCTTGTTTCCTTCCTTCTTCGTTCTCTCGTTTCCTTCCTTCATTCATTCACTTCTTCCTTTTTTCCAATTCTTTATTTTCCCTTCTCCCTTCCTTTCATTCATTTCCTTTTTTCTCGGTTTTTCTCTCTTTCTTTCTTTCTCAATTTCTTGTCTCTCTCTTATTTCCTCAGCTTTCTTTTATCCCATTCTTTCCTTCTTTCTTCCTTCTCTAACTTTTCTTCCCTCCATAACCCTCCCTCCTCCCTTCTTCCTCCCTTCCTACCCTCCCCCCTTCCTTCCTTCCTTATTTTTCATTATTCCATATTTCTTCCTTAATTCACGCCTACCTCCCTTCCGACTTGACTTCCTTCCTTCCTTTTTTCCTTTCTTCCTTCCTTCTTTCCTCCATTCCTTCCGTCTTTCCTTCCTTCCTTCCTTCCTCTCATCCTTCCTTTTTTCCTCCCTTCCGTCTTTCCTTCCCTCCTTCCTTCCTTCCTCCCTCTTTCCCTTCCTTCTTTCCTTCCATCCGCCCGTCCACCCTTTCTTCTTCCATTCGTTCTTTTCTTCCTTCCTTCCTTCCTTCTTTTCATTTTACTTTCTTTCTTTCCTTCCATTTATCTTCCTTTATCTCTCCCCATCCTACCTGATTTCCATTTTACCTTCCATCCTTCCATCCCCTCTCTCTCTCTCTCTCTCTCTCTCTCTCTCTCTCTCTCTCTCTCTCTCTCTCCATATATGCTCTGGTCCCTCCCACCTCTTACCCTCTGTGGTAACATTTTCTTTCTTTAGCTCGTTTCTCCCTGTCTTCCTCCTCCCTCATTTCTCCTCTCCTCCTTCTTCTCTGCATTCTCCCTCCTCCCTCTCTTCTCCCTCCTATACCTTCCTCTCTACCCTTTACCCTCTCCCTCTCTCTCTCTCTTCCCCCACCCTATTCCCTTCAAGAATTCTTCCTCTCCTCCTCTTCGTACCTAACCCCATTCCTCCTAATTTTCGTGCCCTGTTCCCTCTCACTCCCTTCAAATCGTTCTTCCTCCCTCTCAATACCCTTTCCCTCCCTCCACAGCCCATCCAACTCTCCAAAGGCCCTCCCAATCTCCCTCCCCAATCCATCTTCAGTCTCCCTCCCACTCTCCCCAATCCCTCTTCTGTCTCCCTTCCTCCCCAAAACCCTCTAAGTCTCCCTCCGGAACCCCGCCCCTCTCTCCCTCCCTCCAAACACCCCCCCGAGTCTCCCTCCCCAAACCTTCTCCACTTCCTCCAAAACTCCTTCTCCCCCGCCAACCCTACTTTCGTGTCGCGGGAAATACTTGCTTTGATGGTATCGGGTTGGCAGAGGGGCAGAAAATATCGGAGGCATCAGGAGGAGGTGGTGTAAAGTCGCGTTCAGAGGCGGCAAGTGGCGTTCAGAAACTTTATGCAAAACGCCCTTGACTTTACCCCCAGCACACACACATACCGATTTAATTTTCTGCCTCTCATATGCCTTAGTTATTTCCACATGGCGATTTAATTCTCTCTCTCATACAACCTACATATTTTCCATCTCCAGCGTTCCATAATTTTTTCTGTTTTTTCCACCCTAATATAGTTCTGTTTTTGTCCCTTTAATACGGTACTGATGTTACTGTTTTCCATCTCATATAATTTTTTTCCCCAATTAAGATCCTTCAACAAGACTATATACACGGCGGATTTATTTTACGTCCATGGGGGATTTCTTTATGTACTTACTTTTTATTCAGTTACTGGTATACTCATTAATCCAACCCTCTCTGATATGGCCTTCCTTTTCTCTTCTTTTTCTTTTAGTTTCACTGCTTTTATTATTATTATTATTATTATTTAATTTTTTTTGAGACGGGGCACCTTCCATCCAACCAATGTGACTCGACACTTGAACGACAGGACAAATGGAACTTTCTGTATTAAAGGAAACCGTTTACTAGGGCTGGGTGGTAGCCATATCACCAATACTGGACGCCTGGTGCAATAAGGAGAGGTATAGAGCTCCAACTGGACGTGACCCATTAGGATTCAAGCCCAAGGGGATTATGGGGTGTGTTGCTCACGTCATGCCGCTCATAGCCGAGTAACTAGTCACTCTCACCCTAAGTGTCTCAATTCCCGTGTCCGCAGGCAGTTAATGGAATAATACACAACTGGATGATGGATGGATATTTCTTTCCTTCTGAGGCTAATGTTTCCCTTATCGTATATTACTGAACTTCGTTTAATATCACCTATTTTTCCTTTCCCACCTATTTTTCCTTTCCCACATAATTTTTTTTCTCTGGCAATTTTTTCTGGCATTTTTTTCTCTGGCAATTTTCTATGGCAATTTTTGACTCACATTTTATTCACAGGCAATTTTTTTCTCTGGCAATTTTCTCTGGCAACTTTTCTCTCTGGCATTTCTTTCTCTGATAATTTGTTTCTCTGGCAACTTTTTTCTCTGGCAATTCTTTTCTCTGATAATTTTTTTCTCTGGCAATTTTCTCTGGCAACTTTTTTCGCTGGCAATTCTTTTCTCTGATATTTTTTTTTTCTCTGGCAATTTTCTCTGGCAACTTTTTTCTCTCCGGCAATTTCTTTCTCTAGCAATTTCTTTTTCTTTGACAATTTCTCTCTTTCTCAAGCATCTTCTCTCTTATCCTAACAGAGGTATTCCATGTTATCTGATACACAGATTAATAAGCTTACAATTTTTCCCCTTCAGTGCCAAAAATCTCTTCTAAGCTGACAAAAATCGCCTGTCAGTAGCAAGAAATTTTAAAAAACACGAAAAACAGTGATAAAAAACTAATTCACATTTTTCTACGCCTCTTCACCACCAGAAGTCTAATCCAACGGGGAAATAAAAAGTAAAGTGTTTTGGTGTGTCATGCCGAAAATTCTCTCTCTCTCTCTCTCTCTCTCTCTCTGTTTATATAATCTTTGGTTCTTTCCTTTCCATTTCATTTTATCTGTTTTTTTTATATTTTCATCTCTCTCTCTCTCTCTCTCTCTCTCTCTCTCTCTCTCTCTCTCTCTCTCTGTTTATATAATCTTTGGTTCCTTCCTTTCTTTTTCATTTCATCTGTTTGTGTATATATCTTCATCTCTCTCTCTCTCTCTCTCTCTCTCTCTCTCTCTCTCCAGCTTCCACTTACTGACGGGAAGTAATTAGCTGGTTTGGGCACTTGGTTTAGCTCCCAGTCCAATAAAAAAAGAAAAAAAAAAAAGAAAACAGCTGTACCCTGGCAAACCTCAGCGTGTGGATTCGTTAAATGGATGGATGGATGGATGTACGTATGAATGAATGAATGAATGAATGAAAGAATGAATGCATGTATGTATGCATGTATTTATTTATGTATGAATCATTGAATGTAGAAATGAATGTATATATGTATGTATGCATGAACGTCTGAATGAGTGTATGTATGTATGTATGTATGTGTGCACTAAACGTCTGAGGATGATCTGGGGAATTCTGGCAACGTCTGGGGAATCTGTCTTTGGCGATGCTGAGGGGGATTTCACATACACTCTCCTAGTTAGTCTCTCATTCCCCATCCTCTCCACAAGGTCAAATAATATCGCCTACGGTTATCCTGATCAAACAAACAAAAAAGTATAAAATGGTGAAAAACGAAAAATCCCAGTCGCCTTCCGTGGGATACTGGGGAGACTACGGGGATAAATTGGGAAAGATTCGAGTCCCCGAGAGCAAGACAACACAGGGGAGCAAATCCAGTCCTCTCCCTGCTACCTGGCTCATCCCGACACTCAATCTGGGGTGCTCTTCCTCAGCTGATCCCCCTCTCTAAGCTGGCAAGGAGGAGAGATCTGAGGAGGAAAGATTTAGGAAAGAAAGATTTTGGGAGGAAAGAACTGGAGAGGAAAGATTTAGGGAGGAAATATTTGGGAAGAAAAATATTGGGGTAGAAAGATTTGGGAAAGGAAATTGTGAGGAAGAAAGACCTGGGTGGAGGGAATATTTGAGGAGGAAAGAGTTGGGAAGGAAAGATTAGGGGATGAAGAAGTAGGGGGAGTAGGGTGAATGAAGGGAAGAATGGAAAGGGAGTGAGGGAAGGAAAGAGGTAATAGAAGGAGGAAGGAAAGAGGTAATAGAGGGAGGAAGGAAAGGGAGGAAGGGGACGGAAAGGGGGGAAGAAGGGAGAGTTAGGGGAATGGAAAGGAGATGGAAGGAGGGTGAGCCAACTGAAGTGGGGAAGAAGGGGGAGTGGGGGTTGACGAAGAAAAAGTAGGAGAGAGAGAGAGAGAGAGAGAGAGAGAGAAAAATAACTTTCAATAAATGCCCGTAAAAAGTGGCAGACAAACACAGGCATACAGACAAAAAAAAAAAAAAACATACTAAAAGATACACCAAAGAGGAATACTAACAGACAGACAGACAGACATAAATACTCCTCCCCACCACAATGACCCCATATCTACCTTATAACCTGTGCCTAATTTTCTATCTATCTGTCTATCTACTGCAAGACGCCAATATTAATTTACACTCCTTGAATATTATCTTTACCTCCAGATAGATAGATTGACAGACAGAAAATAGATACATACATACATACAAACATACTCATACATACAAAACAGACATACATTGATAAATACTGATGGACAGACAGATAGTTAGATATATGTAGAGAAAGACAGATAGATAGACTGAGTTAGATAGATATAAATAGAAAGCTACACACTGACGAGTTAAAACATAGCTACACACACACACACACACACACACACACACACACAAAAGCCTCTTAATTGAGCTCAGGTCACTTCCCAGGTGATCAAGAAGCTTTACTGAGCGCCAAGGAGGATGGAGAGACCGTTGGGAATACGCAATATTATCTCTCTCTCTCTCTCTCTCTCTCTCTCTCTCTCTCTCTCTCCTTTTCTCACATATCCTTAAGATTCATTAATTCCAGTCAAACGTTTCAGTTTACCTGTCTACCCCCTCTATCTGTCTCCCTCCATCTTTTTCCCTGCGTCCACCTATCTACCCCTCCCCTTACTTCCATTTACCTATCTGCCTCTCTCCATCATTCTACCTGTCTATTTATCTATCAGTAAATCAATCTATCCATTCATTAATCAATTTACCTAGCCATCTATGTACTTCTACAAGCGTCCACTGAGCCCCACCATCTCTCACCATCAACCTATTTCCCAATCAAAGTCCTCTTGCAATACTAGGTATAGAGGGGCACTGAAAGGTCTCTGTCACGTCAAAAGAGGACACGCCGTGAGGGACAAGGGGATAACGTGTCCTAATTTCCCATGTCCTCTATTCCCAATGTCCTCATCACCCTCCCATCCCCAAATGCCGCGTAATCCCCCTGGTGTGGCAGCATGAGAGGGATCTGATCATTTCCGATGCTCTTTTGTTGGGTCCCGCCTTTTCCTTTCGTCGCAGCACACACACATATACTTACACAACACATTCGGAAGCGTACACTCACTTTTATACACATACACACCTAGGTATATATGCATTCACTCAGTCTTACATAAATAAATGCATACAAACACACATACACACATATGCATGCATACACACACACAAAAATGCCCATATACAGTATGTACACATAAATACATACATACATACATAAATACATACACTCATAAATACACACTCTTGCATACATACAGGTGCTGACATACATATTCGCACAAATGCTCACATACATACATGTACACATAAATACATCCATGGAAAATTGGAAATGCTCAGACATGTACACATATTTGTTGCCAACTTGGCAGAAAATCCGTTAATTCCAGCGGACTGGAGTTTCCCACTGCGAGCTGCTTTGGTCTTCTGCGAATAGTGAATTTTCTAGCGTATTATTATTGGATCTGGCAGAAGTTCTTGTGGATTATTATTATTCATGATAATTTTTATCCTTGATTCATATTTCTCCTTCCTCTGAAAGAAATGGAAATAAAATGCAGAGTCATTTGCAAACCAGCTTCCGTCCTTCACGTTAAGCCAATCATTAGCGAACGAACAAAACTTGTTTGTTCGCACTCGGGGATCATGTTGTTGCCCAGCCACTGGGGGGTGGTAACCACCAGGAATAGTAACCTACCACG
>NC_136998.1:32913651-33003651 GCF_032717465.1 Coenobita brevimanus
AGTGCAGGTGTATGTATTAATTACAAGTGTACTTAATTCACCTTATACGTGGTAAGTACAGGTGTTAATCACATCCTGAGAGAGAGAGAGAGAGAGAGAGAGAGAGAGAGAGTAGTATAAAAGAGAAAACAGAGAACGAAAACAAAAACAAAGACATAAACACTAATAATTTACGCAACCTATCGGAAGAAATGAAGGTTAGGGGGAGAGGATGTGTGTGTGTGTGTGTGTGTGTGTGTGTGTGTGTGTGTGTGTGTGTGTGTGTGTGTGTGTGTGTGTGTGTGTGTGTGTGTGTGTGTGTGTGTGTGTGTGTGTGTGTGTGTGTGTGTGTGTGTGTGTGTGTGTGAAAGCCAGAAGAAGGAGAGCTCGAAGAGAGAAACAGAGAGAGAGAGAGAGAGAGAGAAAGAGAGAGAGATAAAGGGTGAGTCCAAATATACCCCCTCTCTCTCCCCCCTACCACTCCCCCCCGCCTCACATTCACACACCCTTATCACCAAAGCTATTTTACCCCCTTCCCCCGTCCCCCCCCCCAAGAAATCGACGGCAACCTTAAATCCGCGCAGAACCGGACGGAACCTTATGTACACTGGCTCGTAAATCGCATTATCGCGTCGCACGGCTGGAAACGCTCCCCTTGCCCCCCCTGCCGTCCCCTCACCCAGCCGTCCCCTCCTCTGACACCCTGCGACACCCCCCAACCCTCTTCTTGAATCGCTCCTTCCTCCTCCCCTCCCTCTGTCCTTCCTTTCTTCCCTTCCTTTCATTTTCCCTTCGCTTCCTTGTTGTCCACCTCCCATCATCTTCTTTTATTCCTCTTTTTTTCTCTCTTCTCCTCCATTATCCTCCCTTACCCACCTCCCAGTCCTCTTCTCACATCCTTCCTCCTTCCTTCATTCTTTTCTTCTTTTTCCTCTTCTTCTCCTTCTTCTTCTTCTTCTTCCCACCCCCTCCTCATCCATCTCCACTAACACCTTTTTCTAAACTCACTCCTTCCGCTCCCCCACCTTTTCCCTCCTCTTCGTTCCTCCTTATCCAGACCATTTCTATCACTTGTGTTCGTTTTTTCTTATCCTCTCCTTCCCATCTGTCTACCTTCTATCCTCCTTCCTCTCATCCCCCTCTCTCAGTTTCCACTCCTCCAATTGCTTGTTTTATCCCCCTTCCCCCTCTGCCTGCTTTGCCATCCTTCTCCCCCCACCCCTCTTTCCCAATAACCTTTTCTTGAAGCCTTCTTTCCTCCCCAACTTGCCCTTTCCTTCTTGAATCCACCCTTAGAATTTCTCGTGCTCTGTCCTCCTCTCCCAACACCCTCCCCATTCCGCTCAAGACCTTCCTCCCTCCAGTTCTACCCACCTAAACCTTGTCTTGAACTGACCTCCCCTCCCATCGTCTTTCCTCCTAACCCCACCTCTCCAACTGCCTGTCCTCCCCTCCCCCTCAACCCTATTCCCCCTTCATCATTTCCTGAATATTTTCCCTCGCCTATGCGTCTCATTCTCCCAGTCTATGCACCACCCTAGTGTATTTCCTGCATTCTTGTCTCCTCTCCTCCCACCTCCATCCCCCAAGCCGCATTCCTCTCACCGCAGACCACCTTACCCTTTTCTCTTGTCACTTCCCCCTCACTAACCTCACCCTTACTCATCCCCTTTATTCACCCCTAAACTGCTCATGTCCTAACCCTTTCTTTCCACCTCCTTCACCCCCTACTCCGTCGCCACTCACCCAAAATCAAACAGTTTTCCCCCCTTCACCTTTCATCTACCTCTCTCTTCCTATCCTCCCTTAACAGTCAACGTTTTTCTGCTCCCTTTCCCCTCCCCCTACCCCACCCACCGGTTCACCCCCTTCCTGAATCGTTCATCCCTACCCCTGCATCCCTCATCTCCTGCTCCCCTTCCTTCTTCCATTTCCACCCCATAATTGCTTTGTCTCCCTTCTGGATCCGACCTCCCCTCCCATTTCTGTGTCTTTACCTCCTACCCTCCTTTCGCATTACCTGTGTTTTATCTCTCTCTCTCTCTCTCTCTCTCTCTCTCTCTCTCTCTCTGATACACCCTCTGTCTTAGCCCCCCCGCCACATCTGTTTACCTGCTTCACCTGGAGTCGTCCTCCTTAATTCTCTTATCCCTTCCTCCCCTTATCAAATCATACCTTACCGCTCCCTTTTCTCCTACCCTTTCCTTCCCATACCGCCCCTGCCACGTCATCCCTTATCCCTCCTCCCCCCGTCTCCACAATGTTACCCTCCCTTAGCCCCGATTACCTTCATTTACTCATTTCTCATGTCCAACAATCTTATCGTCTTTTCCTCTCCTTATTCTTCTTCTTCTTCTTCTTTTTTTTTTTACTTTGCCTCTCCATTCCGTCCTCACATCTTCCTCTTTCTTCATCCCATATACATGTCTCACCTCTTCCTAAATTTTCCACTACACTACTTCGTATATTCTTATCCCTACCTACTTCGCCTTTTTCCTTTCTCTCTTATTCTCAGCCTCCCCCTTCTCTCTCTTTCCCACCTCCACCTCCTTCCTTCTCGGATATATCCAACCCCCTAATCCTGCCACCACTGACCCCCTCTCCCTTATTCCTCTTCGAAATTACCCCCTTCCACTACCTCCACCCCAATATACTCCACACCTCTCTCTTTTCTTCTCAACCTCGTCCCCTCCCTCTTCTCCACCTCCACCCCCTTCCTTCTTGGTCTCCCCTTCAACCCTATCCCACCTTCTCTCCCTGTCATTTCCCTCATTCCTTTTCAAACGTACCCACACCTCACATCTCCCACAATTTCCCCTCCCCTTCCCCACTACCCTCTCATTTCTTCTCACCCTCCAGCTTCCTCCCCCTCTTCCACCTCCCTCCTTCTTCCCTTTCGTTTCCCCTTCTCTTACCCCACTTCTCTCTCTCTTCTTCTTCCCACCCCCTCTTCTCCACCTCTACTTCCTTCCCTCTCGGACTTCACCCCCCCACCCCACATTATTCCTGCCCTCCCCCTACCCCCTCCCCACCCTCCAGCTTCTGTATGCATCTCTGGGAACTGTTATGGTCGACAGTAAGTGGTGGGGGAAGAAATGAATGCCAGTGATTGTAATATTTCTGAGCGGAATTACCAATAAAGGGAGGTGTGTGTGGATGTGGGTAGTGTGTGTGTGGGTGACCAGTGTGGGTGTGGGTGTGGGCAGGTGATTTTGGATATGTAGGTGTGTGGATGAGGATTAATAATGTGAGGAACGTGGGTGTGGATGACCAGTGTGGATGTGGGTGTGGATGACCAGTGAGCATATGTGTGTGGGTGACCAGTGTGGATATGTGGGCAGGAAGAGAAGGAAGGGGAGGAAGAGAAGATAATGAAGATAACGATAACGAAATAGAAAAGGTAAAAAGAGTAAACCAACATCTAATCCCACATCTCCTCATCTCATCTCTACAACATTTCCCAAGCAGCCACTACTCACTTCCCTGTGCATTTCTAAAACACCTCACTCTCCCCTGCCTTCAGCTCAGTGTCTGGTAAATGTCTGCGGATTTACAGGATTAGGATTTATATTTTGATATTACATAAACTTGGGATTTGTGTATTTAATTGTTCAGTGGGGATTTTTGTTGTTCCTCTTCTAATTTTATAAGTTATCTCTCTCTCTCTCTCTGTCTATCTGTCTGTCTGTTGTCTGTCTGTCTGTCTGTCTGTCTCTCTCTCTCTCTCTCTCTCTCTCTCTCTCTCAACATATTTACTTATTTACCTTATTCTTTACTCCCATTTATTCACTCTTTTATGCTAACATCCTTATCCAACTTATCTGTATATTTTATCATCATCCTTCTAATTAAGGGAATATAAGGCTTAAAGTCGAGGAAGTCTACGGATTTGCCCTATAAACTTTCACTTTTTCTAGTCATTAGGGGAGCAGCGACCCACCCCTCCTCCTTCCCTTACTTCTTTTCATCTTATTTTGCCTCCTTTTCATCCCGTTACTTGCTTTCTACTTACATTAGTCGTTTCATTTTTTCTCTAACTGTTCTAGTCCCACCCCTGTTTTCTTATACTCTCTCTCTCTCTCTCTCTCTCTCTCTCTCTCACATTCTGTTTATATACCTAAATGTGTAAGTTCTTTTGTGCGTATGATCATGATGTGTGAGTAACTTTTTCCCCTCAGTATTTATGTGACTGTACGTGTAAGCATTTTCGCGCCTGTGTTAATGCAGCTCAGTGACTCCAGAGATACCACCCAGCTGAACAATATCGTCTGGAATTAGCCCGAACGATATAAAAAAGAAAGTGCATGATAATATCTGCTAAAGTCAACCCTTTATTCTAATGCCTTTTTTTTTTTTTTTTTTTTTTAAGGCTGGTGACTCGGAGGATTTTTTTTTAACGTTTGATGAAGCCATATATATAAAAAAGGGTTTTTTTGAAATTTTTCTTTAACCCCTTGGACATCCTAAACTCTTTCCCTACGCTGAATAAAATCGTCTGGGGTAAAGAGTGAAATATGGAAAGCTTCCTTGGAGTGAAGAGGTTAATAGTGAAAATAAAAAATGATTCTCAACTGAACTCCATCCATAAAGTAAAGGAAAGCAAACATAAAGCACAGAACACCAAAGATTAAAACACAGGACACCAAACATTAGGGCACAGAACACTAAACATCAAAGCACAGAACACCAAACATTAAAACACAGAACATCTAACATTAGAGTATAGAACACCAAACAGTAGAACACAGAACACCAAACATTAGAGCACAGAACACCAAACATCAAAGCACAGAACACCAAACATTAAAACACAGAACACCAAACATTAAAACACAGAACACCAAACATTAAAGCACAGAACACCAAACATTAGAGCACAGAACACCAAACATCAAAGCACAGAACACCAAACATCAAAGCACAGAACACCAAACATCAAAGCACAGAACACCAAACATTAAAACACAGAACACCAAACATTAGAGCACAAAATACTAAACATTACAGCACAGAACACTAAACATTACAGCACAGAACACCAGACATCAGAGCACAGAACACCAAACATCAAAGCACAGAACACCAGACATCAAAGCACAGAACACCAAACATTAAAGCACAGAACACCAAACATTAGAGCACAGAACACCAAACATTAAAACACAGAAAATAAACATCACATCACACTTAAAGGAAAAGCCGAGAAATTTTTAAAAGAAAAACCACGAAGAAAAACTTTAAAGAATCAAATGACAGATATTGAGTGAGAGTTACTTAATATTTAACTTGTGGGAACGAGAGAGAGAGAGAGAGAGAGAGAGAGAGAGAGTAGGTGGAGGGGGATTAAAAGTTTGACAGATTTTGCTCCTTTACTAGACGGGGTAATCTTAGGCTGTCTGCAAGAAGGTAGACAGGATAATTACTAATATGTCAACCTGTCTCCTTTTATCACCTTTCTGGCTGGCTGTCTTTTCCGTATCCTTAAATTTGCATAAAGTAACAGGTAAAAAGCATCGTGAAATTCTCTAACAGACAGGCTTGATTGACAGTGTATTGAAAAACGATACAGTAATTTTAAGCTTAGCCAGACAGGTGATTTAGAAGGTACAGATAAAGCAACCTAGGAGGATGGCAAACAGAGTGACTATGAGTGGTGTCCGGTGAGGTGAAGTGAGGTGTGGCGGGGTGAAATGGGGTGATGAGATGTAGGTGAGTGAGAAAGGTGTCGGTGCAGATAGGTGAAGCAAGTGAGAAGTGGTAATGACGTGAGGTGGGAGTGAGGTGAGGCGTAGTGATGAGATGCAGCACAGTAAGAGATGTGTAACAGTGTGATGTGTTATGGTCTGACGTGTTATGATGCGGTGAGGTGATACGTGGGCAGGTGTGGTGAGGTGAAGAACGGTAATGAATGATATGGTGATGAGATGTAACAAAGAGTGAGATGTGGTGTAGATTAATGATGTGTGGTGAGGTGAGGTGAAGCATCGTAGCGTGGTGATGATATGTAACGATATGAATGAAATGAGTTGATGTGATATGAGAAATGGTAAATGAATTATGATGATGAAGTGACAGGTAATGGTACATGAATTATGATGATGAAGTGACAGGTAATGGTACATGAATTATGATGATGAAGTGACAGGTAATGGTACATGGGGAGTGATGAGTTGCGAAGAGATTTGGTGAGAGAGAGAGAGAGAGAGAGAGAGAGAGAGAGAGAGAGAGAGAGAGAGAGAGAGAGAGTTGAAGCACTATGCCAACACTCGCTCCTGCCAGAGAGTGAGAATCAACCTATCTTTACTCTGGCTAACTAATTGGATGAGAGAGAGAGAGAGAGAGAGAGAGAGAGAGAGAGAGAGAGAGAGAGAGAGAGAGAGAAACTGAAGTGCAATGCCAACACAGGGTCCTAGCAGAAGAGTGAGGATCAGCCCACCTCTACTCTTGATAACTAACTGAAGCCCCGCCAAATGGATCAGAAAACTTGAAAGGGTGCGAGGGTGAAGAGGGTGAAAAAGGGTGCAAATGAGGGTGAGAATGGTGATGGGGAGGGTAGATGAGGGTGAAGAGGGTGAAAAAAGGACGCAAATGAGGGTGAGAATGGTGATGAGGAGGGTAGATAAGGGTGAAGAGGGTTTAAAAAAAAAGGGTGCAAATAAGGGTGAGAATGGTGATGGGGAGGGTAGATGAGGGAGAAGAGGGTGAAAAGTGGTGCAAATGAGGGTAAGAATGGTGATGAGGAGGGTAGATGAGGGTGAATAGGGTGGAAAAAGGGTGCAAATGAGGGTGAGAATGGTGATGAGGAGGGTAGATGAGGGTGAAGAGAGCGGAAAAGGGTGCAAATGAGGGTGAGAATGGTGATGAAGAGGGTAGATGAGGGTGAAGATGGTGAAAAAAGGGTGCAAATGAGGGTGAGAATGGTGACGAGGAGGATAGATGAGGGTGAAGAGGATGAAAAAAAGGGCAAATGAGGGTGAGAATGGTAGGGTGAAGAGGGTCGAAATGGGTGCAAATGAGGGTGAGAATGGTGATGGGGAGGGTAGATGAGGGTGAAGACGGGTAGACTATGGGGTGAAGAGAGTGTAATTAAGGTGAGAATGGTAATGGGGAGATGGGGGGTAGATGGGGTGAAAAAGGGTGAAAATGGGGGGTTATAGAGGTGATGGGTAGGTTAACTGGGATGAAGAGAGGGTGCAGAGGGTGAAAATGGGTATACGGGGTGAAGAGGGCGAGAAAAACATGTAAAGGACGGTGAGATTAGTAATGGGGAGGACAAATGGGGAGGAGGGGATGAAAAATGGGGATGAGGGGCGAAGCAGGGAAACAATGTTGCAAAAGAGGATGAGAACGGTAATGGGGAGGGTAAATGGAGTGTAAATGGGGAAAATGGGAATGAAGAAGATGGAAATAAAGACGAGGATGGAAGCAGGGAGGGTAGACGAGAAAGAAAAGAGGGTAGATAGGATAAATATGCTGAAAATTAAATCGAAGAACGGTAGTTAGAAAGTAGATGGGATGAAAGAGAGTGGGAGTAAAGATAACAAAGCAAAAAAAAAAAAAAAAAAAAAAAGAGCACAGACAAAGGTGAGCAGGGCAAAAATGAGTTTAAATGGGTGTGAGAGTGTTAATGGTGAAGGTAGGAGCGAGACGGGAGGCGAGAAAAGGGGGGGGGGGGGATGAAAACGAGAGAGGGAATGACGATAGTTTGGAATACAGGAAGGAAATAAAGCCAAAGAGAACTGGGAGCAAGAGTGTAAGAGTGAAGAGGGAAGCCTGAAAAGACCCAAAACGTTTACATGTGTCTGGGTGAAGAGGTTGTGAAATAGTGTCTGTCTTTAATTTTTCCATTCTCTCTCTCTCTCTCTCTCTCTCTCTCTCTCTCTCTCTCTCTCTCATTTTCTTTAGCCGTTTCCCTTTCTAATATCCGGAGTGTTTGCTTAACGCCTTCACTCTCTCGTTCACTCACTCTGGCCTTCTCTCGCTGTCCCCTTTAAGTACTTCATTGGTTACTATTCACATTCCCTCACTTTCTCGTTGTTCCTATTGCTGGCTCTATATCAGTGGTTGTCCCTCGTTGTCTCACTTTCTCTCTCAACGTTATTAAGTCGAAGCTTGTGAAAACGTGCGTGAAATAGTGTGCAAGTCCGAAGCTAATGCCAAGGCTCAATTTGTGTTTTATCCTATACACTTTTTACTGTTACCTCGAACACACACACACACACACACACACACACACACACACACACACACACACACACAGCAATATTCCACCAAACTACACTACTCTTCACAGTTAAAAGTTCCGTGGTGTTAATGGGTGTTAGAAGATAGTTACTTTAAGTGTTACTGATGCCTAGACACTAGACACCCACTAGGATTCGACCAGGACTCGTATTCTCGTCGGATAAGGAAGCTCCCTAAGACCTGTTCCTTAGCGATTTATTTTTGGATATGGCTGCCTAATATTTACACGTTATTTATGAAGAGGATGACGATATTGGAAGGATTTATGTGACACAGAAAAGGATAGTGAAGTGTAATAAACAGAACAAATCGAGAAGGAAAAAGTGTTACGGAGCTACGAGAATACGGGCACAGAAGCCAGGTGTGTGTGCTTTCTCCACTCACACCACCCCCACTGTTAGCAAAGGCATGAGACTATTTCGATGCCGTCAATCTTTCAACGCTGTCATGTTTGTCAAATTGCTATGTCTGATGGTAGTTTGTTATTGATGTTGCTTTCTGCGTTTGACTGTCGTTTTGTGATGTTTGGTGTCGCTATTTTCGTTTGCGTACTGACTGTCAACTGTTTTTATCACTGTCTTCATTAATATAGTTAGACTTTTATTTCTATCTATCTATCTATATACCTAGGCTGCTTCCCCCAAGGAATTTTTGTCCGCTCTCATCAAGCTCTATAATCGTCAACATCTCCACTCTCATTTTAATTACAGTCACACAGTATTTTATGATTTTCACTATTATGCATCATCATCATAACAACCAACAAATCATCATCAACATAATCATCATCACCATCGCCATCAGTATCCTCATCATCATCATCATCATTATCATCATCATCATCATCACCATCATCATTATCATCTTCACACTCCCAATAACTCAAGGCATTTTCCCGGTATTAAAAATCATCCAACGCGTCCACAAATATGCGTGGAATTTATGCCATCCTATCTATCATTCTGTCCGTCATTCTGTCAATCATCAAACTCAGCCTAAACTACTGAATAGATATACTCAAACCTATTCTATTTTTTACGTTAATTTAAACGTTGAGTTTAAATATTTACTTTCCTCATTTTACTTCCTAAATTTAGCAGGTTTTTCTTTCTTTTTAATTTTTTATTCTACGTCCATCTCATGATCTCCTGACGCTGAATAAAATCGTCTGGCGGGATAACAACGAAATAGCATAGACGCCACAGACCTGATGGGGTTAACTGAGAACGCTTATGATACCAATATTATTAGACATCTCTCGGTCCCCCTCTCCTCCTCCCAACCACCTCAAGAGATCTGTCTCCCTCTCTCTTTCTCCTCCCAACCACCTCAAACGTTCTGTCTGACTCTCTTTCTCCTCCCAACCACCTCAAGCTTTCCGTCTCCCTCTTTTTCTCCTCCCAACCACCTCAAACGTTCTGTCTCCCTCTTTTTCTCCTCCCAACCACCTCAAACGTTCTGTCTCCCTCTCTCTTTCTCCTCCCAACCATCTCAAACGTTCTGTCTCCATCTCTCGTTCTCCTCCTAACCACCTCAAACCTTCTGTCTCCCGCTCTTTCTCCACCAACCATCTCAAACGTTCTGTTTCCCTCTCTTTCTCCTCCCAGCCACCTCATACACTCTCTTTGTCAACAGTCAAGCGTTCTCTCTCTCTCTCTCTCTCTCTCTCTCTCTCTCTCTCTCTCTCTCTCTCCTCGGTCTTGGGGGAGACGCCTTCACGTGGTGGCACTGATATAATAAGGTGATGGAGATACTAGGTTATAAAAACGTCCCTCAACTCCCTCCCTAACCCCTGAAAGGAGGATGGTGGATTGCAGGTGAGGGGCAACTTCAGTCTGCAGTCCACTGGGTTCACAGTCACATGAACTTGGGGATACAGCTAAACTACATTCTGATAACCAACCACCTAACTCTTATACACTCTCCTAGTTAATCTCTCACGTACGGATAAAACACACACACACATACAGAGAGAGAGAGAGAGAGGGAGAGAGAGAGGACTATCCCAGCTCAACTTACTACAGCAGAGTAATAGCAAGATGTAAATAAGGAATAATTACACAAGTCCTTCAACACCACGGAAAAATAAAAATGCAAATGCAGGACAAGGCATTTCTGGTTCCACGACCATGCTAATTTTTCTGTTTTTCTGGATAAATGCAAAGTTGTTCGTTTTGACTTTTTGTGCATAAATATCACATAATTTAAAGGTTGAAATTTGTCAGTGAAAATGTGAGGTTTTTCGTGTACTGATACCTCTCGCAATGGCAGTCAATAAGGTAAAAGAACTGTAAAGGAAATGAGGTAAAAAATCAGTTACCCCTATTTACAACAGAGAGAGAGAGAGAGAGACTGATTCTGCTTGTCGGCATTACATAACTTTAAAAGCAATAAAAAAGTATAATTAAAGCAACGGTATGATAACAATGCACACTACAACATAAAGAAATATAATCTTAATAACTATCGTCATGTAACGAGAAAGTGTATTATAAACCAAACTATGATAAAAAAAAAGTAAGTGTAAAAATCCATCTAACCATTACCTCTCTCTCTCTCTCTCTCTCTCTCTCTCTCTCTCTCTCTCTCTCTCTCTCTCACCCCCCGTGGAGCCAGTCCTCACCCCCTCTCACTTCAGGAACCCCTTGCTGTGCCCCTAATTATCTTAGTTACCCCTCTGTTTTGCTCTTTTCGATTCTCCTTAATGATCACTTCGTCCCACCTCTGTTTTGTCTCTCGTATTTCTCTCCTTTCTTCCCTCTCTCTCTCTCTCTCACACACACACACACACACACACACACACACACACCTAGATAATGGACAGATACATAGACCGATGGTTAGGCAGAGATAGGCAGATAAATGGAGAGAGAGAGAGAGAGAGAGAGAGAGAGAGAGAGAGAGAGAGAGAGAGAGAGAGAGAGAGAGAGAGAGAGAGAGAGAGAGAGAGAGAGAGAGAGAGAGAGAGAGAGAGATTTTACCCATGTTCTAAAAACTTACATCACGAATAGCAAAGCAACCCCCATTCTTTTTTTCACAGTCATTATGCACTGCCCGTAATTATTATATTTTATTAGCCTGCATCCCACATAATAAAAGAGCAGTTAGCTATGCCACAGAGAAACCAGGCAAGCTCTATATTCGCCAGGCAAGCTCTATATCCAACAGGCAAGCTCCATCTTCGTCAGGTGCTCTGGACTTAACTACATACATTCGCGTACTAAGTCTTAACCACCCGTTCTTTAGCTTCACGTTCCACACTGCACTCTTTGTATGCGAGTGAGTGAGGAAGTGAGTGAGTGAGTGGGTGAGTTAGTGAGTGTGTGGGCTGGTGGGTGGGTAGGTGGATGGATGAGTGAGTTAGAGAATGAGTGAATGAGTGGATAAGTGGGTGGGTGAGTGAAACGTGAGTGAGGGAGTGAGTGAATGAGTGGGTGGGTGGGGAGATGTATGAGTGACAGCTGGTATGAGTGAGTAAGTGAGTAAGCCGATGAGTGAGTCAGTGAGTGAGTGAGTGGATGAGAGAGAGAGAGAGAATGGGTGAGTGAGTCGACGAGTGGGTGGTTGGGTGGGTGGGTGAGTGAAAAGCGAGGGAGTGAGTGAGGAAGTGAAAGAGTGGGTTAGTGGGTAAGTGAAAAGCGAGGGAGTGAGTGAGGAAGTGAAAGAGTGGGTTAGTGGGTGAGTGAGCGAGTGCGGTGGGAGCCAAGGTACGAGTGTCACCTGTAATCAAGCACAGGTATTAATTGGGCCACACCTTGAGGGGCGCTGACAGGTACTGATTAGGAGCCATTAGTTACCTGGGCGTGGCGCCACCTGTTCCAGTCTCCATCTTTGTCTCCGTCTCTTTCTCTCAGTCTATCTGTCTGTCTGTCTCTCCTTGTCTGTCCGGCTGGCTGGTTGATTAGCGATCTCTCTCTCTCTCTCTCTCTCTCTCTCTCTCTCTCTCTCTCTGTGTTTGTGTGTGCGTGTGTGTTTGCATGTTTATATATGTATATGTTTGATCGCATAAGAGCGTGCATGCGTGCGAGTGGTCCGCGCCTGTGAGTGTAGGGCAGTGTCCATGTGTGTGTGTGTGTGTGTGTGTGTGTGTGTGTGTGTGTGTGTGTGTGTGTGTGTGTGTGTGTGTGTGTGTGTGTGTGTAGCATTTGGGACGCAAGCTCTGTGCATTACCCTACCTGCCAATCAAAGAAATATGCAAGCTCTCCCTATTATCTTCATTCAATCGGTCCAGCAAGGAGAAAATACGGTTACCCTGTCTTCCTACGAGCCCAGAGAGGAAAATAATGTGTCAGGAAGTATAAACTCTCTATTAATGCTGCAAACTATGTCCCCTCCTGGGTATATCAAAGTCACCCCTTGCTAATGAAGCGCCCATATTCTTTGCCGTGTGTTTGGGGTCCCCTACTTAACCACCTAATCCCTAATTTCCCCTGGGATATTCAAGGAAGGGGAGGGAGGTGAGGGGAGACAAGAGGAAGGGGGAGAAGAGGAGAGAAAGTGGGGTGAGAGGATAAGAATGGAAGAAAGGTGGGGCAGAGGTGAGGGAGATAAAATGATAAAGAATGGGGAGAAGCGGGGTGAAAGTAAGCAGAAGTAGGGAAAGAAAAGTGCAAATAATAGGATGGACCGAAAAAAAATGAGAAAGAAGTGAATGAGACAAGAGAATGGTGAGAAAAGAAAGGGGAGAAAATGGAGGAAGGAAAAGAAAGTGAAAAAAAAAAAAAAAAAAAAAAAGGACGTGAAACGAAGCAGAGAACAAAACAATTATGGGGAGGAGTTGAGGATGACAAATGGATAAAGTGAAAGGCTGGGGAGGAATAAGAGAGAGAGAGAGAAAGAGAGAGAGAGAGAGAGAGAGAGAGAGAGAGATGGGGGGGGAGGGCAATGGAGTTAGGGAAAGAGAAAGTGAAGAAGAGATTTAATAAGTGAAGGAGAGAAAATGGTAAATGATAGGAAGAAGAGGCAAATGGGAGGCGTGTGAGGAAAATGGCCAAGAATAGCAAAGACAAGAAGGAGGAGAAGAAAAAAAAAGAAAAAAAGAGGATAGGGAGAGGAGGAATGGGAAAGAAAACCTAAGTAAAAACAAATAAGACAAATGACAAAGAGACAGTTAGGGAGATGGGGAGGAAGACAGAAATCTGGGAAGAGGACGGGGAGGGGACGTGAAAGGAAGGAGTAAGGGGAAAGGAAGAAGAGAAAGAGAAAAACTACCAAGACGAAACGTGAGGAGGAGAAGGAGGAGGAGGAGAAGGAGGAGGATGGGAAGTAAATGTGAAGAATGAGAAGATTAGTCAGTGAAAGACAGTGAGAGATAAAAAAAAAAAAAATACAAATGGTTAAAGCTGACACAGAAGTAGCAGTGGAGGAAAAAGTTTAAGGCGAGACGAAAAAGAAAGAGGACGTTAGAGACAAATAATGGGTGTGGATGAGAAAAAGGTGAAGAGATGGAGAACAGAAGGAGATGGGGTGAGGTATGGGTGATAAAGGGTCAGTAGTTCTTTCATTAAAACAAACACATTAATGACTCCATCTGACGACCAACTGTTAACTCTGTGATAACTGTGGGAGCCCGAGGAAGAGTGGTATGAGATTAGAAACGAAAGTGTTGATATTATATAGATAGATAGATAGATAGATAGATAGATAAAATTGTATAGTGTGTATAATTCATGGCATGAAATTCTTTTATCTTATATGTATCAAAGTATAGGTGGCAAGAGAAAATAATTATGTCCTTTTTCTAAAATTAAACACATTTATCTGACCCCAACATCATCATCAACATCCACCTGAGTCATTCCAATGCAGAACAAAGGCCTCTCTCATCTTCCTCCACTCTGCCACGTACAGTATTGGTGCTCCTTTGAGCTTCGGGACAAAGAGACCTTCACTTTCGTCGAAAATGGGGCAGATGAAAACAACTCATTAACAGCATGGGATCAAAGGTAGAATATTCCCGTCTGACAGTACTACAGTACTTAACTCTTTGACCGACAGGGCCTCTTTCGACTAAACAATATCGTTTCGTGTTAATCTAAATATAATACATAACTATCAGTAGCAGAAGAACGCTTCCTCGCGTTTTTTTTTTCTTTAAGTCTCTGTAAGGGAGGTGAATGCAAGAGTTTTAGGTGGAGGTCTGAGTCTGGTGAATGTTAATGGTAGAGAGTGGAATCTGAAGCAGCTGCTGTTTGTAGATGATACTGCACTGGTGGATGATTCAGAGGAGAGATTGAGACAGTTGGCAGAGGAGTCTGGTAGGGTGTGTGAAAGGAGGAAATTGAAAGTAAATGAGAATAAGAGTAAAGTGATGAAGTGTACGAGGTCAGTAGACAGTAGGATGATGAATATAGTTTTGAATGGTGAGTTACTTGAGGAGGTAGAGTGTTTTAAGTATTTAGGGTCACATGTTGCTGTGGATGGAAGAATAGATGAAGAAGTGAAGTTTAGAATGAATGAAGTAGGAATGGTGCTGGGAGGAATGAAAAAAGTTATTAGACGTAGTTCGCTTAGAATGGATGTAAAGAGAAGGCTGTATGAGGGTGTTGTGGTACCGACTTCGTTATATGCGGCTGAAACATGGATTACGGGTGTAGTAGAGAGGAAAAGTTTGAATGTAATGGAGATAAAGTGTCTGAGGAGTATGTGTGGAGTGATGCATATGGATCGAGTGAGAAATAATGAAGTGCGAAGGAGAACTGGAGTTGTTCGGGAGATGGCTGATCGAGTCGAGCAGAGGGTGTTGCGATGGTTTGGGCATATGGAGAGAATGGATAATGAGCGACTGGTGAAAAAGATAAATAACTAGATCTGATGTGAGAGATGTAAGGCTGAGAGGAAGACCGCGAATAGGGTGGATGGATAGTGTGAAAAGAGCATTGGATGCGAGAGGGATGTCTGCTGAACAAGGAAGAGTGGCTGTGCGTGACAGAAATAAATGGAGAGAAATTGTGAATGACTAAATGATGACACAGCCCTAAGGGGATATTCTCCCGCATTTGGTCTGATCAGCTGATCAGGTCAAGTGCGGGTAAGGGGATGGGTCTATTATGATGTGGCAGGGGTAAACCAGCTCTCCTGTCGGGCCCTGCTGCGGATGTCACTGATTGCACTGCACAGTTGACCCTCGTGTGGTGTGGTGCGGTGAGGATCTGTCCCTTCTCCTCTTGGGGCTAAGATGCGAATGAATGTGTTTGAGTGGATGAGTAAATTGGGAGTGTGTCGTCCTGTCTCGGCTACCTCCCCTTCCTTGGGGGAAACAGCCTAGGTATATAGATAGATAGAAGTCTCTGACTGATAGAATTTTCTTCAGCTGAACAAAATCCTCTGATGTTGGCCTGAATACAAAACGATGACAACTCTTTTTTTTTTTTTCCGCGGCGAAGATGCACTTAACAGGTTGTTGATGACTGGCTGAATGCAACATGTCCGAATAACATTTCTGTATTTCAAATAATTACCGGTAATGTGAGTCGAAACTTACTTATTAACCCAAATGCAACGATGTTATTCGGACATGCAGCAATCAGCTAATCATCATCAATCTGCCAAGTGCATCTTCGCCTCGATTTAAAAAAAAAAAAAAAAAAAAAAAAAAAAAAAAAAGTATAGTACGGTACATCAACCGCAAGTACTAGAGGGAGACGCTTCAGGTGGTGACAAAACCCGCGGCTCAAATGCCGGGTTATACAAACGTCCCTCAGCTACTTCCCTGTTCCTTGAAACACTTATGGTGGGCTGCAGAAGGACAATTTAAGACTGCAGCCCATCAGGTTCACAGTTCAGATGAGCATGAGGCCACAACAGCAACATCAACAGCAGCGAAAGGGTGAGGGAAGGGGATAAACTGACAATTTCCAAAACTGGTCTTGAACGAGATTACATTTTCCAAGAATGGTTTGAACTTCCGAAATGATGTTAGTTTTTACCGCCATAATTCTGACGGCGTGAGGAAGTCTTCAGCCACAAAGCGTTTTTTTTATATTCGCTGAGGGAAGACGTTTACGGAGGCATGCTCGTCCTAATATATATCAAAGTCTTCGCAAGTAATAATGATACAGGAAATACGAGATGAAAACTTTGCCTTCCCGTGTTTACTTCAGTTTCTCTCGGCTTCAGACGCCATTACTCCTCTAACCTCACAACACCTCAGTCCCTCCTTCCTATACACCTGCTTCTCACTCCACTCACCCCCAAACCTCCACCCACCCCGCCTCCACCTCTCTCTCTCTCTCTCCTAATCACCCCAGCTAATCACCCCAGGGCCGTCACCCCTCCAAAAGTGTAGGGTAGACTCAATCAATCAGGCTTCAGGCACCCCGTTCATTAGTCTGGCTTACTAGGGACTCTAATGTGCTCTTACACACACACACACACACACACACATACACACACACACACACACAAACACACACACACACACACACATGAACAGGCTTCTCTCTCTCCCTCTCTCTCTCCTTCAATACCCAACCACCCTTCCTCTCTCTGATTCTCTTTGCCTCGTTACCTTGTCCTCGGTGCTTGTGCTTGTTTCCTTGTTTGTCTACTGCCTCACGCAAACAACCCATCTTTGATCCCGTGACTCCTCCTCGTTAGTGGGATTTCCAAACAACAGATGGCCTTGCTTAACAATAGGTTGTTTTTGTCCATCTTCCTTGTTTCCTTCTTTGTTTTATTGGGCTGTCTTCTGTGACTAACTGTCTCTGTCTCTGTCTGTTTCTGTCTGTCTGTCTGTCTGTCTCTGTCTCTCTGTCTCTCTCTCTACCTATCTATCTATCTGTATCAATCTATACATGATTTTTCTGCGTCTTTCTTGTCTTTCCTCTTCCTTATTTGTTTATCTCATCACCTATACTCTCTCTCTCTCTCTCTCTCTCTCTCTCTCTCTCTCTCTCTCTCTCCTATTACATTGTCTTCTTCCTCTGACTTTCAGTATTTCAGAATTCCTCTTCCCCCCTCACCTAGATTTCTTTTGTAACCTACTCTTCTCTTTCTGTCTATCTTTCTTTTTCTTTCTTTTCTCTTTTTTTTCTTTCTTTGCTCCTAACGTGTAATCTCTACCACGCTTTCACCAGTGCTAGTTTATTTAGGCCCCCTTGTCTGTCTCTACAACTTGCAACCTCTCTCTCTCTCTCTCTCTCTCTCTCTCTCTCTCTCTCTCTCTCTCTCTCGTCAAATCAGTATAACTTCCGAAATGTCAACAAAATTACTTCGCCTCGCATCTATTACGTAGCATATTTTTTTGTGTGGATTATTTTACCTGTGATGTTAAGTCTAGGATTCCAAGGGCTGGAAAAATAAGTGAGTGAATGTATGCCACATTTTCCTGCGCACTCTAGTGCTAGTTCTTTTGCCTTTGTACTGAACCCGTCAAGCACCACAATATGATAGGAAATGGGGATGATGATGATGATGATGATGATGATGATGATGATGATGATGATGATGATGCATTTTGTTGCTGCTGTTGCTGGTGTTGTTGTCCTTGGTGGTTGTGGTGGTGGTGGTAGAGATGATGATGATGATGATGATGATGATGAAGTTTCGAATTAACCTTTTCTCGACTTCTTTAATTTCGCTGCCCTCTCAATAAATAACCTTTAAAATAATCTCCTAAAACGGAAAGAGACTAAAGATGGTACAAAGAGTTCAATATTTTCAGAACAGGAAGAAGACAACATTTCTATGAGATATTTTAAGATGAGAGAGCGATAACCATTCACTTCAGAGAGAGAGAGAGAGAGAGAGAGAGAGAGAGAGAGAGAGAGAGAGAGAGAGAGAAACAAAACAGAAAAGAGAAGCTTGTTGGAAGGGGCACTTAGCTAAATACCACAAAGTGACTGAAAGAACACCAACTGCAGAAGGTCACCCCATCCATTATAGAAGAAGCTGTTTTTGACCAGACGGAGGACAGAACACAGCTAACACAGACTCCATTACTGACAGGCTAAATGCTCCAGATTCGGGGGTAACTTTTCACTGGAAGGATGAAAATGCTGTGTTTCTTTGTTATGAAAGGCATCAGTGAGCGTAGCCTTTGGATAGTGTATTGTTTATGTCAGTCTGCCCATCTGTCTGTCTATCTACCTATCTGCCTATTTATTTATCTATCTATCTTCTAGAGGTTTTCAGAAATAAGTTTGTCTCTGTTTACGCGGCTGTTTATCTGCCTGCCATTCAGTCTTTTTCTTTTTATGCATCTGACTCTGGCCATTAGTTTAACAGGCCGTTCTCTTAAGCCCAGCACACACCTCTACATATCATCAACTTGGCGCTAACACCCACCGTCCACATCGAATATATACTAGGGCTGTCTCAAATCCAAATTCTTGAACTCATCCCCGCCCCAGAATCGAACTCGTTACCATTATGACAACAACCATTGAAAAGATATCACACAAAAATGAGAAGAAAAATCTAGATAGTTTTCATAATGTTTAAAAATACGAGTGAATTAATATATAAAAATATCATCCATCTGATTGAAAACTGATATGCTATAGACTGGTACTGTTAGAGAAATTAATGCTGGTTTGACTCACCTCACGAAGCAAGACCTCTGGGAGCGACCGGCTGAAGAGGCCGATCTCCTGCAGTCCACTGGGTTCACGTCCACCTGGAGAAACAACATCAGTAAACATGTAATTACCGTGAAAAACAACGACGCTATTAAAACAAGGAAATGTATGCAATCCTTAACCCTTTAATGACCAACTATCCACTTATATTCAAGACCCAATTATTTTTTATTATATATTTTTGAACTATGAATAAAAAAAATCCTAAATGAAAACTGGATCCATTCTCAGCCACTACGAAACTAAAAATACCTGGTGACCTTTTGAGTAAATTATAAGGGAGAATATTCTTAATCATCAGTATCTATAGCTCCGCCAGGGCTGAGAATTAGACCTCTGTTGGTATAGTATTTTTAACTGAGAATAACATCCTGAATTTTCTAACATTTCTCGGTACACACTAGGTTATATTGAACGTGGCATAGGAACTTTTGCGACATTTCCTCGTAGGTGATTCATTTTCCTTAGACCTTGCCATTTTCTCGTATCGACGTAACTTGCATTAAAAAAAACACACACACACAAAGATACACAAGAGTAGTGTGGAGAATTAATCGCCTAAAAAGATGTGTTAAGTAACCTCCAGTGCCATTCAGAACACAAACATATATTAAGAAGACTGGGCCTAACCTTACACTGAATTTGGTCCGCATATTTATCGCCTATAGTTGATTCACCTTAACTTGGCAGAGATTTTCGTCCTTGTGTAACTTTTCTTTTTTTTTCATTTCAGTGACTCTACATCCTCTCCACAGCACTTCTTCGTGACTAGCACCACCATCAGCTTCCAGTGTTAATCTCTTACTACAGATCAGCATTCAAGATGGAGAGATGGCAATTTCACGTCCAGTTAAAATGATCAAATATTGGTATAAAATGAAATAAGACTAATTATCTATCTATCTATCTATCTGTCTGCCTGTCTGTCTACTGTACCTACCTACTTACGTATCAACCTATCTATCTATTATATACCTACATACCTACCTATCTATCTATTACCTACCTACCTACCTACTTACCTACCTACCTACCTTTCCATTCACCCATCCATCCATCAACCTGCGTATCCTTTTATCTATCTACCTATCTATCTATCTATCCATCTTAAACCTTCTTAGATGTTCTCTTGATAGACGTTTGGCATTTACTTTTATGAAAACTCTAGTCCTTTCTCTGTCGCCCAAGTTTCAGTACCTTGGTCTTTGATTATTTGCGGGTAACATTTGGCTTGTGTGTGTGTGTGTGTGTGTGTGTGTGTGTGTGTGTGTGTGTGTGTGTGTGTGTGTGTGTGTGTGTGTGTGTGTGTGTGTGTGTGTGTGTGTGTGTGTCTCGCTCGCTCTCTCTCTCTCTCTCTCTCTCTCTCTCCAGCCTTCCTTCATTTTCTGACTTGGCAGCCTAACTTAAAATGCCTCTACCAAAATATATTAGGCAATTTTTCACGCATAAGATCTGCAGTACCTGAGAGAGAGAGAGAGAGAGAGAGAGAGAGAGAGAGAGAGAGAGAGAGAGAGAGAGAGAGAGAGAGAGAGAGAGAGAGAGAGAGAGAGAGAGAGAGAGAGAGAGAGAGAGAGAGAGAGAGAGAGCTTTCTAAGGCCAAATTTCGAATTACCTTTCCGTCCAATGAAATGTCCTGGTCTGGCCTTTTTTCCCCCGGGTAAGGTGTACTTCCTTTTTTGTGCCCTCGTTGCAAGTGGGTGAGGTGGGTGGTGAGAGCTTTCATATTTGCCATGCTTTTCTCTTACACTTAGAGTATCGTAAGACATTTTGAGGTACTACTTGCACTCCTAACTCCTTGTAACTTCCTCCTACTCATCCTTCTTTCGTCCCTCCCGCCCCATTTTTTTCCCTCCCTCCAATTATCTCTTTCTCCATCCCTCCCTGTCAGTCTTTTTATCTTACACCCCTCCACATTTTACTTCCTTATCCCTCCCTCCCTCCCACTCGCCTCCCCTCCTTCTCTCCCCCATAATTATCTCTCTCTTCCGGGTTCGGTGTCCTCCCTCCCTCCTCCATCACCCTTTCCTCCCTCTTCTCTGCCACCCCACCCCTTGCTCCCCACGCTCCTCCTAAGTTTTTCTGAGTGCGCCCCCTCCCCATCCTATTCTTCCCTCTTTCCCCATCCTTTCTTCTTCCTACCCTCCATATTCCAACCTCCCCCATTCCTCCTTCTCCCTCCCATTCTTCCACCCTTCCACTGCTCTTATACGTCCTCCCTTGATTCACTTTGTCTTAGTTGTTGCGATTTTTCAAGTGTCGTTCATTCATCCTCTCATCTATTTACCCATCCACCCATCCATCAACTCATTCGTCTATTTTTCTGTCATATCAACCAACCACCCAACCAACCGCCCATCAATTAATTCACTCATTCACTCCGCCACGGATCAGTCCACTCATCAATCCATCCATCCATCCAACAAAAAACTGAGACTGCAGGAAGAAATTTAGGAGTCAGTTCTTATGCCATCTATTTACAGGATTTACAGCATGCCTTATGGGGAGTCTTAGTGAGAAAACTGCCCTGAAAGAAGACCTGAACCGCAATACGCCGTACTGAAGTGAGAACTGAATTACTAAAATATCATGAAGGTTAAACTGAAATGTATCACCCTAACCCATTGTCTGCTCCAATTTCTCTCGACTCAGCAAAATGGTCTGGTGTTATCAAAAAAAAAAAAAAAAAAAAAAAAATCCTAGGCGTATCAGCAATAGAAAAATGGCTACTCGAGATTATTTTCGAAACCTTCCACTAGTATTATTTTTCCAGCTGAATAAAAATCTACAATTGTCAGCCCGACTTAGATACCGAAGTGAATCAGTCGCAGAAAAATAGCAAACTCCTTCAAACCGATGACGTATATTTCATTCTCGCTATCTCCTCAAGATTTTTTTTCTACTTATGGATACGGTTTTCCACTTAATGAGTTCAATAATTCCGACTTTCATTAACCGGTTCGCTAATTGAGGGACGCCTTCATGTGGTGGCACTGATCTAACTGGCCAGCTAACCTGTCTGGTTATACAAACGTCCCTCAACTACTTCCCTGTCCCCCAAAAGGAGGAGGGTGCACTGCGGAAGAGGGGCAACTTAAGCCTGCAGCCCACCAGGTTCAGTTTTCCGATGAGCCCGAAGCTACAACTACACCACCAACAACAACAAACTACAATGTTGAAATTACTGCAACAATATTCAAAGAACCCCACGTTCCAGGTGAAAATACTTTTGTTATCATTGTAGACCTAATATTAAGGGACTTTGGGTATGATTCAAAAATTTTTACGGATTTTGGCCTGTGACTGAGATGAGGGTCAAGGTCATTCATACTGTGCAAATCACGTTCACTCATGACACACAACATTTCCACTGAGTTGTGTCAAAATCGGCCAAATAATTTTCAATTTAGCACTTTCAGACATGAAGGGGTCTTTTTGATTTTCCTCAGTATCTCAAAAAGTGTTCGTTGGATCTTAATAATTATAATACCCAGGTGCACTAGTATATGTTGACGGCTACATAAAGGAACATCTGCAAAGCAACTTATTCAGTAGTTTTTGCTGCGCAGGAGCAAAATTTAAAAAATAACACAGAGGGGGCTAGTGCGGCGCCAGTGCCAAGGAAAAAAAAAAAAATGCCAAAAGAAGCCTACAACCAAGATACATACTCCTGAAAACTTCAAGTCTCTATCTCGAAAGGTCTTGGAATGCCAGCCTTCTTGATCTCCCCTCTCCCCAACAACAACAACAACAACAACAACAAAATCTACAATATCAATAAGAACTCCACAGAATGTGGAGTTCTTAACTATTACCATTACTACTACTACTACTACTACTACTACTAATAATAATAATAATAATAATAATAATAATAATAATAATAATACAGTAAGAAAAAAAAAAAAAAACACGCTATTGGACTGAACGAGGGTAAGCAGAAAAATGTCCTGGAACAGACATAATACAAAGCTTGCAAATAATTGTCTGAAGGAAGAAAACGATGTTCTTTATGTAAATCTAAAAAAACAGGGGTTCACAGGAAGACGGAGTTAAGCAAAAGGTTAGTAGGGCATGATTACATAATTACAATGGACTGAAGGCAATATTTCTCTCTCTCTCTCTCTCTCTCTCTCTCTCTCTCTCTCTCTCTCTCTCTCTCTTCATCTAGTGGTACCGGTAATTCAGTAATGCTCATTTAACAGGACAGGTGCACTAAGAGGGACTTCAATGAACAAAAACAGTGAGTCAAACCATCAGTCCATCAGTTCTACCACTCATCTTTCTTTTTCTCTCACGTCCCCTAATTCACCTCTCTTTCTCCCCTCATATTCTTCCCCTCTTTCTCTTCCAGCCCATCCATCTAGCCAGCCATCCATGCATCCATCCATCCATCTGCTCCACTATCCATCTAACCATCATCCATCATTCCCTCTCTCTCTCTCTCTCTCTCTCTCTCTCTCTTATTCACCCCCTTCTTTTGTTCATCCCTCTCTTTCCCCTTCCCCTCTTTCTTTCTTCCCTCCATCCATCAATTCATCAGTCCATCAACTCACATGACACAATAAGCCTTGTCATTAAGCTGGACAGGTGCACTGGAAGAGAGAACACTGAACAAAAACACAATCCACCCACATATCCATCCATCCATCCACTCATCCATTAATTATTCTTTCTCTCCTTCTTGTGTCACTGTTATCCATCCAATACTCCATCTATCTATCATTCTCTCTCCACACTGTCTTCCCTTCATTCCCTCTCATGCCTCCCTCCTCCTCTTCCCCTCAATCTTTAATCTTCCTCTTCCTTCTTTCCTCTTCCCCTCAATCCTTAATCTTCCTCTTCCTTCTTTCCTCTTCCCCTTCTCTCTCTCCCCCTCCCTCCATCCATCAATCCATCAATCCAGGAAAGACAATACGCCATGGATAGTCATTACGAAGGACAGGTGCATTGGGAGGGAGAATACCGCACAAAAACAGGACAGGGAGGGGAGTGAGGATTTATGAGTGGGATTAAGGGAGAGAGGGGCGAGAGAGGGGAGGAGTGGGAGGAGAGGGGGAGGGAGGAAAGGAGTAATGAGAAGGAGGGAGGGAAGAGTATGGAGGAGAGGGAGGAGGGAGAGTGGGTGGAGGTCCGGAGGGTGGGAGGGAGAATAAGGGAGGGAGGGAGCAGTTGATGAAGGTAGAGTGGGTGGAGAGAGAGAGAGAGAGAGAGAGAGAGAGAGAGAGAGAGAGAGAAAACGTCGCTCAAAGCTATTCCAAAACAGTCATGTTATTTTTCTCAAAACTAGATTAAATTACTGGATATTTTTTTCAGCAATATCCGAAGAATTAAAAATAAAACAGAATCCCTATAAATCTGCACCTCCTGTTTCTTTTTTTATTCGATTTTCTCTCTCTCTCTCTCTCTCTCTCTCTCTCTCTCTCTCTATTATTATTATTATTATTATTATGTGGTAACCATAGGGGTATTTGCCTTTTTAGTGTGACTGGTAAAATATATGGTAGAATAGTCATTGATAGGGTTAGGCATATGACAGAGGAGCTAGTTGGAGAAGAACAAGGGGGATTTAGGAAGGGAAAAGGGTGTGTAGATCAGATATTTGTTCTAAGATGTTTAGTGGAGAAGTATCTAGAGAAGGGAAGGAAAGTGTATGCTGCCTTCATGGACTTGGAGAAAGCTTATGACAGAATAGATAGGCAAGGTATGTGGAAGGTATTAAGAATATATGGAGTGGAGGGAAAATTGTTGAGTGCTGTGAAGAGTATGTACGAGGGAGCTAGGGCTACGGTGCGAGTGGATGGTGAGCTGAGTGAGTTCTCTGATCTCAATGTGGGACTGAAACAGGGGTGTGTGATGTCTCCATGGCTGTTTAATATATATATGGATGGGGTTGTAAAGGAGATGCAAGGTAGGGCAGTGGATGTGGGGCTGGCCCTAATGAATGAGGGTGAGATTTGGAAGCTTCCGGTGTTGCTGTTTGCTGATGATACAGTATTGTTGAGTGAAGATGAATGGGAGTTGCAAGGTTTGGTGAATGAATTTGGGACAGTGTGCAGGAGGAGGAAGCTGAAAGTTAATGTAAACAAAAGTAAAGTTATGGTGTTTGAGAGGAATGAAGTCACAGAGTGTGCAGTGAGGTTGGATGGTGAGGATATGGAGAATGTGAGTGCATTCAAGTACTTGGGTAGTGTGATGAGTAAGGATGGAACTTTGGGGGATGAAGTACGTGAAAGGGTACAGCAGGGAAGAAAGGTTGTTGGTAAACTGAAAGCCGTGATGAGAAATAGGGAGGTGAGTATGGAAGTTAAGAAGTCACTGCATGATGGTATTGTGATCCCTACCCTGACGTATGGAAGCGAGGCGTGGACCTTGCAAGAGGGGAACAAGTCAAGAGTGAGAGCAGTGGAAATGAGTTACTTGAGAGGAGCATGTGGAGTGACGTGGAGGGATAGGCTGACGAATGAAGAAGTGAAGGAACGTTGTGGGGTGGATGTGGATGTGGTTGAAAAGATTAAGAGAAATACACTGAGGTGGTTTGGACATGTGGGAATGGAGAATGAAAGACTGACTAAGAGGGTGTATGTAGGTGAGGTGGAGGGAGGGAGAGGGAGGGGTAGACCGAGGATGAGGTGGAGGGATGGAGTTGAGAGGTATATGAGGGAGGGGGGGTGAGTTGGGGGGAGGGTAGTCAATTGGTGGGTGACAGAGTGACTTGGAGGCGTTTTGTCTGCGGCCACCCTTTGCGGGATTAGGGCGTCGGGCTATAGATAGATAGATAGATAGATTATTATTATTATCATCTTTTCCCTCTTCTTCCTTCCTCCTCCTCCTCCTCCTCCTCCCTCTTCTTCCCATCCCAAAGGTCAACAATCCCTATTTAAGGTCTGAAGAAGGATAAATATGCACCCCGTTTGACTTATTTTGTCCCTCTCTCTTTTATCATTTTATCCTGTGTCTATTTGCTCGCCGTGTGTGTGTGTGTGTGTGTGTGTGTGTGTGTGTGTGTGTGTGTGTGTGTGTGTGTGTGTGTGTGTGTGTGTGTGTGTGTGTGTGTGTGTGTGTGTGTGAAAAGGTATCTACTTGTCAAACACATAAAACAGGCATGATTTTAGGTATATTTGCAAAAAAAAAAAAAAAAAACTAAAAAATGCAGAAGTTTCTTTCCATGTAACGCGGCGATGTCTGGCTGTACAAACGTCCCTCAACTCTTTATCCCTCGAAAGGAAGATGGTGAACTGCATGAGGGGGATAATTTTCCTCACTCCCTCCGACCTCCCACCCATCCATCCGTCCATCCTATCCCCCCCTCCCTCTATTCATCCCTCCATCCATCCTTCCCTCACCCATCAACCCATCCTTCAGTCCTTCCCTACTTTCTCCATCATTCCATCCTCCCCTCTCTTCCTTCATCCCCAACCTACCACTTATTTCTCTTTCCCTCCCTTCCTCCTTCCCTCACTCACTTTCTCTGACCATCAATCACGTCTTCCATCGTTCCCTCCTTTTATCTTTCTCTCATATTCCTCATGTGTCAGTCGCTATCATCTCTTAATCTAACCCTTCTCCATCCTTCTCCCTTCCATCCTTCCCTCCCTTTCTGTCTCCATTCCTCCCTCTCTCTTTCCTTCCTTCTGCCTCACACTCCATCTTTCCCTCCTTCCCCTTTCCTTCTATAGTTCCTTCCCCTCTTGCCTGATCCACTTCCACTGCCCATCTTCCTTCTTCCTTTGCAGTCTTCAATCCTCCTTCTATACTTCCTCTCTCTCCAACTTCCTCCAACTCTCCATTTCTCCTCCAATCCCACCCTCCCTCCATCCTCGCTCCCTCACTTCCTCCATCTCCCTATTCCTCCTCCAGTCCTTTCCTTCGTCCCTTCCTCCCTCCCTCCCTCCCTCGCCTCCTTCATCCCTCCATTCCTTCTCCAGTCCCTTCCCTCCCTCACTTCCTCTGCTCATCAACCCATCAATCACCCAAACCAGCAGAGAACAAAATGGAGTTTCCAAATCAATGCATCTGTCATTTCCTTCTTGCTCTCCCCTCTCATCCCTCATCTCATCCCTTATACTAGTGGCTCCTCCCTTATATTTCTGTCTCATGTCTTATCCTCTCCCTCATACATGTACCTGATACCTTCATATATCTCCTTCGTTCCTCAAATTTTTCACTCCTCTCCTTACTTATTGTGTTCCCCTCTCATCCCTCATCTGAGATTTCACCCCTTATACTAGTGGCTCCTCCCTTATATTTCACATGTCTTATTCTCTCCCTTATACAAGTACCTGATACTCATATATCTCCCTCATTCCTTATATTTCTCACTCATCTCTTCCTGTGCTCTCTCCCCTCTCCAAACTCATCCCAGCCCTTGCCCCTTATATAAAACATCCTCCCTTATATTTCTCTCTCCAAGTACCTGATACCTTCATATATCTCCCTCATACCTTAAATTCCTCACTTATGTCTTACTGTGTTCTCTCTCCTGTCTCATACCTTACGCTCTAGTCCACTCACATTAACCTGATCCAAAGTTTCGTCGTTTTGTAAGCATATTTCCCTCAGCTCACTGACAGAAAAGGTCAATACACAGCTCTGCATCTTTTACATAACACTTCTTCGTGACTAGTACCATAATCTAGTCTTAACCTCTTCTTACAGCTTAGCATTCAAGGAGGGATGGACATTTTAGGCCAAGTTAGAGTGAAAAGAGTACAGTAAACTTATCCCATTATTTCTTCTTCCCTTACACCTTATCGGTCACTCCTCCCTCAATTTTATCACCCCTACTCCTAGACGCCCCTTGTATTTCCTCCTGATACATCATCCCCTTCGAATTCATCCTCCATATTCCCTCATTCCTTATACTTCTTACTCATCGCTTATTGGCTTCTCTCCTCCCCTATGCTTCTCCCTTATCACTCATACTTTACTCTCGTTCCTTATATTTTTTCTTGCATTCCATATATTGGGCCTTCATTCTTGACAGCCGTTCCTGATATTCCTCATTCGCCTCCTCTCATCCTTCACTCACTCCTCATACAACACTCTCCCCTCACGATCCATTCACACAGCTCACCCCTCACATCCCACTCATCCCTCACACATAACTCATCCCTCACACCCAACTCATCCCTCACACCCCACTAAACCCTCACACCCCACTCACCCCTCCCACTCCATTCATCCAATTTTCCACCTCTAGATAAGGGTAATCATGGTTTATATGTCGAGGATGTAAGACTGACAGAAAAGGTCGAATGAGGGATGTCGATTTTCTCTCTCTCTCTCTCTCTCTCTCTCTCTCTCTCTAGTCGGTTGTCTTCTGTTTTATAATTTTGACTACTCTCTCTTTTTTTAGCCTTTTTCACTATACTCTCATTCTCTTACTTTTCTTTCACGATGCCGCTTTCATCCGTAATTATCCTAGCTGCCTATCCTCAACTCTGCCTTCCCTCCCTCTGTCTGCCTATCCTCAACTCTGCCTTCCCTCCCTCTGTCTGCCTATCCTCAACCCTGCCTTCCCTCCCTATGTCTGCCTATCCTCAACCCTGCCTTCCCCCCCTCTGTCTGCCTATCCTCAACCCTGCCTTCCCTCCCTCTGTCTGCCTATCCTCAACTCTGCCTTCCCTCCCTCTGTCTGCCTATCCTCAACCCTGCCCTCCCTCCCTATGTCTGCCTATCCTCAACCCTGCCTTCCCTCCCTATGACTGCCTATCCTCAACTCTGCCTTCCCTCCCTCTGTCTGCCTATCCTCAACTCTGCCTTCCCTCCCTCTGTCTGCCTATCCTCAACCCTGCCTTCCCTCCCTCTGTCTGCCTATCCTCAACCCTGCCTTCCCTCCCTCTGTCTGCCTATCCTCAACCCTGCCTTCCCTCCCTCTGTCTGCCTATCTTCAACCCTGCCTTCCCTCCCTCTGTCTGCCTGTCCTCAACCCTGCCTTCCCTCCCTCTGTCTGCCTACCTTCAACCCTGCCTTCCCTCCCTCTGTCTGCCTATCCTCAACCCTGCCTTCCCTCCCTCTGTCTGCCAATCCTCAACCCTGCCTTCCCTCCCTCTGTCTGCCTATCCTCAACCCTGCCTTCCCTCCCTATGTCTGCCTATTCTCAACCCTGCCTTCCCTCCCGCTGTGCGCCTAACCTCACTCCTGCCTCCCCACTCCCTGCCTGCCTGCCTGCCCTGGCCGGCGCCGAGGCAGTAAATATCAGAGCCTCAGGTGGAAGGACGGCATCAAAGCTCACAAACAGATGACGTCACGCCCAAAAACATCACCTGAAATTTCACCTTTGACGTATTTGTTCGTACCCTTCCCTCCCCCTCCCCCCTCCCCCCCTCCATCCCCCTCCCCCTTTCATCCCCCTCCTCTCCTCCATCTCTTCCATCCCCTTCTTCTCCACTCCCTTCCTTTATCCCCCTCCCCTCCTCCATCCCCCTCCTAAATCTCTCAGTCAGTATCCCCCCTTTTCTCTCTTCCTTTACCCCGCCTCCTCTGTCTGATTCCCCTCCCTCTCCCACCGCGTCTCTCCTTCTCCCCTCCCTCTTTCCTCCCACTCTCTTGGTTTCCTTTCAGCATCTGTCTTTTTTCCTTCTTGCTTATCTCCCTCAATTCTGTCTCCCCATTCCTTACAACATCTTCCCATTTCCCATCCCCTGTCATCCCCTTCCCTTTCCCCTTTTCTCTCCCTTTTCTTCCCCTCTTTCATTCCTCTTCCTTCTTACTCTCTTGACATCCCTCTATTCCAATTTCCTTCTCCCTTCCTTCCTCCGTCACCCCCATTCCTTCTGTCCCCTCGCCTCCCCACTTCCTCTTTTCCCTCTCCGTCTCTCTTCACTCTCTTCAGTCTTTATCTCCTTTCTCCTTTTATCTGATTTGTCTCACCATCTTCTTTCTCTCCCTCCATCTCCTCTCTTCCCTCCACAGACTTCTGTCTCTCAGCTCTCCTACGTTTTTGTTTACTTCTTTACTCTCTCCCTCTCTCTCTCTCTCTCTCTCTCTCTCTCTCTCTCTCTCTCTCTCTCTCTCTCTCTCTTCTCTGCCCCAGTCACTCTCCCGGCAAGAGGCAGCATCCGCACCATTAGGCAATCACACAGCACCACCCAGCCTCCTCTCCATACACTTTTTCTTTATACACCCGACTCTGGACACGAGATACGAAGCCCTTTCTCGAGATCCAGGAGTTTAGGAAATATTAAAGCCTCCACCGCTTGGACACCAATACAAGAGAGGGTTTATCCACAAGAGTCTTCGCACGTCACTACCTGAGCACTAATACACACAGTCCTCACTATGGTATTAAACTGCAGAGGTTGGCGTTACAGTGGATGAAAGTGGTGTAGGAAGACGTTAGTAGAGAGGGTAAAGAGTGAGTGGGGCGGGTAGGGGGTGAATGAGGAGTGTAGTGGGTGAGTAGGGAGGGAAGACGGTGAGTGGGGAGGGTATAGGGTGACTGGGGAGGGTAAAGAGTCAGTGAGGATGGTATGGGGTGAGTGGGGAGGGTAGAGGATAAGTGGGGAGGGAGGAGGGTGAGTGGGGAGGGTAGAGGGTGAGTGGGGTGGGTAGGGGGAGAGTGGGGAGGGTAGGGGTGAATGTGGAGGGTAAAGGGTGAGTGAGGAGGGTATAGGGTGAGTGGGGAGGGTATAGAGTTAGTGAGGAGGGAAGAGGGTGAGTGGGGAGAGAAGAGGGTGAGTGAGGAGGGAAAAGGATTGCTGGGGGGGAGGGAAGAAGGTGAGTGGGGAAGGCAGATCATGAGTGGAGACGGGGGAGTGGGAGAAGCGAGCGGAGAAGGTGAGTGGGGAGGGGAGGAAGGGAGTGAAAGGGGAAGGAGGTGCGAAAGGGTAAGAGGGGAGATGGGAGAATGGGAAAAGAGGAAACAGGAATACGTAGAGAGGCGAACAGAGAGAGGAGGGGAGAGGGTAAGTGGAAAGGGAGAAGATAAGAGAGAAAGAAAGAGAGAGAGAGAGAGAGAGAGAGAATTGGACTTGTGTGGGCAGGGAGTGAATCATGTGTCATAAATTTTCGTCCAAGTGAGTCATATCTGTTTGCTCAATTTCTCCCTCGCCCTGGTTTTTGACTCACCCCCCTCCCCACCCCACTCCACCCTCCCCACACTCCCATCTCCTCACCCCTTCCTCTCCACACACCCCTTTCTCTTCACCACTCCCTCCCCACCCCATCCATTTCCCTCACCCCCTATCTCCTCACCCCTTCCTCTCCACATATCCCTCTCTTCTCACTCCCCTCTCCCCACTCCTCCTACCTCCCCATCTCACCCCTTCCCACCCTTCTCTCCTCCTTCCCCGTCCCCCTTCCCTCCCCACCATCCCTTCTAGTTCTTCACCAATCCTTCATCCCTACAACATCCTTCCTCTTTTCTCCCATACCTCTCTCCCATCCCTTTGTTCTTCCCTTCCGCTACCCCTCCACTCCTCCCCTTCCCCTCCCTCCTCTCACTGCCGCCACATATCTCTCCCCCCTTTCCCCTTTCCCCCCTTTTCCCCTTTTCCTCTCTCTGCCAAGCCCCCCACCTCCCTTCGTCTTTTATACCACTGCAATGAATTTAGTTTCTCTCTCTCTCTCTCTCTCTCTCTCTCTCTTACCATCTCATTACTTTTTACTTCTTTCTTGTCTTTTCTCTATTTAAATGTATTACAAGAACTGCCCAGCATAGTCAACCATTCCATTTCAGTCATTCTCTTTTCTTATGTTATGTTCTAAATCACAGTTCCCTTCTTCCCCTCCCAACTCTCTCATTACTTTCCCTTACCCCCCTTCCCTTCTTTCTTTCCCTCCCTTCCTCTACCCTTCTCTTCTCTCGCCTTCTTTTCCCTTCACTCCCACATCTCTCCCAACTCCTTTCTGTTCCTCTCCCTTCCCTTACCCTTCACTTCTCTTCCTTTCCTCCCATCCCTTTCCATACACTTCCCTTCCCATTCATTCATTTCCCTTCCCTCACTACCCACCCCTTCTCATTCCTTCCCTTCCCTTCATTCCCATCTCTCCCACTCCATCCGCTCCAATCCCCTTCCTTCTCTCCCTTTCCTTCCCTCCACCCCTCTCCCTCCTTTCACACCATTACATTTACCTTTCTCTTCCTTCCCCATTAATTCCATACATTTTCACTTCGATCATCTCCTCATTTCCCCCTCCCTCATTACCCCCTCCCATTAATTACTCATTTTCCCCTCCTTTACCGGGCGAATGGGAGGAGAGAGAGAGAGAGAGAGAGAGAGAGAGGGGGGGGGGCGTCTGCAACTCTCAGATCATTGCTTCCGCGCGGGTGAAGTTCCCTGGCATGGCGGTACTGTGTGTGTGTGTGTGTGTGTGTGTGTGTGTGTGTGTGTGTGTGTGTGTGTGTGTGTGTGTGTGTGTGTGTTTAAACATTTGTTACTCTTCCCTTGTTTTTGACATTTTTCAGTCTGACGAAAGTATGGCCTGACTGAATAAATATCGATAATAATATGATGAAGTGATAGATAATAAGATAGATGAAGTGATAGATAGGCAGGAAAACAAATTCAGAGAGAGAGAGAGAGAGAGAGAGAGAGAGACAGACAGACAGACAGACAGACAGAGAGGGGCGGGGAAGGGAGAAGGGCAAATGGGAGTAAGGGTAAAGCCAAGCTTTGTATGTTACAACAGATCTAAATGCTAATCCAGATCTTTAACATTACGAATTAATTTCAGGTTCCCCCACAAATTTCATTATACTTCAGCTCAAAACTTTTCTCCTAAATTTTACGTCACTTTCCAAAAACTTTCATATATATCCAACTCGCCTGCGTCTAAATTCTTCCAGTCAGATCCATTAGGTCAAAAAATGTTTTCGCTCATATACGTTTTCGTCTACTGATTAATGTTTTTTTTTTTTCCTTATTAGAGATTTTTATTTCTGTCCCATCCTTCCCTATCCCTTTCTCTTCTCTTCCATTTTTCTTTTTCGCTTTCTTTCCCTTTCCTCGCTCTTTTCCTTCCATTCTTCTTAACTCTTACCTTTCTGTTCTATCCTTCCCAAACCCATTTTTTGCCTGTCTCATATCTTCCATTCTTTTCCGTTTCGTTTGCTTTCCTTTCCGCGCTCCTTCCCTTACTTTTTCTTTTATCTTTCCTCGATCTTTCCCTTACCTCTATCTTCTATGTTTCCTCGTTCTTTCCCATACTTTCCTTTAATTCTACCTTTCCTTGTTCTTTCCTTTACTTCCATCTTCCTCAACTTTCCTCGCTCTTTCCCTTATTTCTATCTTCTGTCTTTCCTCGCTTCTTCCGTCACACTTCTATCCTCAGTTTTATACTCCTGCCCTGGTGGTGTAGTGGTCAGAACGCCCCAAATGGAGTTACGGCCTAGCACAGATTCGATTCCCCAAGAGGTGACTGGAGGAGTTGGGAGGGAGGGAGGGAGAGAGAGAGAGAGAGAGAGAGAGAGAGAGATTGGCTGTCTCCGCTATGTCTTTCATTATCAAAGTCTTCATACTGCTTTTATCTTCCTTGCCTTCCTTTCCTTATCAAACTATCATTCTCATCTATCATTCCTATCTTGTCTTCTCGCTTTCCCTCGTTTCCTGTACCTTTCATTCCTTCCCTTGCTTTCCTTCCTTTCCTATCCATTCTTTTCCTCTTCCTCTTCTCGATACTCCTGTCAAAATCCAGTGTAGGTGTTTTCATTTCCAGGCGTCGATCCAGGCAGTGTGTGTGTGTGTGTGTGTGTGTGTGTGTGTGTGTGTGTGTGTGTGTGTGTGTGTGTGTGTGTGTGTGTGTGTGTGTGTGTGTGTGTGTGTGTGTGTGTGTGTGTGTGTGTGTGTGTGTGTGTGTGTGTGTGTGTAGAAGAGATGGGGGTTTCAAAAGAGGCTTCAGGGGATTGAGGAGGCTAAGGAAAAATTTTTAAAGGAACTGAAAAAAATTTAAAGGGTAAGAAGTGATGTTTTTTTTAAGGGCTTTAGGGGAACTGGGGAAAAATTTTAGGGGTGTTCTGAGATGACCTGAGAGTGAATTATAGTTTTATTTATTATTTATTCATTCATTTATTGATTTTATTTACTCATTTATTTTTGGGGGATTTGAAAAGATATTTAAGGAAGGTGGAGGGGTAATTTCATAGGGTGTGGGGGGTTAAGGGGAGATTTAAGGAGCTGAGGGGAAACTGATGAGGGATTTTAGAGGGGTTCTGGGGGGGTTGAGGAAGGATCTTAAGAGGGTTTCAGGGGGTTGAGGAAGGATCTTAATAGGGTTTCAGGGGGTTGAGGAGGAATCTTAAGAGGGTTTCAGAGAGTTGAAGAAGGATCTTAAGAGGGTTTCAGGGGGTTGAGGAAGGATCTTAAGAGGGTTTCAGGGGGCTGAGGAAGGATCTTAAGAGGGTTTCAGGGGGGGTTGAGGAAGGATCTTAAGAGGGTTTCCGGGGGTTGAGGAAGGATCTTAAGAGGGTTTCAGGGGGGGTTAAGGAAGGATTTTAAGAGGGTTTCAGGGGGTTGAGGAAGGATCTTAAGAGGGTTTCAAGGGTTTGAGGAAAGATCTTAAGAGGGTTTCAGAGGGTTGAGGAACGATCTTAAGAGGGTTTCAGGGGGTTGAGGAAAGATCTTAAAAGGGTTTCAGGGGAGTTGAGGAAGGATTTTAGGGATTTCAGGAAGAGCTGAGGAAGAATTATTTGGGGCTAAAGAGGGATTCAGAGGGGGGTTTCAGGGGGTTTGAAGAGAAATTTTAGGGGGTTTGAGAAGGGACCTTTGGAGAGTTTCAGGGGGGTTGAGGAAATTTTTGAGGGTGGTTGAGTAATATTGGCGCCAGTCCAGGATCAATAGGCAGCTTGTGGAGTCTCCGGGGTCTGTCTGGCGCCGGACTCTGCTGCCAAACTACCCCCTCACCCCCTCCCTCACCCCCCTAACCCCCCCTCTCTTTAGACTTCTCCCTCACCCTCATTCTTTTTTGATCCATCGTCCTTCAAGAATACCTCTCCTTTTCACTCTCTCACTCCTCCTCCTCCTCACCCCTCACCCCCTCTCTTCCCCATTCTTCAGACTCCCCCCCCTCATTCTCCCCTCTGTTTAGGCCTCCCCCTCATCCCCCCTGTTTTCTGATCCACCGTCCTTCAAACCCCCCCCCTCTCACTTTTTCACTCTTACCCTCACCCCTTCACTCCTCCCTTTGACACCCCTCCCTCTCTGACCCCACCCACCCCCTTCTTGTAAGACCTACCGTACTTCACCAAGCCCCTCACTTCACTTCATTCCATCCCTCACTTCTACATTCCACCCCTCACTTCTTCATCCCTCTGTCCTCCATCCCTCTTCCAGACCCCTCATCTTCACTCCCTCATCCCACCCCTCACATCCCTCAGCAGCTCACCCCATTCTTCACCTCCTCTTATCCACCCCTCCAAAGCACCCCTCTCCCTCTTCTCTCCCATCATCCCCCACCCCAATTTTTTTTTTTTTGACTTCTCACCCCTCCCTTCCCTCTCATCCTCTTCCCCTCCTTGACCTTCTCTTCCCCCTCTCATCCCTAACCCTACACTCTCCCCTCTTTGCTGAACTTCATTTCCCCTCTTTTCCCCCACTTCTCACTTCTTCCCATCATCATCCCTTCCCTCAACTCTTCCCTCCATCATCCCTTCCCCTCACATCTTCCCTCCATCATCCCTTCCCCTCAACTCTTCCCTCCATCATCCCCTCCCCTCAACTCTTCCCTCCATCATCCCTTCCTCTCACCTCTTCCTCCAATCATCCCTACCTTTGCACCTCCCCTTCTCTCTCCCGTCCCTCCCCTTACCCCTCTTTTGTCTCCTTTTCTCCCCTCATCCCACACTGTTTGGATCTCTCTCTTAAACACTCATCCTCCCTCCCTTCCTTCTTCCCTCCTCCCTTCCTCTCCCTTATTCCTCTTCCCTTCTTCTCCCCCCTCCCCTTCCTCCCCCCGCCATTACGACCACTGGTAACCCAACTCCCTTTCTTCCGATCAAATATGGAAGTCTCTCCTCTCTCTCTTAGTCTTTCTCTTCCTCCTTCCTCTCCCTTTCTCTTCCTCTTAGGTCTCCCTTCCTCTTTTTCTTTCTATCCCCCCTAGGTCTCCCATTTTTTTTCTGTCTCTCCTTCCGTATCCTTCTTGCTTTACTTCTTTTGTTCCTTCTCTCCATCTTTCAGTATCTCTCTCCTTCATTCAGTCTCTCTCCTCTCTCTCTCTCTCTCTCTAATTCATTCATTCTCGCTCCTCTCACTCTCTCTTCTTCAATCATTCTCCCTTCCCTCATTCTCTCCTTCTTTCAGTCTTCCTCCTTCTTTCATTATTTTTTTTTCCTTGGTCTTCCTTCCTTCCATTCTTCGTCTTTCCTATCTTCATCTTTTTCCTTCTTCCTCCCTCTCTCCCCCCTTCTTGCCTCCTTGTCTTCCTCCTTACTTTTTTCTTCATTTTCTCCTTCCTTGGTCTTCCCTATTTCGTTGTTTTTCCTTCCTTCTTCTTCCTCACCATCACTCTGTTTTCCCTTCCCCTCTCTCCTTCCATCCTCCTCCTCCTACTCCTTCTCCTCATCTTACTCCTCCTCCTTCCTCCCTCTCCTCTCCTCCTCTTACTCCCCCTCCTTTCCTCCATCTTTCTCCCCTCCCTCCTCTTCCTTTTCTTTTCCTTTCGTTCCTCTTCTGTCTGTCTGTCTGTCTGTCTCTCTTCCCTTACTTCCTCCTTACTTCTTAACGACTGACCTTTCGTCCTTCCTTCCTTCCTTCCTTCCTCGTATTCTCTTTTATTTTCTTCTCCCATTTCTTTCCTTCTATTTTTTCTTCTTTCCTCTTCTCTTCCCTCCTCCAGTATTACCTCCCTCCCTCTCTTACCACTCCCTCTTCTTCCTCTCTTCCTATCTCTTTAATACAAGCCCTCTTCACCTTGCCCTATCCTTCTCCCCTCCCTCTTTCTTCAACACCTCATTTATTTACTCCTTGTTTCTCACACATATGTCCCTTTCCTAGTCATCTCTCCCTCTCTCTCCCTCTATCCTTCCTTCCACCTTCTCTCTTTCTCTCTCCCTTCACTTTCTCTCTTCCTCTCTCCCTCCCCCTCTCTCCCTTCCCTCCATCTCTCCATATCCCTATCTCCATCTCCCCCATCCCTCTCTCTCTCACTCCCTCTCTTCTCACCCCCGCCAAAAATGTAAATCCTTAAGGTATTTCAGGGAAGCCAACCAGCTGTGACGCTCTCCTCTCTCTCTCTCTTTCTCTCTCTCTCTCCCTCCGAAGCTGAATAAAATCGTCTGGCAAGAGAAACAATGAAGGCAGGCGAACCAGTTGTGTCACGCTGTATATTTTCTTTCTCCCATCTTCTTCCTGCCCTCTCATATCTTGTCCTCGTTCTTCTGGCTTGTTCTCGTGTGTTCTCGGTTGTTCTGGGTTGTTCTCGTCCTTGCCTTTTGCTCCTGGGGGAACGTTCTCTCTCTTTACTCTTCTGTTCTTCTGAAAAATTTGGCTTCCTGTTTTTTTCTTTCCTTCTTGCTGGTTGCTGTCCCTTGTATTTGTTTATGTTCTTAAAGGGGATTATCTCTCGCTCTCTTTCTGTTCTTGTCCTTGATCCTGTTAATGTTCTTGTTCTTGATGGTTACTCTTACTTCCCCTCTCCCACCCTGCCTCCCTCACACCCTTACTGTCGTCCTTACATCTCTCTCTCTCTCTCTCTCTCTCTCTCTCTCTCTCTCTCTCTCTCTCTCTCTCTCTCTCTCTCTCTCTCTCTCTCTCTCTCTCTGCATAAAGCACGACAACCTTTAAAGTCCAGCACTGTGTTTGTCCACGCTTGAAGAATTTACCCAGAGCGGATGCCGTGACTGGGAGATGAGTAATAATAGGATGTGTGTGTGTGTGTGTGTGTGTGTGTGTGTGTGTGTGTGTGTGTGTGTGTGTGTGTGTGTGTGTGTGTGTGTGTGTGTGTGTGTGTGTGTGTGTGTGTGTGTGTGTGTGTGTGTGTGTGTGTGTGTGTGTGTGTGTGGAATTAATTGACTCAGCTGGCCAAGTTGCCGGAGATGGCGCTTTCCGGGAAACTTTGTCTGTCTGCCAACTTTTTACTGCACTCTCCTCCAACTCTCCATCACTCTCCTTCCTCCCTCTCTCCAACTCCCCTCCTTTACTTTCCTGAAATTTCCCCCTCCCTCCCTCCGTCGATTACTCTTCTCCCTTCCTCCCTCCCTCTCTCTTTTTCTTTGAATTCCTCCCTCCCTCCACTATTCGTCTCTCTTCTCTCTCCTTCCTTCGCTGCACTTTCCCCCAACTCTGTCTCTTTTCCTTCTTCCTCTTCTCTTCAACGCTCGCTTACTTTCCTCTTTTTCCTCTCTCCCCTCATTATCCACTACTCTCCCCCTTCCTCCCTCCCTCCCTCCTCCTTCATCCATTACTATCCTACTATCTCTTTCCTCCTACCTCCCTCCCTCATTTCCTCCCCTGTTCTCTTTTGTACTGCACAGTTCCTTAATACGACCACACTTACAGTATCACGTTCAGTTCTGGTCACCATAAAAGCAAAAAATTCAGACAAAATAATAAAGTAGAGTGACGGGTGGGAAGTAACAGGCCAATTCTATTTCACATCAGATTAGATTATTTCAATTTAACTGGAGGCAATAGTCGAAAAAATCACTAGTAAGTAAAGCCACGTATTTCCTCTACATGACGGAACACAGTATTTAACACAGTGCCTTGTGATGTGACAGACTGTGATCCAGTGTTAAGGGGCTTGTATGCTTGAAAATTAAACTGACAGAGGGAATGGCAGGTCTTTAATTTTTGACGCACGGACGAAGGAGACAAGCATCCTCCTAATGTCTAACGAATTACACAGCGGAAAAATCGAACCATCTGAAAATCACGCTAACGGAGATACGGTCTTCACTGCATTTCGCTAGTTGCAATTTTTCTTCAGACGGAAGTGGGAAGATCAGCTGTTTCTCTGACTGGATATTAATGGAACGTCTGTATATATTAAATCAGACAAGCCTGCATATCACAATGAAAAATGTTGTTAGCATCGATATGGAGAGGCCAGACACATCCCATCATATGCTTCAGAAACCGTCGTAAAAATCAAGGAGGTCCGCCCTTTCTAGATTATGACAACCCCTTGGACCCGGTGTCGTGATCTCGTAGCTAGTTTTCTTTTTTTTATTTTTTAGACGATAATATTAAACTTGGGGAAGGTCTCGCCTCCTGAATGTGGCACTGAAGGCTTTATCCAACCCCTCCAGTTCCAAAAGGCTACTCTAAACTGAAGAAAATCGTGTGGAGGTAGCAAGAATAGAACGAAATGAGTCTCTGAGTGGTTAAGCATACTAATCTTTATTTCGACGCTCGCTTGGACAGTAATATTTCCTGGTTTCCCTGAATATATATCATACAAAGAAAGGATGTTTATTTGTTCATAGGCAACATTAAAATACATGGAACTGCCAAGAAAGCTGCTTATCCAGTCTGCATATTTATCTTGGCAATATTCTATTCGATAAATTCAGTCTTAACGTCATATAACAACTCAGATCGCTACGCTAAATCTTCCATTCTCCTCACTAGTCATCCATCTTCCCCATGAGTCCCATCACCTTTCCTCTCCTATCATTCCCCTTCTCCCCACTACTCCCTCTTGCCATCACTCCCTGTCTCTGTCCTTTCCCTTCCTTCTCGGTTCACATTCATTCTTCCCATTACTTCCTCTTGCATCATTCTCCTTCTGCTCCATGCCCCACTGACCTCATCCTCCTTCCTTCCCTCCCTATTCTTTCGTCTCCCATCAATCCCGTTCTCCCCAGTACTGTCCTCTGCTCCCTCCCCCCTTACCCATGCCCTAGTTTCTTTTCTCTGCTCCCCTTCCCTCACTCCCATTCTGCCCCATTCCCTCGCTTCTTCCCTCTGCTCTCCATCCCCTCACTACCCCCCCTTCCCTCTCATGCCCCCATTCTCCTTGCCCCTTCTCCTCATTCCTCCTCCTCTCTCTCGCTCCACTCCCATTCTCTTCACCCCCCTCCCCCTCACAACACCGCCTTCCCCCTCCCCTTCTCCCCTCTCATGCCTCTTCCCCTACCCACTCTCCCCATTATTTTTCCTTCTTCTCACAACACTCTCATTCCCTCCACTCCCCTCACCCTCTCCCATCCGACCCATCTCCCTCTCCCCCTTTCCCCTTCCTCCTCCCCCTCCATGCCCCCTTCCAAACCCCTCTTGCGGGCAAACATCGGTCCTGGCGCCACTCCAGGATCAATATTTCCCCCACTCCCCCCATCCGGGCACTGTGGCACCGGGGCAGACTGGCGCCGCCGATGTTGGCACTGGCACTATCCCTCCCCCTCCACCTTCCCCTCTTCTCCACCCGCCTAATACTTCGCCACACCCTCCCCTTCCCCCCTAATGATACCCTGCCACACCCTCCCCCTCCCAAATTCCTTTGATACTCTGCCACACCCTCCCCCTCCCCCTTCCCCCACCCCTGATACTTCCACTGATACCCTGCCACTCCCTCCTCTCTCACCCTTCCTCTGATACCCTAGCATTCCCTCCCCCTCCACCCCCTCCCACCTGATACCCTCCCACTCCCTCCTCCTTCCTCCCCCCTCCACCATCTTTATCTGGATTCCGGCCACTTCCTGGAACCTAGATTCTCCCAGACACTTCCTGATCCTCTGGCACCCCCTGACCCTCTGGCACTCCCTGATACTCCCTCACCCTGTCACACTCTCTGGCACTCCCTCACCTTGTCACATTCCCTGGCACTCCCTAGCCATGTCATGTTCCCTGGGACTCCCTCACCCTGTCACACTCCCTCGCACTCTCTCACCCTGTCACACTCCCTGACAATCCCTCAGCCAGTCACACACCCTGGCACTCCCTCACCCTGTTACTCTTCCTGACACTCCATCACCCTGTCACATTCCCTATACTCCCTGGGACTCTCTTTCATTCCTCATCCCTCTCTCTCTCTCTCTCTCTCTCTCTCTCTCTCTCTCTCTCTCCCCTCCTGCTTATTCTCACAATTCTACTTTCCCTCTCCCTCTTCTTCTTTCAAATCCTTTCCCCTCCCTCCTCCAACACTGCGCCATTAGAGGGGAAAGAGGGGAGGGTTCTCATATCTCGCACCCCCCCAAGCCCCCCTCCCCTCCCCTCATCCCCCCACCAACGGCTCTGTCTGGCACTCACTGGATTCCCTACACTCAATCTGGGTAATTTAATATCCCCCCAAATACAGTCCCACCTCCTTCCCCTCCTTCCTCGTTCACCCCCACCCCCTGCCCCTCTTTCCCCCTTCCCCCTCATCCACTTCACTTCCTTACCCCTCCCTTACTTACTCTCTTTCCTTTCCTCTCCCTCCCTCCCTTACCCCACTTCTTTTCCTACCCTTCTCTCCTCCATTCTTACCTTCCTTTCTTCTCCATCCCTCCATTACCTTATTCCTCCTCCTTCCTTTCTTACTCCCTTTCCTTCCCTCTCCATCCCTCCTCCTTACTCCCTCTCCTTCTCCTACCCCTCCCTCCCCCCTTCTTTAGTCGCTTTTCTTTTCCTTTCCATCATTTTATTTGATCTCTTTCCCCTCCTTCCCCTCCCCCCTTTTCCCCTCACCCTCCCATATCCTCTCAGATGTCTTATCCCCACTTTTAGTTCCCCTCCTCTACATTTCCCCTCTTCCATCTTCCCCTCCCTTTACCCCCCACTGTAAGTCTCATTTACTCTCTTTCCTCCCCCTCCCTCTCTCACTCTCCTTCCCCATCTCTACTTTCCTTTTCCATCCCACCACTTCCTCTTCTATTTCTTCCCCTACCTTCTTTCTTCTCTCCCATTGCCCTTTCCAATTCTTTATTTCGTTTTCAACCATTCTCTACAGCTCCCACCATTTCTTTCTCCCTGCTTTCTCCCTTCCAAGCCCTCCCTTCTCTCCTCGTCCTCCTCCTTTCCCTCTTCCTTCCATATCCTTTCTTCCATTCTCCCTTCCTTCCTTCCATCGTCTTTCCTTCTCAACCACCTTTTCCTGTTCAGTCCCACCTTTTTTCCTTTTCCTTTCTCTTTTTACTTCTTCATTTTTCAACAGTCATCCCCTCTCCTTTTCCTCCCTACCTTTCCTCCTCTCCTCCTCTTCCCTTCTCCTCTTTCTTCCCTCCCCCTTGTCTTCTACTCTTTCCATCCCACTCCCTCTCCATCCTCCCTACTTTCCCCCGTCCCTCAATTTTCTCTCTCCCTTCGATCCTTATTTTCTCATCTCCCCTACTCCCTTCCACTCTCCTTCCCCCCTCCTCCTTACCATCCAGCCCTCTTTCTAACCTTTCCTCCTCCTCCTTTCCACCCCTCTTCCTACCCTCCTCCCTCCCTCCCTCCCTCATTTTGGTTCCCTCCCTTGTTCTCCCTCGCATAAAATCGAACTGAATCACTCTCTCTCCTCCTTAACCACCCTTGACTCCCTCTCCTCTTCGACCCCTCTTTCTCCCTCGACTTTTTCTACTCTCCCTGACTTTGCCAATCTAACTCTTCTTAACTCTAACTCTCCCTTTACCCACTTTGCCTCTCTTGCTCCTTATCTTTTATTCTCCCTGGTTTTGTCGACTCTCCCTTACACTCTCTTGCTCAGTCTGATTCTCCCTAACTCTCTTTGACCCTCTCTTGACTCTCTCCTTTTCAATCCGTCCTTTTCCATACTCTCCCTCTCTCTCTCTCTCTCTCTCTCTCTCTCCCTCTCTGACCCAGTTTCTATATATTTTTCTCTATCCGGTTCTCCAGAATATCTCCTCCTCTCCCTTGTTCCTCCTCTAATATTCTCTTCCTTTTGCCATTTCTTTCCTTTTCTCATTTTCTCATTCGTTCCTTCCCTTCTTCCACATTTTCCTCCTCCTTGGCATTCTCTCTTTCTCTGTCTTTCGATATTCTTCTTTCCTCCTCTACCTCACATTACCGATTCTCACTCTTCCTCTCCGACCTCATCTGGAGTATGAGATATAGGTATTGTTTTATAATCCTCAACTAACACTCAGACGCCTACGACTCCTTCTCAGCTGAATAAAGGATTAGGTGGGATGGAGTACCAGAGATGAATATAATAAGTCAGTTGAAGAAAATGAGTATTGGGAACCTGATGACGTTGAGTGATTGCGTGCTGTTCTGTCAGCATTTTCCACCTATGACGCATGACGAAAGCTTAAATGCCACAGAGTGAATTTAGTCGCAGTAAGTACTTTTGTGCAAAGCCACTTTAGGCACAGGGTATTAACTCCCGTGATTTTGGCATAGCACCACTGTCGACACGTTGAAGAAGTGAGACCAGTGGATCCCTCCCTTTATCACCTCATGACACACTTCAGCTTTTATTTATTTTTTTATTTTTTTAAAGAAAGCTCACGGTCCGCCTCTCACTGCATCCTTCAATAACATGAATCCATATTACATAACTACATTAATAATATATCTCAAATAAAACGTTATTAAGCTCAGAATATATATATATATATACACGCAGAAAACATACGAGTAAGACAGTTTAGCTGAAATGTAAAATATTACTGCAAATAATGATATTCCACCAACTATACTCGTTTAACTCTAGCTTGGCCTAAAACGGCGATCTTTCCACTTGCATTGCAGAGCTGTAACGAGAGATTAACACTAGAATATGGTGCTAGTCACGAAAAGTGCTGTAGAAAGGATGTAGAGCCATAACATGGTCTTTTCCTGCCACTGAGCTATGTAAAATAAGCCGCAAGAGGATGAAAATCTGGGTCAGTCAGAGTAAGAATATTATAGTATTATGTCTGACACTAAAGATGAAACACACAAAAACTAAAGAATAGAAAAACTTATACCATTACCATAAAATACCTGGTGACGCAACAGGAGGGAAGTGTTAATTTACAGACTCAGGAAAATCAGGTATTCACACAGGTAGGCAGAACAGAAGGGGAGGAATGTCTGAAACCTCACATTGCTCCGGGGATCATACCGGATCGCACGCCAAGAAAGATTTAATTTTTCACCCGCATTAGTTTTCCTTCTCCACTGTAAGCTGGAGAAGGAGGTGGTGCAATGGAAGAGAAGTTCTTGTGTCTGGAATTATGTAATGGTTTAACTAATACTCTCCAAGACCCACTGGTATTATTAAAACACCACCAATATTACCATCACACCAGTCCTGAATGAAAAGAGCCCTAGGATTCAGTATGGAAGGTATGTGTTTGGTACTACTGCCCCCGTGTGTGTGTGTGTGTGTGTGTGTGTGTGTGTGTGTGTGTGTGTGTGTGTGTGTGTGTGTGTGTGTGTGTGTGTGTGTGTGTGTGTGTGTGTGTGTGTGTGTGTGTGTGTGTGTGTGTGTGTGTGTGTGTGTGTGTGTGTGTGTGTGTGTGTGTGTGTGTGTGCACTCTAATTCTCACTGATATTTATTTTTTATTCTTTTAGCTTTTTGAGGTCGTGTTTTTAAATTTTATCCATGCTCTGGCCAAACGATATTAAGAGAAACTTCAAATTGAGGGATATTGCCTTTGATACTATTTTCACTAACAAGAGACCTTCCAAAGTTGAATAAAATCCTCTCATTACAGAAAGATAAAAATAAAAATATCCTCTGGTGGAAGACATTACAGGAATTATTTGTCTTATCTGTTTCCAAAATCTCTCGCACGAACGTACCAAACGGACACTAATATTTCAGTTCAAAATGTGAAATCCACGGACCCGCGCAACAAGAGCGAAAACAGGACCAAAGGATATAAGATATGTGTGGGAATCTGCAAATGGAAAATTGTGCTGGCGAGATTTTGAAATGTACCGTGTTTATATGAGAGAGGGAGTGGGGGTGTAAGCCGGGGGAAGGACAGCGAAAGGGCAGGGGACAGAGCGACATGGGGCCGATCTGTTTGTGGCCACCCCTGAAGAGATTCATGCGTCTGGCTATAGATAGATGGAAAGTCTTTAAAATTCTCCCACCATATATGCCACTCAGACCTTACCAAACATTGAGTTTATGGGATCCTTTCCAGTACACTCGAGAAATATACCTTTTACACCAGAGGGCCACACAACTTCCTGTGCATCATAAGGTCTGTGTAGTCTAGATTTCTGTATAACTCTCTCTCTCTCTCTCTCTCTCTCTCTCTCTCTCTCTCTCTCTCTCTCTCTCTCTCGTCCACATCTTGCTTCCCATACGTCTCCATTTCCTCGTCTGCTTCTTTCTTATCTTCAGTCCTCCCTTGCTCCCTCCCTCCTCTCCCTTCTTATCTTCCTCCCTTCCTAACTCCTCCTCTGTCTTCCTCCCTCCCTCCCTCCCTCCCTGCTTCTCTCCATCCCTCCACTTCCTCCTCCTCTTCTCAAACTTGGCAGAATTCATCGTTCTATCTTCTCTCCTTCCGCCTTCATTCTCTCTACTTTCTTACTATCTCTTTCCCTTTCATTCCTTCTTCTCGCTTCCCTCACCTCCTTCCTCCTTCCTTCCCTCTTTCTTTCCCTTTTTCCGTCATTTCCCCCTTCCACTTCCTTTCTCTTCCATTTCTTCCTCATCTTCTACCACTTCATTCTTCCCCTCTTCTCCTTCCCCTCCCTCTTCTCTCCATCTTCTGCCTTCATTTCCTCTCGTTCCCTCTTCGAACCCCGTTTCTCTTTGCCTCTTTCCTATAACTCCCTCCCTAACCCGCAAAAGGTGGATACTTGACTGAGGAAGAGGATCAGTTTCAGCCTGCAGTCCACTGGGTTCACGTCGATGATGATGATGATGATGATGATGATGATGATGATGATGATGATGATGATGATGATGATGGTGGTGGTGGTGGTGGTGGTGGTGGTGGTGGTGGTAATAAGCATAGCCTAAAACATGATCACTTAGAAAAAATGTAATAATAATAATAATGAGGGTAATAATAATAATAGTAATAATAATATCTTCAGTAGTTTTATATTTCACATTATTATCTCTGTTTTAAATTTATCCTCTGTGACACGTAACAGAAATAAATGAAGCTGCTATTTTTTTACGACCTACTCTTGTTAACTTTTCTTTACTTATACGAGAATATATATTTTGTATGAAGGAAATTAAAGTTTTTATTCTGATTATGTTTCTTTCTTCATTTCTCTTCGTCTCTTTTTCTGTTTTGCTTCTCTCTTTTTTTTTTCTCTTCACCTCTTTTCCTGTTTTGTTTCTCCCATTTTCGTTTCAATCATCCTTATTTAATTTTTCTTCCTCCTTCTACTTCTCTTCCCTGATCCATCCTTTTTCTCTTCCCCATTCTTTCCTCTTTTCTTCCCTTCTCCCCTGTCTCCTTTTCTCTTCTCCTTTTTTCTATTTTCCCATCATCCCCTATCCTCATCCCTTTCCCTCCTTCTTCTCTTTCCTTCTCCTCTCATTCCATCTTCCCCTTTCCTTCTTCTCATCTCCCTGCTCCCCTTCCTCATACTTCCTTCCCTTCCTCTTTCCTCTGTCTTCCCCCAACTCCCCTCCTCTCCCTCTCTTTCCTCTCTCCCTCCCACCCCTCCCCCAATCTCATTTCATCCAGTCTCTCATCTTCCCGATTCTCCACCCTCCACCTTGTTCTCCCCCCCCCTCTCTTCCCTCCTCCGTTCTCATCCCCCTCATCTTCCTCACTTTCCTTTACCTTCCCTTATTTTTCTCTCTTTCCTCTGCTCTTCCTTTCCTTATCGCGTCTCCTCTCTTCTCTCCCTCTTTTCTCTTACCCTGCTCACTCTTTCACCATCCATTACACCTCCTTCCCTCTTCCTCCCTTCTCCTCCCGCTCCTCTCTTCCCTTTCCCCTCCCTCTGTTCATCCCTCCCTCCAACTTCCCTCTCCCATCATCCCCCCCAAGAAGAGGGAAGGCGTCTCCATGTCTAGTGTGTGTTTGTCTCTCCGTGATTACTCTCTCTCTCTCTCTCTCTCTCTCTCTCTCTCTCCCTCTCTCTCTCTCTCTCTCACTGTCCTTATTCTCACTGTTTTCCACACTCTCTCTCCCCAATTTTACGTACTCTTGCTTACTTTTCTCTTACTCATACCTACATTTTCTCGTATGTATGATTGTATGTATGTATGTATGGAGGAAGGGAAGGAGGGCGGGAAGATTGGATAGAAGGATGGATATTTAGATGAACAGAAAGACAGATGAACAGGTGGACGGAATGATGGATGGATAAAAGAGAGGAGAGGGATACATGAAGGGAAGGATGGGGGTAGACACAGACAGATGGATACATGGAGGAGGAGCAGAAGGGAGAGGCTGAGAGTTGGAGGAATGGATGCAGGTAAGAAAAAAGTAAATAAAGTTAATGGCTGGATGGAGGAATACACAGATAGGTGGACAGACAGGACGACAGACTGACAGATACACAGAGAGAGAGACAGATGGATGAATGGACAGATGGATGGGTTGATGGACGGACGGTTGGATGGCAGCGTGGATTGGCAGATGAAAGAAGGAGTGAACGCATGAATGAAAAAAATAAAGGAAGGTGATGAATGCAATACACAGACATCAGACATTAAACGAAATGAATCCAATATGTGTTTGTGGGGGTGCGGGAGGAGAGACAGCCCGAGACACAAAGAGATAAGTATGAGGAGTATGTGCCTGAAATAGTGTGAGGGGGGGGGGTAGCTGCATTGTCCACCTACCTATACACATACACACACACACACACACACACACACACACAGAACTACAGAAAAAATAAAAATCCTCCTCCCCTCTCTCTCTCTCTCTCTCTCTCTCTCTTTCTCTCTCTCTCTCTCTCTCTCTCTCTCTCTCTCTCTCTCTCTCTCTCTCTCTCTCTCTCTCTCTCTCTCTCTCTCTCTCTCTCTCTCTCTCTCTCAGCGGCTGGTAATTAGAGGTGTGTAGTCCCAAGCTTCACAAACCGCAAACTTTTTTCTCATATTAATGCAACACCGCACAGAGAAGAGACGGGGAGGGGGAGGGGGTGAAAAGGAGGTGTGGGAGGAAGGGAACGAGAGAGAGAGAGAGAGAGAGAGAGAGACAGACAGACAGACAGACAGACAGACAGACAGAGGCAGACAGACAGACAGACAAACAGACAGAGAAGAATGAAGAAAGTGGAAGAGGAAATGTGAGAGGGGAGGAAGAAAGGAGAAAAAAAAAGTGAAATAATAATAGGGACAACGGGAGATGACGTGAGGGAGAGAGAGGAGAGAGGAGAGGGGGAATTAAAAGGAAAGGAGGTAGAAGGTGAGTGGAATGGGAAAGAGGTAGGAACTAATAATGGAAAAGGAAGGGAAGAAGGTAAAGGAGAGAAGAGGGAAGGAGAAGAATGGAGAAGGAGTAGAAGAGTCGATAAGGAAAGAGAAAAGAGAGGGAAGGAGAGGGAAGGCTTGAAGAAAGACTATGAAAAGAGAGATGGAAAGATTAGAAGAATAAGAAGATGAGGGGAAGGGCAGGGGAATAAAATACTGGAAGAAAAATAGGGGAAAAAGATGAGGGAAAAAGCTGGGAAAGGAAAATATGGAAGATAAAGAGGGGAAGATGTAAGAGGGAAAAGAAGGGGAGAGGCTGAGGAAGAAGAAACTGAAGTAAGAAGGGGGGTTATGTGAGGAAAGAGGCCGGGGAGAGGTAAGGGGAGGGACTGGAGGAAGAAAAAAGGAGAGAGAGAAACAAATATGGGAAGGTGAAGAAAGACGGAGGAAGAGAAGAGGCGGAAATATGAAGGAAGACGAAGAGTAACAAGGAGAGAGGCTGGGGAGGGAATGACTGAAAAAGGAAGTGTGGGAGGGGAGGAGAGTGTGAGAATAAGGAACGGGGAGAAACAAAGGAGGAAGAAGGGAGAATGGGGTAGGGAAGGCGAAGGAAGGGGGCAGTGAAGGAGGGAATGAAGGAGATAGAAAGGAGATGAAGAAAATGAAGGAAAGGGACACGTGGAGATTGGGAAATAGGAAGGGAAATATCGAGATAGACTGAAAAGATTTGAAAAAGAAAGAGGAAACAGGCATTGCAGGAAATATAAATACACAATGGGAGATAAGCAGACGAAATAAGAGATATGAGAGAGAGAGAGAGAGAGAGAGAGAGAGAGAGAGAGAGAGAGAGAGAGAGAGAGAGAGAGAGAGAGAGGAGGTTCAGCAGCAGAAAAACATGATAACTTTGAGAGAAAACTTGAAGAGGAGGATAAATGAATATAAAAAATATGGGATGAAGGGAACAGATGGGAGATAGAAGGGGAGAGGGGAGAAAAAAAGGAGGAGACAAAGAGAGGAAGGGCAGACAAACAAGGAGGAAGGGCAGACAAACAAGGAGGAAGGGAGACAAAAAGGGGGAGGGGAGACAGAAAGAGGGAGGGAAGGCAAAAAGGAAGGGGATACGAGAGAGGGGGGAGGGAGGAAAATACGAGAGAGGGGGGAGGAGAATACGAGTGTGAGGAGGAGGGGAGAGGTGCAGCAGCAGGAAACAAGACGGCTCGGAATGGAGGGGAAGGAAGGATGGATGAAAAATGAAGAGGAGGGGGGAGGAGGGAGAAGCAGGAGATAGGGTGAGGTAGGGAGGGGGCAAGAGAGTAGGGAAGGGGGACATTAGAGAGAGTGGGGAAGGGGAGGGGAGGAAGACAGTGGGCAGATAAACACAGGACAAAAGTGGAAAAGAAATCGAGGAATGAAATGGTAGGAGGAAGAATGGAAAGGAAGGATGATGAAAGGAAATGACGAATGAACGAAAAATAGGGGGTGAGAGAGGGGGAAGGCAAGGGGACGAGAGAGAGAGAGAGAGGGGGGGGCAAAACAGGGAACAGCGCCCCCTCTGCCCCCCGAAAGTTGAGCAATAACAAGATTAGCGTGGATGAAAGGCGGCAGGCGGGGTAATGCTTTAATAAAATTCCTCGCAGTTATGACGTGATATGCCCGGATGGAGGGGGGAGGGGAGGGGGAGAGAGACAATGGGAGGGAAAAACAAGAGAGAGAGAGAGAGAGAGAGAGAGAGGGAAGTGAAGGAAAGGGAGGGAGAAGGGAGGAGAGGGGAGGGGGAGGAGGATAAAAGAGGCTTTGTTATGATAAGCCAAGATGGGGTAGCTGGGGGAGGGAGGGAAGAGGAAGAGATAAGAATGCTACTTGAGAGAGAGAGAGAGAGAGAGAGAGTACACAACCATCAAGTAAACCAACGCTAATCCGGTATATGGTCAAGAGAAATAATAGATTAATAAATAAAATAAAATCGCCTAATATTTCACCTCATCCACTTATTTTCCTCCGCCTGCTAATATTCCTAGACAGACAGGTGCTTGAATTACTAACCTGTAAAATAATTCCCCCTGATATGATGCGTCAGAAAAGGAAGTGAAGGACGAGCCCCAAGAGGAAGGACAGAGCATAATCCGTTTACGAAAGAGAGACAGAGAGACACAGAGACAAAGACAGAGACAAGTATAGACAGATAGACAGATACACAGATAGGTAAATAGATAGTTAGACAGATTGACTGATGAGTAGACTGACATGTAGGTAGGTAGATTGATAGACAGACAGATAGATGGGCAGACTGATAAGCAGGTTTGTAGAAAGCTAGACAGACGGACAGGTAGATAGATACAGACAGAGACAGACAGACAGGCACAAGAGGAACAGTCGGCGAACATTTGTCCCAGAGAATACAGACAAAAACACAGGCATCTTCTCAAAGTCTGAGCGAATACATTGCGGAAAAATCGAACCATTTGAAACATGCACTAGTAATGATGAGACTTCCACTGTTTTTCGTCAGTTGTAAAATTTCTTCAGACGGTACAGGGAAAACAGTTCTTTCTCTGCACAAATGCTCCTTGAAATCTAGGACTGTTGGATTCACCTCCACTGAAAAAAAAAAAAAAAGCTTTGTGTGTGTGTGTGTGTGTGTGTGTGTGTGTGTGTGTGTGTGTGTGTGTGTGTGTGTGTGTGTGTGTGTGTGTGTGTGTGTGTGTGTGTGTGTGTGTGTGCGTTTTTTGGGGGGAGCTATATAAAATTCCTATTTATTCCACACACACACACACACACACACACACACACACACACACACACACACAGGCAGGCAGACAGACACACGGAGAGGACAGGATAAAACCCCGTTGATAAGGGGATGCAATGGTGATCTGATAGAGTTTTTAATATCCGTATGCGAGAGGGGTGAGTGGGAGCTTTGCCATGAGAAGGGAAGTAGGGAAGGGGAGAAATGGGAGGGAAACGAAGGGAAGGAAACGACAAAGGAAGGAAAGAAGAAGTGAAAAATATGAGGAAAGGAATGAGAAGGAAAATCTGAAGCAGACTGAAGAGAAGGGAGGAAGGGGAAGTGTGAAGGAGCTTATCTGTTTATCTTTATTAATTTATTTATTTACTTTTAATAGGAACGGGAATAAGGGATGGAAATAATAAGGAAAAAGGGGGTCTACTAGGAAAGGAGCTACGTAATGATGACGGGAAAGGAGGGAAAGGAAGGGAAGGAGAGCATGGGAAAAGAGAGAGGAAGAGAGAGAAGACTCGAGGCACATACCTCGCAAGACGAGACCCTACCCACCGAGCCACAGCCGCTCATACAGAAAAACAGACAGATTTACAATAGACGTAGAATTAAATATACGGCTAATCAGAGTTGAGGTTATTATTAAAGGTGAAAGTCGTATTATAAAAAATGCATAATGTACAAAAGACACCATCGCTCAAGTGAAAACCCTATGCACTTCGTAAGACAGCTAGATGTGTGTTTTCTCTGTGTAATTCTATGTAACACTCTCGCTCTCTTCCACTCAAGCATGCCAAATCCACCTGCTCCTAATCCACCCTCTGGCTCCACACCTCATTTACCTCAGTCTCACTTCCTCCTTCCCTCCCTCTCTCCTTCCTCTTTCTCCGTTTCTCTTTCCTATCTCATGCCTCCTGTCTCCTGTCTTCTCTCTCCTTTCCTCTCTCTCTCTCTCTCTCTCTCTCTCTCTCTCCTTCCACCATCTCACATCTCATCTACTTATACCTCATCCTCCTCTCTCCCACCCTCCCTGCCAAACTATCTCCCCCTCCTTCTCCTCCCTTCCCCTCTCTCCCCCATGTACTCGCACGCTCCAACACCTCATCAACATACCCCTCCCTTCCCCCTCCTCTCTCTCTCTCTCTCTCTCTCTCTCTCTCTCTCTCTCTCTCTCTCTCGCATGTTATGTGCTTATTCCCCTCCCTTCCCGCTCTCCACTCCTTCCCTCCTCTTGTCTTCTCTCCCTAATCCTCTCTTCCTTTCTCCCTTTCTATCCTCCTTACCTCCTTCCCTTTCTTCACCCTCCTTCTTTCCTTCCTTCCTTTACTCATACATTCCCTCTCCCTTCCTTCCCGTCCATCTATCTCTCTCTTCTTCACTCTCCATTCTTTTCTACTCTCCTTCCCTCCTCTCTTCTTTCGCCCCCTCCTCTCTACCCTTTCTCTCTCTCCTTTCATCCCCTCTGCTCTTTCCTTTCTTACTTGCTTTCTATCCTCAGGTCTCCATTCCTTTCTCTTTCTATTCTCCAGGCCATCTTTCAGTCTTCCCTTAATTCCCTGCCTTGCCGCTTCTCTTTCCCAGCCATCCTTCCTACATTCCTTCCTTCCTTTTTCTCCTCCTCCTCCCTTCCTAGTCTCCTTCCTTCTCCCCTCCCTCCCTCTCCCCTCTGTCAGTGTCTCCATATCTCATCTACTTACCATCCTCTCCTCCCTCTCTCCCTCTTCCTCCTCCTCCTCCTTCTCCTCCTCCTCATTCATCACCTCACTTCTCATTATCATCATCATCATCACCTTTTACCTTCAACTCCTTAATCATTTTCTTTCTCAACCTCATTCTTCCCCTCCCCTACATCATCATCATCGTCCTCAAAACTGTCCTCTTCTTCCTCTTCCTCTTCTTGTTTCTCTCTACCTTTCTCCCTTTTCCTTCCCAGTCTCTCCCCTCTCCTCCCTATCTCACATAACCACCCTATTTATTCTTCCCTCCCGTCCCCTCCTCCCCCTCCACCTCCTCCCCCCTTTCCTCCCCTACAAATCTACATCTTAAACTTTTATGCCTCTCAACACTTTCCATTCCCTCTCGCCTCTCTCCCTTCCCTCCCTTTTTCGTTTTCCCTCATCCCCCTTTTTCTCTCCTCTCTCCCTCTCCCCCTTCTATCTCCCCCATCCCCCCTTTCCCCCTCCCCTCTGCCTAGTTCTTCCCCTTCTCTCCTCTTACTGTCATTCCTCTTTCCTTTTTCCCCTCACCCACTCCGTCCTACTCCCTCACCCCCCACCCTCTTTCCCACACTCCTCTCCCCCTTCCCTCCCCTTCCCGTCTCCTCCCATTCCCTCTTTCCCTCTCCCTCCCATTCCCTCTCCCCTCGCCCCCATTCCCTCTCCCGTCTCCTCCCATCCTCCCTTTCCCCCTATCTTCTCCCTCATTCTTCCCTTCTTTCCTCCTACACCCTCACCCTTTTCTTTTCACCCTCTCCCTCCCTTCATCCGTAACGCCCTTATTTCTATCATTCTTCCTTTTTTTTTTGTCTTCCTTTTCGCTTCCTCTCGCTTTTTTTATCTTGATTTCCGTTTCTCTCGGTCTATCGCTTTTCGATTTGTTGCCCTCCATATCTTTCGTACTCTCTCTCTCTCTCTCTCTCTCTCTCTCATCTTATTTTCCCTCTTTTCTCCCTTTCTGTCACGTAGAAATCTGGCCACTTCACTCAAACTTTGCCTCCTCAGGTCCCCTCCCCCCCCTCTCTCTCTCTCTGTGAAATTTGTGTGTGTGTGTGTGTGTGTGTGTGTGTGTGTGTGTGTGTGTGTGTGTGTGTGTGTGTGTGTGTGTGTGTGTGTGTGTGTGTGTGTGTGTGTGTGATGGAGGGGCCCCAAGTGAGTGCGTTGAGTGTGTGTGCCTGAGGTAAGTTGGCAAGTTGGCCTTAAGTTGGGAGAGAGTTGTACCCAGTTAGTTATCATTATCTTACACACACACATTATCTTGCAAGCTTATCCTACAGCCTTAACTCGCTATCTTACAGTACTCCTCCTCAATCCACTATTATCCTATCTTGTACCCTCATTTTATCTCATTATCTGACTCCTTCTCACTCCTATCTTATCCTACGCCTTCATCTAAACTTGCTATCTTGCTGGATCTTACTCCACTAGTGCTTTATCTTTCTATCTTACGTGGGTCTTCATTCTTACTCGTCTTTATCTTTTTCTTACTATCTCACTTTCTTAATTTCCTTCCTACTCATCAGCGTAGGCCTTCCTTATTGTGTTGTATTCTTCACTGTCACTGATCTTCCTCATCTAATCTTGCTAATCTACTCAATAAAGAATCATAGCCTATTTTCCCATACAAAGATTAGTTATTCTTTCCCTCATTATCCTACCTTGCAATCTTACCGGACATTATCTTACTACCTTATCTTACTCAACCACTGTCTCATACATACATATATACTCAAACATACAAATATATACATACATAAATACATATTCACACATACACACATACATACAAACATACATATATATATATATATTTATGCTTATCATACTTCACTACTTTATCACTCATATTTTTTTCATTATCCTGTTATCTCAGTTTACGCCATACTTTATCTTTTATCATTTTTAAATAATCTAAAATCCTGTTCTTCTCATTCTCCTCCTTATCTTCCTTCACTATCTCCTCTGACTTATATTATCTCACTATCTTATTACTGCATCATCTCTATTACCAAAAATCTTCTTACAGTGGTTTTCATTTACGTACTTAATATTATCTGATCTTACTACCTTCCTTTAAACCCACACACACTTAAAATACACACATACATTCGCTTACCCCCTCTCATATACTAACTCCCACCCTTCCTCTCTCTCTCTCTCTCTCTCTCTCTCTCTCTCTCTCTCTCTTTCACACACACACACACACACACACACACACACACACACACACACACACACACACACACACACAAATACAATGCTTCTATATTGGAGAGGCCACATGCAAATACCATGCCCCATCTTCCTTTTTGCGAGCACTCCCCCCCCCCCAAAGCAAGTGGTATTGCGTGCACTGTCGAGTTGCGTTTGTCTTGAGGGAAATCACAAGGACGCAGCCAATATTGCGAGGTAAACATTTTCTTGGCCTCGCCGCACGCACACGCAAACGCACGCACAATCAGTTACAGAAACTCAATAAAGATGCTTGGGAAAAATCACATATTCAATGCACGCAGGCTCGCATATACATACATACATACACACAAATACATACATACATACATACATACGGTACATACATACATACATATACATACACTAACATTATGTACGTAAAACCAACGACACAAATATACCAGACTCAAAAAAGAAGCATGAAAAATCACACACACGTTCACTGAAATAAAATGCGTGGACAGGTCACACACACACACACACACACACACACACACACACACACACACACAGATATATATACAGATAGACAGATATAGGTAGACAAATTCACAAACACACACACACACACACACACACACACACACACACACACACACACACACACACACACACACAGATATATATATACAGATAGACAGATATAGGTAGACAGATTCACAACCACACACACACACACACACACACACACACACACACACACACACACACATCTATGCATACACTCAACTGCATGTAAATAAAAACATATAAACACAATCATACGCAGACACAAGCACATCTGCATTCAATCACCACACCCACCATCTATACAGTTAAAAATACGTACACATATACATACATACATGCACGCATACGCACACGAACGCACATACGCTCATGGACACATACACACAAACAAGGGATCATAAATTTTACATATAAATAATAAATGCTCACGTGTATTAATATCCATATAAATCAATGAATTCACACACACGCGTACATGCACACGTATACACAAGAGGGTACACACACGAAAATACATACATATATACTTACATACACAAACTTGCCCTGGTTTACACAAGACATGCTCAGATTTTTGTTACACACTCTCTCTCTCTCTCTCTCTCTCTCTCTCTCTCTCTCTCGGCACACACACACACACACACACACACACACACACACACACACACACACGGCCACTGTTTCACACCCCCACTCACGCAAATTTATGAAATGCTGGTTGAAATTTTGGCACCTGAATTTTGTGCTGGAGCTCAATACATACAGAGTGGCTGGGCGGCGGTGGTGGTGTGGTGTGGTGTGGTGGTGATAATGGTGGTGGAAGTGTGAGTGGCGAGGGTGATGTTATTGTTGTTATAGTTGTTGTTTAGTGGTGGTGGTGGTGATGACAGTAGTGGTTGTGACTGTGGTGGTAGTGGTGGTGGTGACTGGTGGTGGTGACTGGTGGTAGTGATGGTGGTGGTAGCGGTGGTGGTAATGCAGGGTTCACAATTTCCTGACACCAATTCCTGACACCAGCTTCCCATTTCTGTCACCAATTTGACCCCATTTCACTTCCTTATACATATAATTCACGGCATGTAAGAATTCGCGATACCTTCATATTCCTAACGCCAAATTTCTCACGCCAATTTCGACACCTGTTATTCCTGACACCTAATTCCTTAATACCTGTACACAACTAATTCCTCTCTCTCTCTCTCTCTCTCTCTCTCTCTCTCTCTCTCTCTCTCTCTCTGCCAGTATTGCTATTACTGAGCCACTGTTAGAACTGCTAGAGAGAGAGAGAGAGAGAGAAGCCTGTTCGTGTGTGTGTGTGTGTGTGTGTGTGTGTGTGTGTGTGTGTGTGTGTGTGTGTGTGTGTGTGTGTGTGTGTGTGTGTAGACAGTACGGTAAATCTAACTGTATATAATGTACCCCGTTTATAAGAAAGAAATATGATCTGAGGAAGTGAATCTGTACAAGTATATATGTATGAGGTATGAAGAATGTATGTGTACCTACTCGTATATGTATGTGTATGTATGTATGGATTGATGTAAAAAGCACTTAATAACATACACCTCTTGCCTCTTCCCTCTCCCCTATAAAATGAAAGTATGGAAAGTGGTAAACAGGATGAAATGTATTTAGCACAGTTAAAATGGTGTCTCCTTTTACAACTCACTTACACTGGAAATATATCTGAAAAAAACAATCGCCCTGTATGCTCCTAAAATTGTATGAGTTAAGTATTAAAACTCATAACCAAGAAATTTTAAAATCATAAATGCTTTCGCGGACATAAATAAATATCCAAGTCCGTACGATGAACTGAGACAAAAAACAATGAATTCTGCAACCCAGTAAGAGGATTTTCAAAGTCCAATTTTTCTTTTCTGAACATCATATCATTGGTTCATTATTTTTCGACTAATAACTCTGAGATATTCGTGTCAGCAAAGATATATCACCTTCAAATACACACAATGCATCAGTCACAGCATTATTTTTTTTTTCTTCCACTCAATATACTCAGTCTTTCTAAGCTCTGCGGTTTCCAGTCTTGTCCCCAGGCGATTCGGTAACTCCTTTGCTCTCTGATGTGTGTGTGTGTGTGTGTGTGTGTGTGTGTGTGTGTGTGTGTGTGTGTGTGTGTGTGTGTGTGTGTGTGTGTGTGTGTGTGTGTGTGTGTGGATTGGAAGGGTTTACATAGGAATCAGTATAAAAGGATCTGTATGTGAGGGAGGGATGGAAGGGTGTATGCAGGAGGATGTGTGTGTGTGTGTGTGTGTGTGTGTGTGTGTGTGTGTGTGTGTGTGTGTGTGTGTGTGTGTGTGTGTGTGTGTGTGTGTGTGTGTGTGTGTGTGTGTGTGTGTGTGTGTGTGTGTGTGTGTGTGTGTGTGTGTGTGTGAGGGGATGCTTCAAAATATCTTCACCTTTAAGTCTGGACCTAATTCCTCAAACCCCCTCCCCCCTTCCCCCCTCCCTCCCCCATTTCCTCTCTCCTCATCACCTCTCCATTTTTCCCTCTCCACATGCTTACTTTCACGTCCGCTTTCTCTCTCCCTCCTCCTCTTCCTCATCTTTCCTTCACATTCTTCTTCTCTTTGTTCTAATTTACTTCCCTCGTTTTCTTCCATCCATCACCTACTTCTCTCCAATCGTGTTATTGTTTTATCCTTCTTCCTTCCATAATTTCCCGTCCTTCAATATATATTTTTTTTGACTTCCCACTTGTTACCCTCCCTCCTTCACATTCTCCTCTGCATGTAAAAATGGTTAGTATCACATTACTATGATTGGTTTATTCTCACCTGACGGTACTGCGCAACTCCCAGAACTTGAGTATTAGACTCTGGTTACATGAAATTCAATAAATCTTAATTATGAGACAGGAAAGAGTGTCCTTGGTTCTCTCTCACACTGACCCTCGAATCTGACAACATTTCGTCATGAACAGAGCTGAATGACGCTTAAAAATTCCTCACGATAGAACAGACTCAGTCTAAAGAACATAGTTACCTACACCCAAACTTCCATCTTCCCTTCTCCCAACCTCTCCTCTCCACAATCCTAGCTTTCCCCTGTCTGCTTGTTCCCCCTCCTTCCTCGTCATTCCTTCAATCCTTTCTCACTTCTAACCTTCTCCTTCCCTCCTTCTCCCCTTCCCTCCTTTTCACCCCTAATTTTCCCTCTTTCTCCTCCCCACTGCTTCTCGTCCCACCTCTTTCCTAACTCTCCCCACTCCTAACTCCCCATCTTTCCCTCCCTCCCCATTCCTCTCCCTCCTCATCAATGTTTCTCCCCCTCCCTCGTGTCAACTCCCCCCCTCCTTCCAAAACCAACACATTCATGGCAATTTTAGCTCGCAGTCTTTAATTTTGAGAGCAGCCACGAGAGACCATAACCAATGATTTTATATGAAGACTTTAGGGGTGAGAGAGAGAGAGAGAGAGAGAGAGAGAGAGAGAGAGAGAGAGATAGACCCATGGATTAACACACAATTATCATCTGCACCTCCACTATCCTCCTCCTCTTGCTCCTCCTGAACATCATCATCATCATCATCATCATCATCACCAGTTTCCATTCCAGACGGCACTAAATCCAATCACTGTATCATCATCATCATCATCATCATCATCATCACAGTTTTTCATTCCAGCAGGGAGTGACATAAGTCACCACTCCATCTTCCAGGATAACTGTTTGCCTCTCTCTCTCTCTGTCCACCTGCCTACCCCTCTGTCAGCGTGTATACACATTTTTCTCTGTTAAAAGCCAGTCAGTCACGCTGCCTTCCTATCAGTCTGTCAATATGACCTACTTCTGTTACCTCTCTACCTCTGTCTATCTATCTATCTATCTGTCTATCTGCCTTCGTACATGATCTTTTTCTGCTCACACTCTCTCTCTCTCTCTCTCTCTCTCTCTCTCTCTCTCTCTCTCTCACTAAGATAAACATAACCAAACCTCTCTCTCGTCCTGTCTAAATTCGAGTTATCCATGAACATCCAATACAAACGGACTTTATCTGATGATTGCCGCGAGGGTCCCCTCATGATATCTTAACGTCGCAGGTTCAGCTCAGTCTGCTGGTGTGGGTAGGGGTGCGGCAGTTGGAGTAGGAAATGAGTAAATGATGCACAGGTTAGACACTGATAACGTTGACTGAGCCTGTCTCGCAACACACAATTAATCGCCACTCACGACAGAATTTTCGAACTCAACGATTGAAATACAGTCTTTACTAACTCCTCCTCCAGTAAAGGGTCTCTCCTTAAGTAACTAAAACAGTCTGGCAAGAGTTAGAAACCAAACTGAAAAAAAAAAAAAAAAAGTCCCGGGGCTGAAAGGGTTGTGAGTGCGAGAGGCAAACACTCCATTTCTTCTTTACTACACACTCCAAAGTTAAATAATTGAGTAATAATGTGTGTTAAGGCGGTCCGGACGAAAGGAGGATGAAAGATGAACAAATTGAACAAGGAGATGTACAGAGGGGGAGATGATGTGATGAGGGGAGTTTGACAGAGAACATGAGGGAGAGAAAATGGGTGGGGTGTGTGAATGGTGGGGAGTGGTGGAAGGTAACTGTGGTGAGTGGTGACGGTGTGGCTTGGAGCGGTGATGGAGAGACTTGAATTAACTGGCGAGATTCAATGACGTCATAACCTGTTTTTCCCTCTCACTGGCTGGATTCCATGACGTCATAGCCAGGTCCTCCCTCTGACTGGCTGGACTCCATGACGTCATATCTCACAATTCAATCAGCTCTCCTCTCCGATGTTGTTTTTTCGCACTATTTTTACTCTTTTTTTTTTTACTTCCACTTTTTGTTACACATGTGATTCATCTCGCGAAAAACTGAGATTCCTTGATATAATAAACGGGGACCTTTTTCTGTTTTTGTCTTTTTTTTTAATTCTTTGGCTGCTGTGCATGGGTTCAGCGTTTTTGTGTAGGCTAACGATTGGTTTTCTTGCCTGGATTAATTTTTCCAAGGTTGATGAAAACGATCTTGATTAATCTTTTCACTGCTACGGAGGGTGGTGGTGAGGGACGCCTTCACGTGGTGGTATCGATATATCTGACCGGTCCCACTGCTTGGTTGTACAAGCGTCCCTCAGTTCCCTCCCTATTCCCCAAAAGATGGCTGGTGGACTTCAGGACAACTTCACCAAGCAATTCACTGGGTTCACGTTTCAGTTGAACCTGGGACTACTACTACTACTACTACCATTACTGTGGAGGCACTTGTGTCAGTCTAGCCTCAGTCCATTTTATTAGGCAAGGACAGATCGTGACAGTAACAGTAATGGATTCTCATGCACGTTCGTCGACCGTGTGACTTGCGCCGTGCAATGAATCGGTCAAATTAGGGGCAAAGAAAAGGGCATGTTGAGAGAGAAAGAAAGAGAATGAGAGAGAGAGAGAGAGAGAGAGAGAGAGAGAGAGAGAGAGAGAGAGAGAGAGAGAGAGAGAGAGAAGCTAAAGTAGAGGTAATGAAAGGACACACACACACACACACACACACACACACACACACACACACACACACACACACACACACACACACCAATATCCCCCTTCCCATCTCTATTTCCCTGCTAGTACTGTTTTGTTTATTTTTTCCGGTCTCCGTTTTTATTAATTCTTGCTGGCCCTCCTGATTCTCTCTCTCTCTCTCTCTCTCTCTCTCTCTCTCTCTCTCTCTCTCTCTCTCTCTCTCTCTCTCCAGCACTTCAGTCTTCATAAAAATGCAACTACTTTCACTTCAGACATTCCTTTTCAGCTTCGTGCCTTGCCAGCATTAGGGAGGGTTAATTCTGGCTCTCACTCTCCATCCACGAAAAGGGCTCGATCTTGCGGTGGATCAAATGGAGGCTGATAGAGATATTTCTGTCTTAATATCGACCTGTCCAATAATAAGTCAGATGAGATACGTTCCTGTTCTGTAGAGATGCTTTTGGTCTCCTCTATACCTGATGCTAGTATTGTGGAGAAAGAGAGAGAGAGAGAGAGAGAGAGAGAGAGAGAGAGAGAATGTTTACAGCTGAAGGCTCCCCCCGGAATATTAACACTCCCTCACTGCATTATTAACTCCTAGTGTGAGATGAGAGAGAGAGAGAGAGAGAGAGAGAGAGACAGACAGACAGACAGAGACAGAGAGAGAGAGTCTACATTTTCTTCCTCAACATTCTTTTCCTCATATGACTTGTTAATTTTCTTTTGCTTGCTGTTCAAAGTGTAAGTGACATTGAAGGTTTCGTAACACCTCTTCCTTGGCGATTTTCTGTCCACAAGTTTAAAAATTCTCCCGTTTTTAAATTGTCCTAATATCAACACAATTTGCACCAGTAACATAAAGATACTAAAATGTAATACCCAGAATAAATAGCAAAGAAAAGGGCGCTAAGAAATCCACTATGGTACCTAGCATCCCACAATCAAGCTCCATTATTTACACTCTAGTATTTTCATCTTAACTTGGCCCAAATTTTTAACCTTTCATGGCATATTTTTACATAGCTCAGTGATAGATAAAAATACTACTGCTCAACATCCTTTCCACAGCACTTCTTCGTGACCAGCATCACAGTCTAGCGCTAATCTATCGCTACACCTCTACACTCAGGACGGAGGGACCGCAATTTTAGGCCAAGGTAAAGTAAATGGCGTATAGATGGTTTACCCCGATCGCCTCACTTCTTACCTGTCCGTGGTTCATTGATTTTGTTCAGCTGAGTGTCAATCAGGTATCAAAATAAGTAAAGGTGCGAGCATTCGGATAAAAGAATGATTAACGAGTAAATAAGACGATATTTAAAGAGTCAGTGAGTCAACATTCAGTGAGTAAATGAACCAATATTCAACGAGTTAATGAGTCAATATTCAATCGGTAAACGAGGCAATATTCAACGAGTAAACGAAGGAATATTCAGCGAGTACACGATGCAATATCCAACGAGTAAACGAAGCAATATTCAGTAAGTAAACGAAGCAATCTTCAGCGAGTACTCGAAGAAATATTCAACGAGTAAACGAAGCAATATTCAGCGAGTAAACGAAGCAATATTCAACGAGTAAACGAAGCAACATTCGGTAAGTAAACGAAGCAAATTTCAACGAGTAAACGAAGCAATATTCAGTAAGTAAACGAAGCAATATTCAACGAGTAAATGAAGCAATATTCAGTAAGTAAACAAAACAATATTCAGCGAGTACACGAAGCAATATTCAACGAGTACACGAAGCAATATTCAGTAAGTAAACAAAGCAATATTCAGCGAGTACACGAAGCAATATTCAACGAGTACACGAAGCAATATTCAACGAGTACACGAAGCAATATTCAACGAGTACACGAAGCAATATTCAACAAGTAAACGAGAAAATAACAAACAGGTAAACGAGACATAATGAAACCAGTAATCGTGACAGTACCGAATGAGTTAACAACCCAATATCACACGAGCTAAACAAGCCAATTGAAACAGGGCAATACCAAAAGATTAAATGAGGCAATAATAGACGAGTGAACGAGCCCAATATTCAACACAAAAAACAAGATGACATTGAATTAGTAAACGAACCTCGCTTTTCAAGTAAACAAAGCAATGTTTATCGAGCAAAACAGGCCAATTTAAACGAAAAACAAGCCTGTATTCACCACGTAAACGAGTCAATGTTCAACGAGTAAACGAGGCCTGCACCACACCCCCCCATCCATCCCACTCCCGTGACGTTTACGCCCCCCTCACCAAGACAGACTGCCCTCTTACCCTCCCCTCGTTAACCGTGACCTCGTTAACCCTTCCACCACACCGGGGGGAAGGGAGGTTAAAACTGTGTAGCTTGAATTAGAGGGAAATAGCTAAGTAAGGCACAGTTCACAGTTCATCTTTCTTTAGAATCTCAAGGTGATGATGATGGACGCCTTCACGTGGTGGTATTGATTCTAATCAAGCGGTGGAGCTGCCTGGTTAATCAAATGTCCCTCACTCCCCTCCCTGCCTCCTCCCCCCCAAAAGGAAGGAGGTGGGTTGCAGACGAAGGGCAGCTTCCTTCTGCAGTCCACCAGGTCCACGTTTCAGATGAACCTTTGGCTACAACTACCACTACTACTACTACTGCTACTACTACTACCACCACCACTAGTACTACTACACCTACTACTACTACTACTACTACTACTACTACTTACAGTCTAAAGCTACTCCCGATTTAATCCTGCAGATGCCAAGTGCTCCCCTAGGTATTCTATTCTGCATTCCACATTATTCAGTCCAGACCTTTGCTTCTCACCCCCTCCCCCGCCTCTCTCTCTCTCTCTCTCTCTCTGATAGAAAAAAACAGCGGCCTACAATTTTCTTTGAGGTTGCTATTTTTTCCTTCCCTCCTTTAGCACTCCTTCCCTCCTTCCCACTACTCCTCCCGTTCTCTCTCACCCCTCCCCTCCTTCCCTCTACCCCTCCCCTACTCCCCATCCTCCCTCCCCTCCCCACTACCCCTACTCCTTATACCCATCATCCCCATCATCCCTCCAAATTCTCCCCAAAATTCCTCTCCCCTCTATCTATCACCCCTATCCTACTCCCCCCCCTTTCCTTACTTCTTCCTGTCTCCCCTCTCTTCCTCACACCCCCTCCTCATCTCCCCCTCCTTCCTCCCCACAGTTCCCATCATTTATTTCGCCTCATTTTCTCCTTTATGGGTCTACTATTTTCCTTTCTTTTCCTTCTTTTCTCTCTCTCTCTCTCTTTCTCTCTCTCTTACTTCATCTACAACTTCTGCTACTACCACGCACTTTTTGTCCTCCAACCTTCATTCTTTCTCTTCTCTCACCTCCTCTCTTTCCCTCTCTTATCTTTTCTTCCCTTTGCTCTCTTCTCCCCCTACCTCTCCTCTCCTCTCCTCTCCTCTCTCTCTCTCTCCGTCTCATCTCCCTATCTTCCTCCAAACTTTCCCTTCCTCAACTCTCTCCTCTATTTCTCTCTTTTCACTCCTTACTCCCTCCTCCCCACCCTTCCCTTCTCCCCTCTTCACCTCCCCCTCTCCCTCCCCCCTACTCGAGTGTGTAGATGGTGGTGATACCTCACACCCCAGGCCAGCTGACAATCGGGCTCATCATTGGGGTCAAGTGGGGTCAAGTAGGGTCATGAGAAGTGTGGCAGAATTTTTGTGATGAAAAAAAGGAAGAATCAAAGACGGAGGCCTGACAACGTTAATCTTCCCATGCAGAATTGAGCAAAGGGGAGCTACAATCTCTCTATCTATTTATCTATCTATTGCCAGACGCCTTAATCCCGTAAGGGGTGGCCACAAACAAATAGCCTCCAAGTCGCTCTGTCCCCTGCCATTTCACTGCCCTGCTCCCACCTCAAACACCCCCTCTCTCATATACCTCTCCACTCCATCCCTCCATCTCATCCAAAATCAACATTTCTTTATTTCGAACAGCTTGAAAACATTACGTATAACCGAATGGGAGTCACAGGCAAAGGGAAATACAGACCAAGTACACTAGTTCCAAAATCGACATGATGCAAGGCAGTATCTATTAAATTTTATATTAAAGAGTTGAAGAGAAAGAGGATGGGAGTACGCTGCCTGAAGTAACAACGAAGGAATGTATGTGGACGTTAGAAAAAGGCAGTGACCAATGAGATGATAATCTGTGGATAATGATGCAACACTGCGACGAAGAGACAGAGACTGAAGGGAGTATGTAAGAGGAGCGATGCTGATGAGACGAAAAGCTTTTGACTCCACCGCGTGAACTCGTAATCCTTACATCGCAGGTTCGATTTCAGGTGTACGAAGAAGAAATATTTTTTTGTATAAAGTGGAGGTATACCTAAGCAAGCAATGTATTCGAAGGGTATCCAGTTTCCTTTCATATCATCATCATCATCATCATCATCGTCATCACCATCATTATCATCATCATCACCTGTCTGCCTTCCTTTAATACATGGGGTTGGCATATTTTTTTTTTATATTTTCATAGCTGGAGGCGTGTGTGTGTGTGTGTGTGTGTGTGTGTGTGTGTGTGTGTGTGTGTGTGTGTGTGTGTGTGTGTGTGTGTGTGTGTGTGTGAGAGAGAGAGAGAGAGAGAGACAGGGGGGGGAAGGAAAGATAAGACAGACGAGGGGAGGAGAGATAAGGTAGGAGGGGGGGCACTGGAGGAAGAAAGAAGGGAAAGGAGATGAGGAACGAACAGGACACGAAAGAGGAAGGGAAAAATGAGAGGAAGATAAGGGAGAGCGGGAGAGAGAGGGAGAGAAGAGTGGAGGGAGTGGACGAAGGAGAAATAGACAGAGAAAGAGGGAGGAAGGGAAGAGAGGGAATGGGATACGGAGAAATAGACAGAGGGAGTGGGAGAGGGAGAGGGAGAGGGAAAGGGGTAGGGAGGGGGAGGAGAGAGGGAGTGGGAGAGGGAGAAATAGACACAGGAAGAGGGTGAGGGTGGCAGGGAGCAGGAAGAGGAGGCGAAATGGGGGATAAAAATGACAGGAAAAAATAATGAAGGGAGAGACAGAGGGAGAGGGAAAGCAGTGAAGAGGAGAGAAGGAGAGGGAGACAGAGACACAGAGAGAGGGAGGAGGAATCAGAGGAAGAGTACAAGGAGAGTGAAGGAGAGGGAGAGGGAGGAAGAAGGATGACGAAAAAAGACAAAATCAGCGGGAAAGAGACAGGGAGAGAGGGGGTGGGTAGGAGAAACAGGGAAACGGATGAGGAAGGATGAAGAAAAAGAGGAAGGAAGAAAGGAAGAAGAAAAAGAGGAAGGCAGAGAAGAAGAAGAAGAAGAAGAAGGAGAGAGAGAGAGAGAGAGAGAGAGAGAGAGAGAGAGAGAGAGAGAGAGAGAGAGAGAGAATGAATACAAAACACTCTCTCTCTCTCTCTCTCTCTCTGACATGCACATACATAGGCACGCACTCATGCAAGATCTATTCTCCTCTCCCTTACCTCAAAAAATTCGATTAGTCTCTCTCTCTCTCTCTCTCTCTCTCTCTCTCTTTCTCTCTCATTATTCAAAGTCTCCTCTCCATTCACCAATTGTATGCACATATGAAAGTTTTTTATGTACGGCGATGCCTAAAAAAATCTCTATAATAATTCAGCCTTTGTTTATATTACGTTTAGCCCTGTCATCTAATATACCTATAGAGTTTACCCCAATATTTACGCTTTGAGGGTCCAGTTCTTAAGCCTTGTTTATAAATGTCCCCTAAGCCTCAGTTATCTTTAATAGTGTTTGTAAATACGATTGTCTTCACTCGTATGGCTGTCAAAGAGTTCTGCATCAAAATTAATAAAAAAAAAAAAAAAAAAACGAAAACCAAACGATCTGTGATAAAAGTTGGGTGCTAAGATTTTTTTTTTTTTTAGAAATTGATTATCTGTCTGTATATAAACAACCCTTAGATATATTATGTGCTACTGAAACCTTCCATCCTATGCCCCCTACGTACCTCTTGTCATCCTTTTCCTAGTTTTTTTTTTCCCTTACACGTCTTCCTTCTCTTCACCCACCCTCTCCATATCCTTTCCTCCTCTCCCCCTCTCCACCCTCTTCCCCTTTCCCCACATCCTCTCCCTTCCCTATCCTGACCACCTTTCCCAACTCTCCGTCTACTTCTGTTGCCCCAGTGCCTCTCCCCACAACCTCTCCAACTCACTTCTTTCTCCCCAACTCCATTTTCCACAGATCTTACTTACCCTCAGCCCTTCCTTTCCTGCCTTATTCTTTCCCATCCCCAACACAATCTCTCTTTTTCCTCTGCCTCTCCTTTGCTGCACCTTCTCTCCCCCTTTCTTCCCCCACACTCTCCTTTGCCCCTTCCCCTCCTCCTCCTGCTACACTCTTCCCCTCCACCTCTCCCTCCCCCTCCACCTCTCCTTCTCCCCCACCCTCCTCCTTCCCCTCCCCCACTAATTACGGCCACCCCGGTAATCGCATCAGCCCACCCCCGAATCTTAATCCGACCCGGGTAATCGAGTGAGCCTCCTTGGATCACCTAAACCCCCTCCCCCTCCCCTCCCCTCCCCTCCTCTCCCATGCCCCTCTCCATCCCTCACCCATGCCCCCCAATCCCTTACCCCTCCCTCCTCAGACTCGTTCCCCATCCCCCCTCTTCAATCCTCACCCCAGGCCCCTTACTCTCTTCTCCCCTCTCCTCTTCTTCTGTCCGTCAGACTCCCTTTTTCTCTCTCCCTCACACACACCTCCTCTTCCCTCACCCTCTTCCCCTTTCCCTTCTATCTGTCTATCTGTTTGTTTATCTATCTCTCTAGCTATCTATCTTTCTTCTCTTCCTTCCCACCTCTCACCCCCCTCCTTCCTTCCTCTTCCACTTCTATCATTTCCTTCCTCCCCTCATTTCGTCCCCACGCTCCCCCTCCCCCCACCCTCACCCTCTCCCCTAAATCCTTCTCCCCCCCTCACCATCTCACCCTTTTTTCTCCCCATTTTATTCTTCCTCTCATTTCAAACTCTCCCTCCCCTCCCCCCTTCATCCTTCCCTTCACCCTACTTCCTCTCTCCCCAACATCTCTCCCTCCCTTCTCCTCTCCCTCAATCATCTTCCTACATCCTTCCATTACCTTTTCCCCCCTCCCTACTCCCACCTCCCCCTTCCCCTCCCCTTTCATCCCCCCTCTCCCCTCCCCTTCCCTACTGTCCCCTCCCCCTGTCCCTCCCCACAAACGCCTCCCTGTGGCTCGTTCATCTCGTTTACCGTCACCTCTCGTTGATCACCCACCCATCGTTAGCCAGGTCCAGCCTTGTTTGGGTCCAACCATTTTGTCTGGCCGTTGTTTTGGTGGTTGTCTGGTAGGTCACTGGTGGTTGTTTGGAGCTGTTTGGTAGTTGTTTATGGTTGTCTGAGTGTGTTTGGTCGTTGTTCAGTAGTTGTGTGTGGTTGTTTGAGTGTCTGGTCGTTCTTTTTGGTTATTTTGGTCTGTCTGGCAGTTTGTCTGATAGCGTTTGTGGCTGTCTGAGTCTGTTTGGTAGTTCTTTGTGGTTGTCTGAGCGTGGTGGTTGTTTTGATGTTGCTTAGTAGTTGTTTGGCGGTGGTTTGAGTGTGCTTGGTGGTTAACTGAGTTTGATGGTTGTTTCTGAGTGTGTGTGTGTGTGTGTGTGTGTGTGTGTGTGTGTGTGTGTGTGTGTGTGTGTGTGTGTGTGTGTGTAATGCTGAATGATTTATGGAGCTTCTGTAGCTGTCTGGCTTCCGTGTTATCTTGGCTTTGTTTTTGTTTTTTTGGGAGGGAATTAACTTGCGATCTTTTGACCTTTGATTCCTTTTTCCTTGCATAAAAAAAAAAAAAAACAGGTGACTGTGTGAGTGTCTGTTTTTCTGTGATTGTAAATTGCTGTTTTTATTTATTCATTTGTTTATTTACTTGTCAATTTTTAGACGGTCTGTGACGCTTTAGGAGTGCTTGGGGATTTTGTGATTTTTTTTAAAATGAAAGAAAGAAGGAACCAAAGGCCAGAAATTGTCCTATAGTTTTGAGATCACCAGTGTTTGCACAACCAAAAAATTTACCATCATCCTAGTCTGAAAAAAATTGACAACTGGCTAAAGACAATGGGAATCGCATCGCCAGTAAAGCGTGTCTCAGATGGTTTCGTTTTTCTCCCTATATATTCGTCAGACTAGAGGAACATACTTATTTTTCCGCCTATACGTGATTGTCTGTTGTTATTTTTGATGGCAAGGGATTGTGTTGGGTTATTTATGAGTGATTTGTGATTTGTTTATTGCCTGATTGCTTGATTTTATGGTTTTGAGAGAGAGAGAGAGAGAGAGAGAGAGAGAGAGAGAGAGTAACAGATGAAGTTGGAGAAGCAGTTACCTAGGTGGAATTCCTTATGGGCAGGAATCGATGAGAGAGAGAGAGAGAGAGAGAGAGAGAGAGAGAGAGAGAGAGAGAGAGAGAGAGAGAGGAGGGTGGAAACTGTCAGATTGGGTGAGAGGAATGCAGGAAGAATGTGAGAGAGGGGAGAGATACAGTCCATTTCCCACCCTTCTCTCTCTCTCTCTCTCTCTCTCTCTCTCTCTCTCTCTCTCTCTCTCTCTCTCTCTCTCTCTTTGTTATTAATTCTGGTGCGGCCACATCTTGAATATGCAGTTCAGTTTTGGTCTTTACTCCTCCGAAAACATATATAAATTACCACACTAAAAAAATTATATGTATTTTATCACTCCTAAGGAATAATAAAGCTAAATTATCACATGTACGAAAAAAGAGGTAAATAATCACACCTACGAAAAAAGAGGTAATAATCACACCTACGAAAAAGGGTAAATTATCACACCTACGAAAAAAGAGGTAAATAATCACACCTACGAAAAAAGAGGTAAATAATCACACCTACGAAAAAAGAGGTAATCACACCTACGAAGGAAGAGGTAAATAATCGCACCTACGAAAAAAGAAAATTATCACACCTACGAAAAAAAAAAATAATCACACCTACAAGAAAAGATGAGCAAATTATAACACATATGAAAAGTTATCACACGTACTGAATGAAGCTAAGTAATTTTCGTCCCTTTAAAAAAATTATATCACATCTACATAAAAACACCTAAATTACCAGCGCTAATGAAATAATTATAATTCTAATCAATATAGCGCGAAGCCACGATATTAACAAGCACTATGATTAAAGACTTTAATTTCTCTAATTTGATGGAGATTTTCGTCGTTATGTCCCGTAGCTCAATGGCAGAATAACATAATGCAACGGCTCTGGGTCCTTTCACTGCACTTCTTCGTGACAAGCATTATTTAGTGTTAATTTCTTGTAACTGCTCAGCATTGAAGGAGAGATGGCAGGATTTTTTTTTTTGCCAAGTTAAAGTGGAAAGAGTATACAAAATAGCATGTAAGCAAGTGGCATAATACATCCAGCCTTACACAAGCGATCGAATAAAAAAAAAAATGAGAGAGAGAGAGAGAGAGAGAGAGAGAGAGAGAGAGAGAGAGAGAGAGAGTCCTCAGTGTTTCCCTTGTAACTTGATCAGAACCTATTTGTGTGTGTGTGTGTGTGTGTGTGTGTGTGTGTGTGTGTTTCTTTTCCAGGTGGTATGGTCATATTAACAAAAATGTCTAGTTTTATAATTTTTGACATTAAAAATATAATCAACCCAAGAGAAAGTAACAATGCATAAGTTTCTCCACTCTCCAGACCTTCAGGGAATCAGCCGTACAGGAACACAAGGAGAAGCAACAAAATGAGGGACACAAATGCCAGAAGAAATATGAACGGCAGAAAATGGTAATAACAACGAAGCTAATAATTCGGAAATATAAATATTCCTAACCATGGTTTTAAAAGAATACACAGACAGACAGACAGACAGACAGACACAACGAAAGACAGACAGACGGACAGAGACACACACAAAAGACAGACAGACAGACAGACAGAAAAAAAAGAAAGACACACTACAGCATAAAGGGCGCATGTTCATACCTAAAGAAACCTAAAAATATCTGTATTTATTTATAGATTCACGGTCAAGGAGTAAGGGTCTGAACCTCTGACATCATCCTTCACGTATGCTCAAGTAATTCATCCTGAGGTGGGAGGAAGAAATGGGAAAGGAAGATACGAAAGTGAGAAAGAGGGGAGAAAGACTGAAAACTGGAAAGGAGAGAGAGTGAGAGGAAATTGAAGAAAGGAAGAAGGGTGAGGGAAGGAAGGAGAAAAAGGAAAACCAAAGAAAAGGACGAAGTGGGAAAACTAAATGAAAGAGAGAGAGAGAGAGAGAGAGAGAGAGAGAGAGAGAGAGAGGGGACAGAAATGAAAGGAAATGGCAAGGTGAGGAAAATAGAGAAAAGAATGGGAGGAGAAAAATGTGGAAAAAAAATGACAAAAAATAAAAGTAAAGAAAAAGAAGAGGCAAAGAAGAAGAAGAAGAAGAAGAAAACAAGGAAGCAGGAGAAGAAGGGAGTTCGATGAAATGATGGAGAGAAAGAAGGAAAGATGAAGAGAAAGTGAAGAATTATCAGCAGGAAGAGGAGGAAAACAAGGAAGGAAAGCAAAAGGACGAAAGAGAGAAATAAGGAGGGAGGGAGGGAGGGAGGGAGGAAGGAAGTGAGGGAGGGAGGAGGAACAGCCCTTCTTAAGAGCCTCCTCCTCTCTGGATTTATTCTGCTGAACAAGGAATTTAATAATAAGGTCTGTGTGTGTTAGAGAGAGAGAGAGAGAGAGAGAGAGAGAGAGAGAGTTAGGAGGGCTAATATCAACCTAGCTGTCTCTTTTTTCACACAATTTTCCTTCGTTTTAGGTGTTATTTTCTCTTTTTTTTTTTCTTACTCTCGGATTTCTAGGCCAGTTTTAGATGTTCTGTTGTTAAGTTCTTTTGTTCTTGTACATTTCCTATCTTTCCATCTAATTCTCCTTCTTCTACTTCTTTTTCTTTTTCGTCTTCGTCACCTTCGTCTTCATCTTTTTGCCATGATCATACTGCTGTCATCATTAACATCCTTCTTATTCTTACTATCAACATCATCATTACTACCGTTATTAAAATCACCATCAGTATCATTAATTTTTTACTGTTATCATTATCACCGTCATAGTGTCAGTGTGTGTGTGTGTGTGTGTGTGTGTGTGTGTGAGAGAGAGAGAGAGAGAGAGAGAGAGAGAGAGAGAGAGAGAGAGAGAGAGAGAGAGAGAGAGAGAGAGAGAGAGAGAGAACACACGAAGAACTGAGAAAAACATCCTCTCTCACACACCCTCTATCATCTTCCTCTAGTCGCGAGGTCATCTTCTGCTACAATCCCTATCATCATCTTTCATCCCCATCATTCACCACACAGAGCATCATCCTTCACTCCAGCCTCCCTATCATCTCCCATTCCCTCATCATCTTTCTCAAGGCATCGTCATTTCCTCAGCAATCTCCTTCGTATCTCGAGTGGGCCATCATTTTCCTCAATCATTTATCTTGCTCAATGGTCCTATCATTTTTCAGGAAGTAAGGGATTATTATTCTTTTACTAGTGAGTCTTCTATCACTTTCTATAATTATCTGCCTTTTTTTATCTTGGTATTATGGGTCTTCCTCCTCCTCCTCCTCCTCCTCCTTACTTCTTCTATCATTCGTCTCACTCGAGCCTTTTCACTAGCCTTACCAAAATTGAGAGGTACCTTATCAGTATTATGTTTTGTTATCGTCTATTCTACCGTGTACACTTTCCACTGTCGAGTAGGCATCATCATCATCATCACTATTACCATCACCACTAACATTATCATCATCATCATCATCGACATTATTACTACCACCACCACCACCACCACCACCCTCATCATCATCATCATCAACACTAAAACCACCACCACCATCACCACCACCACCACCATCATCATCATTATCACTGCCACCATGACCACCACCATCTCTCTTCTCACTCTGTATCTCCCCGACCCTCCATCATCATCACTCAACATCACCACCCTCCTCACCCTCTCAAAATGCCGTCAAAAGCCACCATCATCACCCCTTTCATTACCCTCATCTATCTCCCCCTCCCTCTTCTTTTACACCCCCTGTCCCCTATCGTCATTTGTTTCCCAGGCGTCTCTACCCTCGTCATCTTCACACCCACCATCTTCATCCATTATCGCTGTATTTATCGACTGCTATCCTTATCATATTATTAAAGTTTTTTTCCATATATTTTTCATTTTTTAACTTCTTTTCTTCTCATCTTACTTTTTTTTACCTGTTTTGTGGGACTCTAGGGTTATGAGAGACTCGCGTTCTAAATGTAGTAGTAGTAGTAGTTGATGTTGTTGTTGTTGTTGTTGTTGTTGTTGTTGTTGGTGGTGGTGGTGGTGGTGGTGGTGATGGTGGTGGTGGTGGTGGTGGTGGTGTTTTTGTTGTTGTTGTTCTGCTTGGAGAAATCTTTTATTAAACCCTTCACCACACCTGTATCCTCCGATCCACAATCCCTATCCTAATAATGTATCACTTTCAACCTGTCCCACCATCCAGCCATACCCACCTTAGCCCATCCTCCTTAGCTCATTACCCTTCCACCTTTGATTTACGCCCACCAACAATTTTTATCTTCACAGGGTATACTCAGCCCACCACTAACCCAGTCCATCCTGTTCACTCCTCTCCACCCATCCACCCCATCTGCTACTCTGTCTTCTGCTTCGTTCACGTGTGTTTTCCTGTCTTGTCTTACCATATCGCTCCTCTGTTGTTTCCACTATCCCCTTCCATTCCTATATTCTACCCTTTCCCATCGACCACTACTATCGCCATTTTTCTTTATATTTACCTATTCCCACATCTACTAGTCCCGTCTACACCCTATCAACTCCTAAGACCTACCACTCTATCATCTTCCTTGTCATTTATTTCTACCCTCTCTATGTTCTATCTCACTTAACTTTTTCATTTATCTATTATTTCATGTACCTTTTTTACTTTCCCTTATCTTTTCCCCTCCTTCGTCACCCCCTGCCTATCTTTATCAGTGCCTTGGCATCATCATCTAGACACACACACCTTTATCTTTCCTCTCTCTTATCACACCCTCCCTGCTCCTCCTCCATCAATTCTTTCTTTCATATCACTAGACTCTCTCTCTCTCTCTCTCTCTCTCTCTCTCTCTCATAAAAGATCCCCCTAATTATATTCTCTCCAATATCTTCTAACACCCCTTCCCTCCCCGCCCCTCGCCTTTCCCCTCCCTCTTCAACCCTGTCTTTCTCTCTCTCATTCTCTCCTCTCTCCTCCCCCCCTCTTCTCCTACCTCCTATCTCTTCCCTCTCCCTCCTCTCCGACCTTCCTTCACCAGCCTCCTCTCTCCTCCTCCTTCCTCATCTTCCCTCAGTGTCCCCCTATCCTTCCCTCCTCTCCTCTCCTTCCCCTATTCACTTTCATCCTTTCTCCTTTCCCGTCTCCCTTCCCCTTTCCTCCTCCTCCTCAATTCTTACCTCCTTCCCTAACTCTTCCATATTCTTCTCCCCTACTCTTCTCTACCTCCTTCTCCACCTCTTCCTTTCTCTCCTCCTCCCTCCTCCGTCCTCCCTACACCTATTCCAACCCCCTCTCGCTCTCCTTTTCATTCCTAGCTCTGCTTTTCTTCTCCTTCCCTCTCAACTTTCCTTTTCCTCCCTTCCCTTCCTCATCCATCCCCTTCCTTCCCTCCACTACCCTTGTTCCTTCCCGTCCTCCCCTCTCTTCTCCCTTCTCTCTTCCCCTTTCCTTCCTCCCACTCCCTCTCTTCTTTCCTCTCTTCTTTCTCTCCTCTATTCTTTCCTTCTACATTCTACTTCCCCTCCGCCTCCTCACCCTCTCCCTCCTCCTCAATCTCTCCCTCTTTCTCCCCTCTTCCTTCGCTGTCCTCTCCTCCTTCCTCCTTCCCTCCCTCCCTCCTCTTTCCCCTCTCTCTCCTCTCCTCCACATTTTTCCCTTACTATTTTCCTTTCCTTCCACCTTCGCCCGCTCCCTCCCATTTTCCCCACTCCTCCTCCTTTCTCCCCTCTCCCTTCTCCTCTCCCCTCTTTCCTCCCTCCCCTCCTCCTTGAGTGAGACGTCTGGGAGTCTTACACTGTCTTATTCCTTCCAATCTTGCTCACAAAACTATCTCTCTCGCTACTTTGGAGAGAGAGAGAGAGAGAGAGAGAGAGAGAGAGAGAGAGAGAGAGAGAGAGAGGACACTGATGTTACGATCCCGAAGAAGTTACCTCACCTCTAACACACTTATATGAACTTAATCCAAAATCTAAGAAGCTTAACTCTTCTATGGCAATATTCTATGTTTATTCTTGCTCAATTCAGAAGAAATTATCAAGCAGAGGGAAGTAATACGTAGATAAATAATAAAATGGAATATCTATCATTATCCCAACGTTACCCGAACACTGGCAATTATCGATCATTCATTTTAATCTGAGCCAAGTTAGAGCAAAAGGAGTACAGTTATGATTCACAAGCTCCTCCATGCAACATCCAGGATCTAACTAACGACTGTCCAATCTAAAGGGAAAAACAATAGCCACAGGAAACAGGTAATTCGATTCTTGCACATCACGCGGCATCCATTTCACACTCCCTTAAAAACAGCACACGAAAAGTCCCTCTCTCTCTCTCTCTCTCTCTCTCTCTCTGCTAGTTCTATCAAGTCAGCTCACCCAGGGAAGCTCCGGCGAGTTCAACAAGAAGTGTAGTGAGAGAGAGAGGGCAATCGCGATAAGCTGGGAGGAGAAAAAGTTGGTGTGAGGAGGAGGAGGAGGAGGAGGAAAAGGAGGAGGAGGAGGAAAAGGAGGAGGAGGAGGAAAAGGAGGAGGAGGAAGAAGAAGAAGAGAGAGAAAGATATAAGATGAGCGACGGTATGAAGGAAGGAGAAAGGGAAATAAAAAAGGATGGGAGGGTGGGAGGGAGGAAAAATAAAAGCAGAGAAGGAAAACAGGGGGAAGCGTGGCCCCCCAAAATGAAAAGACGAAAAAAGGAAAGGATGAAAAGGGAGGCATGGATGGGAAGAGGAAAACAAGGAAAAGAAAAATGAAACGAAGGACGTAAAAGTGCAATAAAGGAAAGTTGGAAGGAAGAAAGGAAAAAATGAAGGAGGTGAAAAAGGAAGGAAAGGGAGGAAGGAATGAAGGAGAGAAAGAATGTTAGAAAAAGGGAGTGACACAAAAGAGAGAAGAATGAAATGAAGGAATGAGAGAGGGAAAGGAAGGAAGGAAGGGAAGAGAAGGGAAGGGAAGGGAAGGGAAGGGAAGGGAAGGGAAGGGAAGGGAAGGAATGGAATGGAAAGGTGAACCAAGAACATCACTCAATTAAAACGAAGTGTCTCTAAAAAGCTGAAGAAAATAGCCTTTCTTTCTCTCTCTCTCTCTCTCTCTCTCTAATCCCCGCAGCAGCAATACACAGCCATTTGCCTTCAATGCCCCCACCCCCTTCTCCCCCAATAAATCCCCCCACCACTGTTCCAGGGGGGGGGGCACGATTGCTAACCTATTTGGCATTACGGCCCTCTTAAGTGCCCAGGGGGGGTGCTGAAAAGAAAGGGGGGAATGGGGAGAGAGAGAGAGAGAGAGAGAGAGAGAGAGAGAGAGAGAGAGAGAGAGAGAGAGAGAGGAGGAACAGTGTTTGTCGAGAACCGGACCCACAATACGATCGGAAAGGAAGCTTGAGATAAAGGCACAAGAAGAGGATCACAACAGCAAAGGATTCACCGAAATTTTGAAAAGATGGTGACCAGGAATCTGAGAGAAATGAAGGAAACCTCACGACTGGAACACTTCTGATGGATCCTATACCGTGGTCTACCATGAACTTGGGGCTGGAGAGGAACGCCTTTACTTGGCTTATCTGATATCCAGCTATACAGGCGGCCCTTAATTCCTTCCCTATCCCCCGTAAGGAGGATGGTGGGCGGCGGGAGAAGGGCAACCTCAACCTGAAGTCGCCAAGTAAACGATTCAGACGAGACTGGAGTCACGTAACAACAACATCAATCGACTTCCCACACGCACCTCCATCTTTCCCTCAGCCAAAAAATCTAGTGTGAGCCTTTAATGTGATGCAGCTAAAGTACAGTACATTAGGGAAGCTTCTGTAGAATGTATAAAAATGTCGATACCTTTGACCCATACATTAAGAGGAGAGGGATATTAGGAGGGTGTAGGGAGGACGGTAGGGAGACAGAGGGGTAGGAAAGGAAGGGACACGGATGGAAGTGAAGAAGGTAGGAAGCAAGGAAGGAAGGAGGGAAGGAAGGAAAGAATGGAGGGACAGAGATAGGTAGGAAGGAAAGAGGAGTCAGGGAGGGAGGGAGGGAGGAGAGGGCGAGAGGGTAGGAAGGACGCTAGGTAGGAGAGATGGAAGGGAGAGAAGCGAGGTAAGAGGGTACAAGGTAGAAAAATACAGAGGACAGATATAACACAGAAAGAAAAGATGTAAGAGGGAAGAGAGTTAACAGTAAAAGTGAAGGAAAGAAGAAGGAAAAGAATGGATGAGAAATGGAGAAGGGTGAGGAAAGAAAACGTGAAGAAAAAGATAGTGTAAAACGACAAAATATGGAGGAGAGGGGGAAAGGAACACGGTAGACGAAAAACTATATGCATAATCAAGAGGTGAGAGAAAATGATGCTCTCTCTCTCTCTCTCTCTCTCTCTCTCTCTCTCTCTCTCTCTCTCCTTTCCCTTCCTACTCTCTTTCATTTTTCTTCTCTCCTACTTACCTTCATTTCTTCCTTTCCCTACCCTGTCTCTTTTCCTTCTCAAGTCTCCTCTTCTCCTTACCTTCTTTCCTTCCTTTCCCTCCCCTGTCTTCCTCCCTCTCATTCTTCCTTCCTCCCCCCCTTCCATCCCCTCCCCACACCCCCGTCTCCCCTCTTCGTAAATATAAGGTTATGTAAAAACTTAAATCCCCAATTTTTTCCCCTCTCTCCACCTGCCCCATTTCCCCTCACTCACCCATCTTGAGGGGAAGCCTAAAAATGAGACGTGGGGAAAGTGATGAGAGGGAAGAGAGTGAGAGAAATGCGGGATATATGTGGAGAGAGAGAGAGAGAGAGAGAGAGAGAGAGAGAGAGAGAGAGAGAGAGGAGGCAAATGAATGGAAATGAGACAAAGATCGTGATGAAAGTGAAGAAGGTGTAGACTGAATGAGTGAATAGGGTTAAAAGAGGACGTGAGAAAAGGGAGGACGTAAGTACGACGAAACTACAACAAGAATAAAGACAAAAATTAGAAAAGAATGAGGGGAATGAGAAAATTAATGAAGAAAGGGAAGTAAGAAGAATGAGGTAAATGAGGAGATGAGAGGGAGGAGGAGGTTAGAGAAATGAGGAATGTGAGGAAAATAAAATGAAGAACGGGAAAAATTACGTGAACGACGGGAAAATGAAGCGAGGAGAAGATAATGAACGTAAAGGATAAAGGAAAAAAAAAAAAAAAGGTGGGGGATGAGGGAAAAATGAGGCGAACATATGGAAAAGAATGTGGGAAAAATGAACAGGTGAAGGAGGGGAAAAAATTACCATCAGTAATAAAGTCTCAGTGCCACTTGACACTTACATTATCATCATCCACAACACCCTACACCCTCTCCTCCCTCACCCATCTACACCCACAGTCACCTAACCACACTCATCTACACTCATATCATCCTCAGCAACATCCAACATTACCTTCCCCTACACACAAATATTACTTATACCCACTCGTACCAACACACACACACACACACACACACACACACATTCAGCCACCTACACCAACACACCTATACCCACAAAACCTCTTTCACCTACACCCGCATCTACGCTCATCCACACCAACACACCACTCTTATACCCACCCACTCCACTTACAATATCCGCACCCATACACAACACGCACATCCACAACAACATACCACACAACACCCAACCGCACCAAAACCCACCTAAACCAAACTACACCCACATCCTACCACCCCACACACCCACACTTCCATAACTCACCCATTCAGTCTCACACTTCAGTCACCCACACCTCCTCCTCATCTTCGTCTCAACACTCCAACCTCTCCCCAATACCACCATTTTCCAACCTCACTCTTCGCCCCATTTCCCCAGTATCTCCCAATCCCCCACCATGCTCCCCTCTTTATCCCCAATCCATAGCTCTTCCCTCATAGACCCACCTTCCCCTTTCCCTATCTCATCACCACTCCCTCCACATCCCCACATTCCCCAACCCCAGTGAATGTAACCTCGTCTCCTCACAACCTCCCCAGCCACTCGACGATCACAATTTTTCTCACCCTGAACTCACACTTCTCCCCACATCTCCACACCTTCCCCATCCCCCACCTCTCCCCACATTCCCCAGCTCCTGTTACTCCCCAGCCCCCTACGATCCCATAACCACGTCCGTAAAACGTCGTAGTGGAGATGCTGACAGTCTTACGCTCGTTCTCACATCCTCACAACTTACGAGAGCTTTCACCCACACAATTTACGATAGTTTCCCCTCTTAAGTTACGATAGTCCCAAGATGCAAGAGACCCGAATGATAAAAGCTCACCCCCTCCACATGTTACGATACTTCCCTTCGCAAGTTACGATACTTCCCCTCACAGGTTACGATACTTCCCCTCACAAGTTACGATACTTCCCCTCACAGGTTACGATACTTCCCCTCACAGGTTACGATACTTCCCCTCACAAGTTACGATACTTCCCCTTACAAGTTACGATACTTCCCCTCACAGGTTACGATACTTCCCCTTACAGGTTACGATACTTCCCCTCACAGGTTACGATACTTCCCCTTACAAGTTACGATACTTCCCCTCACGAAGTTACGATACTCCCCCTCACAAGTTACGATACTTCCCTTCACACGTTACGATAGCTCCCAGAAGTTACAACAGCTCCCAAATTACGATAGTCCTCATAGGTCACGATACCTCCCTACACACGTTACGATAACCCCCCAAGTTACAATGACTTCCCACCAGTTACGACGGCCACCAAAACTTACGACAGCTCCCTCAAGAGTTACGATACCTCTTCCCCCAAGTTACGGTACCGTCACGACCCTAAGTTACGATCCGTTCTACGACGCGGGTTCAGAGCAGGTATGTACAAAGTTTCTGAGGCTAAATCCTTCCATTTGGCGACTTATTTTTTTTAGATTTTTCTTCCCTTTAAAATGATTTATATTCAGTGTAAATTTTTTTTTTTTTCCGAATGTGGAGTTGTATGTACCTTTTCATACCTTCACTCCGGTGTGTGTGTGTGTGTGTGTGTGTGTGTGTGTGTGTGTGTGTGTGTGTGTGTGTGTGTGTGTGTGTGTGTGTGTGTGTGTGTGTGTGTGTGTGTGTGTGTGTGTGTGTGTGTGTGTGTGTGTGTGTGTGTGTGGTGTGTGTGTGTGTGTGTGTGTGTGTGTGTGTGTGTGTGTGTGTGTGTGTGAGAGAGAGATCTGCTGAAACATATACCTTAACTACTGTAGGGTGAATACACAGCTAAACACACACACACACACACACACACACACACACACACACACACACACACACACACACACACACACACACACACACACACACACACACACACACACACACACACACACACACACAATAAAACCAAGTAATTCCAAGTAATCATGAACCACTCCACTCCAATAACACATATATTCTAGCGTAGCCTTAAGTAATCCCTTCACTACGAGTGCTCTGTCTTAAGATGGCCAAAATTGTCGTAAGATATTTTATAAATGACCCTTAATCGTAAATATAAGCGAAGATCTTTAATTTATACTCCCCTTAATTGTAACTTCAGCTTCAAATCGTCTACAAATACTACTCTTAAACGTGGATAATGGTTAAGATCTTTTACAAATAGCCCCCTTAATCGTAATTACAAGTTAAGATCATTTATAAACAACACTTAATCGTAAATACAGCTTGAGCTCAGTTACAAGTACTACTCTCAACCATAAATATTACTTAAGACCTTTCATACATATTACCCAAATTTCGTCAGACCAAATCCGCACCCACACCCTAAAAGGAGATGAGAATTTTAGGGGCCGTTTTAAGGGGATATGCTTTTTTTAGGTTTCTCGTTCTTTTCTGTACTTTATTTTTAGTGCTAGTTCTTGCTGCTTCTCTCTCTCTCTCTCTTGGTCTGGTATTGTTTCTTTCTCTCTGTCTGCCTGTTTCTTACCCTCACGCACCCCCCCACCCTCCCACCCACTCCCCAAACACAAATACACACATACATGTTCACATGCACACATAAACACACACACACACACACACACACACACACACACACACACACACACACATGAATACTAATTAATACGCAACACTACAAACTTATGCCCCTCCTTTGCATCTCTCTCTCTCTCACTCTCTCTCTCTCTCTCTCTCTCTCTAATTACATCCAGAAACATACAAACGCAACCACATTTCTTCTCACACAAAGACATTACACATTACGGTCTCCTCTGTCTGTCTGTCTGTCTGTCTGTCTGTCTGTCTCTCTGTCTCTGTCTCTCTCTCTCTCTCTCTCTCTCTCTCTCTCTCTCTCTCTGTGTGACGAGCCAGTTAACGAGCGGTACAGCAGTTGTCCAATTAACCACAAGGGTCCCACTCACACCACAATCACCCCACCACTAATACCCCCCCCCTCTCTCTCTCTCTCTCTCTCTCTGTTTATGGGCCCTCCCTCTTACATACTCAGTCTTTTCTCATACACCAGAATGACTCTCTCTCTCTCTCTCTCTCTCTCTCTCTCTCTCTCTCTCTCTCTCTCGGGCCTTCCCTCTTACATACTCAATCTTTTCTCATACACCAGAATGACTCTCTCTAATATCCCCCCCCCCTCTCTCTCTCTCTCTCTCTCTCTCTCTCTCTCTCTCTCATAATAAACCCTCGGCAATGGGCAGGAACACTAATACCACATCCACCCATTTTTCAGGACTTTTCTCATTTTCCAGGTTCTTATATGGGTATGGCCAGGATTTTTTCGATTATATATGTAACGTATTCATGGGTCGGATCAGGGATATGGGGAAAATGGTCCACGGTCATCCTCCCCATTCCCCGTTTAATTTGTTCTCCTTCCCATTACTCTCGTACTTTTGTCTTTCTTCCGTCTGGTTCCTCGGTAATTTTCATTTCTCAGTTCTGTTCATTTCTCAGATGCGAGAGGGATGTCTGTTGAGCAAGGAAGAGTGGCTGTGCGTGACAGAAATAAATGGAGAGAAATTGTGAAATGAATAAGTGATGACGCAGCCCTGAGGGGATATTCTCCCGCATTTGGTCTGATCAGCTAGTCAGGTCAGGTGCGGGTAAGGGGATGGGTCTGTTATGATGTGGCAGGGGTAAACCAGTTCTGCTGTCGGGCCCTGCTGTGGATGTCACTGCTTGCATTGCGCAGTTGACCCTTGTGCGGTGTGATGCGGTGAGGATCTGTCCGTTCTCCCCTTTGGGGCTAAGATGCGAATGAATGTGTTTGAATGGATGAGTAAATGGAGAGTGAGTCGTCCTGTCTCGGCTACCTCCCTTTCCTTGGGGGAAACAGCCTAGGTATATAGATAGATAGATAGTTCTGTTCAGTATATTTTCTTCTTCCATTCCCGTTTCCCTTTCGCCGCACTCACAGGGACGGCCAAATATAGTGCTTGTTCCTGCCTGTGTTGCTCCCACCCTCACCGACTCAGTAGCTGTATTTCTTTAAGGATTCGGTCCTGGCCTTATGGGATGAGAGTCGGAAAACGAAACTTTGCACAATGGTAGACCTTCCCACGGACCATGTTTCAGGATGGTGGGACGGAAATCAGGCGTTCCACCCACAATTGTTAGGCATGGTTACCGTTTTACCTTGGAACACGAATTTTCGCATGATGTTTGAGCGCCGTATCCCATAGGGGGGAAGGGGGAGAGGGGGACGGTCCTCAGTGTTGTCGGACGAAGTTGTTATGCACGTCCAAAGATTTAACTGGGAACATGAAGTTTTCCACAGTGATAGATGTTCACCCCGTCCACGTTTTGGGACGGGTGAAAACACCTAGGGTAACCCCTCACGCGGGAGGTGGCGCCCCTGGGGGTCCCGATAAAGCCATTACGCACGGTCATAGGAACAAGGAACCTGGGAACATGAAATTTTACAAACTGGTAGATGTTCGCCCCAGCCAGGTTCTAGGCAGGGTGGGACCCGCAATGGCCACGGTCCTGGTCACAGCCATGGCTTTTAACCTAGGAACACGAAATTTTACATACTGGTAGACATTCACCCCGACCACCTTTTAGGCATGAGACCCCTGATGTCCGGCTCTCATGGAGGGACTACCCCAGAAGGGAGAAGGGCATAGTTTTTGTTGGCACATGAAATTTTGCACAGTAGTTGACCTTCACCCTGAGCGGAGTTTACAGACCGTGGGACCCCCGGGGTTCGCCACTCCGTCTTGCCTGTAAATATTCCATGGGTGCGTGTGGCTGTCAATCCTTTGCCTTGTTTTCTTCCATTTCATCTCTTCCATCCTCATTATTTTTTGTATTCTCATTACATAACCGTATTCTCTCTCTCTCTCTCTCTCTCTCTCTCTCTCTCTCTCTCTCTCTCCCAACACCAAGACAGACTTATCCTCCATGACGCTCCACCTTCCAGCCCAACATCATCTGGAACTGGAAAACGTTGCAAAGGAAAAGCTAAATGACGTAAACACTCCAGCGCCGTCAAACGTCTTTTTTTTTCGTCCTTCGGAGTACTTAGTGAGGAGGCTGAAACGTTTTAGGGTTGCTGAGTTTATGGGGTTATGAAACGTTTAAGGGGACATGAAACATACTAATGGAAGTGAAGCTACGAACGGATAATGAAACGTTTAAGGGGGTGATGAAACGTTAAAGAGGTGCTGAAAAGTTTAGGGAATAGCAAAACGTTTCATGGATGTTAAAAAGCTCAGAGGAGGGATGGAACGTTTATGAGGTGATGAAACGTTTACGACTTAATGAATACTTAAACTCTTCCTTTCGGTGATTCATTTTTTTAACCATCGCTCTTTTTAGCTGCTCTTTTCAAAACCACGTTAGTAGGATATGAAACAAGCACCTCTCTCTCTCTCTCTCTCTCTCTCTCTCTCTCTCTCTCTCTCTAATATATATAAGAAAGTGGTCAGGAGGAAGAAATAAGAAGGACTAACTAAAACCGGGAGAAGCATATGAGAGAGAGAGAGAGAGAGAGAGAGAGAGATTATATAAGAGTGTGGTGGTGTGAGAGCAAGAGAAGTGAGTGAGTGAGAAAGGGGAAGGTGTAAGTGGAAGGGACAGCTTGAGTGAAATATTTAAAAGCCAAGAGCGTTTCTTTTCCCATTTTCTTCCCTTTCATCTCTCTCTCTCTCTCTCTCTCTCTCTCTTTCCCTGGTCCACTCCTCACCTCTATGCTCTTCCCTCCTCCGTCCCTTTTTCCATCTCTTTCTCCTCTTTTCTTTTTTTATCACATTTTTCTCTCTCATTCTTTCTTTCCAACTCTGACCTCAATCTTCCTTTCTATTCTTTTACCTTTTCTTTTACAACTTGTTTACCCTCCGTTTCTTGTCATTTTCAGTCTCCCTTTATTTTTTCCTGTTTTCCTACTCATTTTTTTTTCTCTTTTGCACATTGCACTATTTTGATTTTGACCAGCCGCTCCATGATGAGACGTATTATGTGAACAGGTATCCCCAACCTACCCTGAGGTGTAAACTCTTACTGGATACATCCGGGTGCGGCGTTTTAACCTACAAGGTGACATCTAGTCACATGGTTACCACCTAGCGTGGTAAATGGTTTCATGGTCACAAGTAACTATTTGCTTCGTCACTCAGTGTAGAGCTACATGAAGTTAGCACATCAGGCAGTGGATGACATGCAGCCCACTTGTTGTGCCTCCCTTGCATTATTTTACAGATACTTTTGAATGCTCAGACGAAGTTGCATCCATTGTGCCACCTCTCAACACCTTCCCCTGTGCTACACGGGCATCTAGCAGCGCTCATAACTGGAATGTCACACTGCCATATTGCAGACCTTCTGCCTATCAGAAATCTTTCATTCCCCAAACCGCATGTCTTTGGAACTCGCTTCCCCAGAGTTGTTTCCCCAAAAACTTCATCCCACAGCTGTTCAAGTCCAACTGTTACAGATTTTTTTTATGAATGGAGGACCCCAGCAATCTGGAGTATGGATTGTTTTTTTAATTCATTTGTTTTCCTTCCTCTGTTGTGCTATTTGAAAAATGCTATTTCTCTGGCGTAAAAAAAAAAACAATGAAGGACAATCTATATATGACTCCAACACACGCCTTCAGATTCAGTCTGCCACCAAAATGTCAAATCCATAACAACATCGCATGAACTGAGACATTATTTTACCCAAGAAAGATTTTGAGCTGGTATTTGCATGGATAATAACACAGTGAATTTAATCGATGCAGCCAAGTATTTGAAGTGAGGTTTTATGTATCTATACTCTCTTCACTTTAAGTTGGCCTAAAATTTACTATCTATCCACTTGAAATGATGAGGTGCAAATAAAGACTGACACTAGAATATGGTGCTAGTCACGAAGAATGTGTTGTGGAATGGATTAAGAGCCGTAGTATTGTCTTATTCTGCCACTGAGCTACGGGATATACATTGCAAACGTACGAAAATATCCACCAAGTTAAAATGGCACAACTATAGTTAAATTTTAGTGTACTTTTTTTTTTTTAAGTTCGATTCTCTACAATTTTTTTTTTTATTTATTTATTTTTTTTTGTTCGAACAATTTTATGATGTGGGAAAGTTTGTGTGGCCCATTTCTTTGAAGATGGCTGTTTGGTACGTTTACGGCGTTTATCCCACCTCTCTCTCTCTCTCTCTCTCTCTCTGTATGTATGTATGGATGTATGTATGGATGTATGTAATGGACGTTATCTCACCGCATCCTTTAGTTGGACGACGGCGACGATGACGATGACGACGAAGATGAAGATGATGATGATTTGGGCATAGTAACTCTTCATTTCATATCTCCAATAATCGCTTCCAAAGATTTACCACGAATGCGTCTCTAACCACATCTAATTAAGCTGTGGAATACACTGAACTTGACCATTGATTTTAATTCAGTTATTGGATTACTAAGTATCTTATTGGCCTATATCACGTAACACTAAACGAGGAAGGTTTGCCGATAATCAAAGGTATATTCTCTGGTAGGTGGAGACGCATGCCATCCACTCACCCGTTGTAGAGCTACCTTCAGGAGACACTACTAATAATCTTATTGGCCTATATCACGTAACACTAAACGAGGAAGGTTTGCCGATAATCAAAGGTATAATCGCTGGTAGGTGGAGACGCATGCCATCCACTCCCCCGTTGAAGAGCTACCTTCAGGAGACACTACATTGAGTGACTAAGTCAAATGGTTTCCTATAACACAAACAACCATTAACTACGTTGGGTGATATAATGCAAACGTGGATGCTCTGAGGTATAGTGGGGTTAAGACGCTCTAATCGGATGCAGCAACAGATAAAGTTTACTGTGGATGATGGACGGGTGGGTAATCTGTCAACAGTTCCTTTACACTTTTGGATTTTGAAGTGATGAGGCTACGTCTTAACCCATAATAAAACTGACAGGTGACGTAGGGTTCCTGACAATGACGGAAGTTAGATGGGGTGGGGTTCAGGGATTGGCTGAAGTGGTATGGGGTAAAATTTAAACGTGTGGTGTGGTACCTAGGTATGAAGGGGTTGGATGGGCTGTAGGGGTAATGGAGGGACTGCTTGGGGTGGTATGAGGTAAAATTGAAAGCTGAGGTAGACTACAGTATTACGTTATTGATGGGGTGGAGTGGTTGCAATGGCGAAGTTCATTGGAAAGGTATGGGGTTAAACTGACAGGTAAGGAAGGGTTTTTGATTAATAAAGAGACTCCTTCGGTAAAGCTGCATGTATAGAACTTTAACGCAAAACATAAAACACAAGTATTATCTACCAAAAGGGAATTGTGCTTGTCCTGAAAAAATCTGGAGTTCTGTACAAGCATTTCCCCTGTTCTATAAATCACATTCCATCTCTATTCCTCCTATTCTTTCCGGCCACCCCTCCGACATCTTAACCCCTTTCCCTTCCTCTCAGGCCAGAGTGACTGGTAGGTAGAAAGGGCGGGACGAAACCAAGGGCTGAGTATTTTTTTTTTTTTACCCTGAATGTACACCTTCAAAAAAAAAAAAAAAAAGGAACACTGGGAACGATGGATGTGGAAAATAAGCAGAACGTAGCATGTCATGTTGAAATCCTTTGTATGTCTATGTGGAGTGACGGACCTTGAAGCCATGACACTGATGTATAATGCCCTCATGTACGGTGGACAAACAATTACTGATAAGCAAGTACACACAGGGAACGCTGTTTTGAGATTCTTCGCTCATATATTTCAAAATGCATGGTAATTACAGAGTTTGGATAATTTTTGGTGAGTGTAGCTGCCATATAATGTAAAAGCATGTCTGTGCGCATGTAACTTAGTTGGTTTGTTTTCATCAGAGGGAACTGAGCCATTTTCATAACTTGAATAGATAAATAGATAGATGAATAGATCGACAGATAGATAAATACAGACAACACTGATCGATAAATAAATGAACAGACTGATAGATGTAGGCGTGCTTATGTACATGGGTATTTTTCAAAGTATATAATTATGTTCTTATTCAAACAACCTTCCAATTAGGGTCAAACACCTCAAAAAGACAGCAGTTCCCAAGCCACTCACAAGTTGGTGCGCCGGGAGGGAAAAGTTGAGGGAAGCCATCTTGTTTAGGAGGTGAAAACACAGGCGGGTGGTGGGGTGAGGGAAAGAGTCAAGAGTTTTGCCTCACTAAATACACTAAGCCATGAGAAGTATTGGTCTCTCTCTCTCTCTCTCTCTCTCTCTCTCTCTCTCTCTCTCTCACACACACACACACAAAATAATATAAAAAATCAACTTGTTTTCTTTTCTCATATATTCATGATTCTTATCTTACACACACACACACACACACACACACACACACACACACACACACACATACACACACACACACACACACACACACACACACAATCCCCCAACCACACACAAACCTCCCACACCCACAACCCCAATACACACCCACCCACACAAACACACCTTCCCACCCCAAACACAGACACCCACCCTCGCACCCCACACCCCAACTCCCAACCCCCACAGACCCCCTTCTTAACCCCGTTCCCTGCCCCCAGAACCCCCTAAACTGCTCAAAATTTCCCCCTTCCCCCTCTGACAAAGTTGTGGAGAGATTCTATTGGCTATTTGAAGGTAATTAGGTTATCGGCCCCGGGGAAGTTGTCGACAAACTCTTGATTGACTTCTCTTTAATATGGCCTCTCGCTAACTCTCTCACTTTCTCACTTGCTTACTTTCTCCCTTATTTTCCTCGTCTGCCTTTTTTTTCGTGTTCTCACTTCACCAACTCCTTTCGCACTCTCTCTCTGTCTCTCTCTCTCTCTCTCTCTCTCTCTCTCTCCGCACCATGACACATTCGGTAATTTCTTCACATATTATTTCACTAGTGCCAGGAATGATCAACCAGCACAAGTTCTCAACAATTCCCCAGTAAAGCAGTTCAAGGCTAAGTTAGTTGAAGTTTTATCAGCCCTAACTTAGTGAAAGATTGCTTCCTCTCCCGTAAAATTTCCTCATCCAGCCTCTTTCTCCTCCGGGTTAGGTGCACTTCCTTTCCCATGTCCCTTCTGCAGGTGGGACAGGTGGGTGGGGAGAGGCTTTGTCTTTAATATACTTTTCTCTCACTGGTTGGGTAGGAACGTAATGTTTTCGTGGTCCTCTGTATGGGTCGTAAAACCTTTTGAGGCACTCCCTGTCCTTGTAACTCATTATAACTCTCTCTCTCTCTCTCTCTCTCTCTCTCTCTCTCTCTCTCTCTCTCTCTCTCTCTCTCTCTCTCTAAGGGATATTAGGGTATCGAGGCGGGGAAGTTGTGGACAAACTCTTGATTAACTTCTCTTTAATAGGGTTTCTCTCTACACCACCTGCCTGACTCACTTCTCTCTCACTTTCTCACTTCCTGACCCTCTCTCTCTCTCTCTCTCTCTTTCAACAGGACGAGAGAGAGAGAGAGTGAGAGAGAGAGAGAGAGAGAGAAAGGGGGGGGGAGGAAGGTACGAATATGAAGGTGAGGCTGTGATGAAATTACTCCCTCACAACAACACATACGGTCCCCCATTACCTCTCTCTCTCTCTCTCTCTCTCTCTCTCTCTCTCTCTCTCTCTCTCACCAGTATACCACCAATCACAACAACAACTATCCCAAAGACAACAACAATTCTGATTCTTTAAAAACAGAACAAATGGCAAGAACATAAACGGATAATAACAACAATAATAATGATAAACACGACAACGATACTGGGACCACAACCACCACCACCATCACCACCATTCTACCATCATCACCCCACCACCACCATCACCACCATTCTACCAGCATCACCCCACCACCACCATCACCACCATTCTACCATCATCACCCCACCACCACCATCACCACCACTCTACCATCGTCATCACCCCCAGCATTTCCATACCCCGTCAAAAGAGTGACCGCAGCGAGAGAGAGATTAAACGCCAGAATTGATTATACTTCGCAGCAATCATGGGAATTTGTACAAGTGTGGATGGAGTGCTGGAATTAATAGATGGAATGAACAAAGGGAAAGCTAGTATTATCTGCAGGCTGGCTTTTATTAATCTTGGGTATTAAAATGTGTGGTATCTGCATGAGACTGCTGAATGTACGATTGGAAGGAGACATAGATTCAGGAGAAAGAAATGGATATCAGAGGAAACGTGGGATATGATAAAAAAGAGAGGTGAGGCTAAATTGAGGAGTGAGATGCAATGCGTTGATGAACGAGAGATTGAATTAGCAAGAGCTGCGTACTGGAGTTTGAATTCAGAAGTAAGAAGGTTAGCTAGGAGAGATAAAAGAAGATGTGTGGATGAAAAGGTTGCAGAGACTGAAATCCTAATAAACAAAAATGATGGACAGAGTCAAAGAATAGCATATGAATCGATTAGAGAACTGAGTGGTAATGCAGGTAAACGCAAGGAAATACCAATTAGAGACAGGGAAGGAAATTTATTGACCAAAGATGGAGATATTAAAAATAGATGGAAAGAGCATTTTGAGACAGTTCTTAATAGACCAATACCACCAGAAGAGGATATACCGTCTGCTCAGGAAGATTTAAATATAGAAACAGGAGAGTTGAGGCTTGCAGAAGTGGAGAAAGCAGTAAAACAGTTAAA
>NC_136998.1:33006151-33013651 GCF_032717465.1 Coenobita brevimanus
CTCTCTCTCTCTCTCTCTCTCTCTCTCTCTACGCCTTCACTCTACTCAACACACCTTCAGATGATTTTCTTCTGCATACGAGAGGCATCTGTGTAAAATGTTAATGAAGCAATTGTCGTTATGAATCGTTGTTCCTCTCTCTCTCTCTCTCTCTCTCTCTCTCTCTCTCTCTCTCTCTCTCAATCCATCCCTCCTCTAACACCACCCCAGTTCTCGCCATCAACAGACGATTTTATTCAGCAAAAAAGGAGACATTTAGTAATAAGGGCGTTAACACTTCACTACGATGACCTACTATATTTCCTATTCTATGGCCCGTATTCTCGTCGACTGAGGAAGCTCCGTAACACTATTTCCTAAGCGATTGATTTTGCTTATTACCCCTTACTGCCTTCTGTATTACACGAAACCTTCCATTATAGACTTACTCTTCATAAATAACGTACAGGTGGAAATTAACCAGCCATATCAAAAAAGAAATCGCTATGGAAGAGGCATTAGGGAGCTTCCTTAACCTTTAATACGAGCCTATGAAGTGGAGGGATTGGAAAAAGCCTTCATTAACCCCTTCACTACGAGAGGTCCGTCCGTAACTGAGGAAAACCGTCTACAGTGGGCAAGAATGAAGGAAAATACACGTCCCGGTGGTGAAGGGGTTTAATTGCTACTCTGTACGACCATCAAGCCTTCCCAAATGACTGCCGGTAATAACATCACAAAAGTTCTGATGAGGCAGGCCCAAAACAGAACGGCTGGTGTTGGTGCTCAAGTGGCGGTGTGAGATGGTGTGCGGCTGAACTTCTACACACGTACTTATCTGTCTATCTGTCCATACATCTATTTTGCGTGGCTAAAATGCTAATATCTATCTTATCTATATGTTTATTTTTCCTTCTGTCTCTCTGTTGTCTGACGTCGCATCCAGTGAGGTGTGACCACGATAAAGGGATCTCTAAGTGTTCGCTGCTCCTACTCAGTAACGATCTCTTCTCACGGCTCACCACTCTCCCATACATGCATACATACATGCACATGCACATACAAACACACAACGCATACATACATACATAACATACTGTACATACATATATACATACATACATACGTGTACATAATCTAGCACCTCATTTATCCATCTCATTTGCAGTCTCCCTCTCCCAGCCTACTCTCTCATACACTACTGGCTCTTGAAAATGGAACTTAATATCATACTTAGAAATAGATGCATTTTTTTAAATCATCAATATCAAAAATTACAAAACGACAAATAATAAGAAAATGGGAGAAAGAAGTAATTAAAGCCACCATTACATTCTCTCTCTCCCTCTCTCTCTCTCTCTCTCTCTCTCTCTCTCTCTCTCTCGCTCTCTCTCTCTCTCTCTCTCTCTCTCTCTTAATGAACTCCAGCAAAGGTACGACAACATTCATATGAGGCCAATTCGAACCCCCTCCAATTCACCCTCCCAGTGGCAACTTACTGCTCTACCCACCACGCCACCCACCCCATCTGCTTTATTGCGGCCTTTATTGGGGACGAGTGCTTTATTATTGGGTGTGAGAGAGAGAGAGAGAGAGAGAGAGAGAGAGACAATATCTGAATAGGGTGTGGGTAAGAGAAGGGTACCTGAGGGTGCGAGAAAGAGCGAGTGAAAGTGAAAGAGGAAGGTATGAAAGGGGAAGCTGGGTCAGAGTGTGAGATAAGAGGCCAAGAGATAACAATATTAAAAATGTAGAGACGCCTAAGACACAGCTTGAGAGACAGGAGAGATACACAAAATAATGAAGAGGAAATGAAGGCCAAACTGAAGAATCCCCCTCAATCCCACACTACAAGTTTATATGGAAGTGTGAAGGGATGGGAAACAGTCTCCTTTCCCCTCCTCCCCCACGCTCTCTGTCTACTTACCTGTCTATCTATCTATCTCTCAATCTACCTATCTATCTATCTGTGTCTGTCTGTCAGTCTGTCTTCCTTTCTCATGCACAACAGGAGGTATTAAGCAAGGACACAAGTGGAGAGAGGGACTGGAATCAAGATATAACAGGGAGACAGAAACTATTGGCTGGAATGAGAGGATGTTACGACCCTTCCAAGCACCCTAGAAACAAGATATAGTCACATGGTCATTGTTGGCATTTGACACTATGCAACGCCACATTTGACACTTTGCAATGCCACTTCCTTTGCGATTTATGCAACACATTACACCTTAATATTCACTAGTATGTTATTCACGTCGACAAGGATTATTAGTAATATGCAAGATGGTATCAATGCAACATGATAAAATAATTCGCCATGGAAGAGGCGTCAGGGAACCTAATTCACCAATCAGCCAATTACTACATCCCTCACGTATTTCCCTCTGCCTATGACCTCCATTCTCTTAAACGCAGTGTGTCCAGGCATCTCGAAAATAAAAGATCTTGAAATTGGCTCTCCTTTGCTATGAATTTTCTTGGAATGCGAGCTCGAAGCCTTTGGTTCTTTCTCCTTTGCAAACACTTAATCATCATCATCATCACCATCATCATTATATATTCACCTTCACCATCATCATCATCACCTTCATCTTTATATATTCACTATCATCATCATCATCATCTTTATATATTCACCATTATCATCATCATCATCATCTTCATATATTCACCATTGTCATGTTCATCACCATCATTAACTTGTTCTCCATGAGCTCACCCTGTAGACTGATCACACACTTAGAGTTTATTGGTCTCTTTTGAAATATGATTAAAGAAGAAAGGACGTCCCGGTTCATCTCTCCCTTTCTGTGTGGTAGGATATGCGTAGTGCGTTATACTACGTGCCGGGTGCGGGAAGGGGGCAGGGAACCACATTCTTATACGTGCAATAATACCAGTACAATGAAACAGGCTGAAAAAATATATACCTCTCGTTTTCCGTATGTCGTAAAATAGGCGGGTAAATGACGTGCTAAAAATGGCATGAAAAGAACTGAACGACAACAGAAATTAAACAGACAACTGGAAGGATAAAATAACTAAATTTTGCAAGATACAAGGAGCTAACGCTGATCTCGATAGAATGGTCTAACATAGGTTGCTGCTGCTGCTGATGATGATAATAATAAAATCCTCACCATTACCAGCTTCCCCCCCCCCCCATTTCCTCAACCTCCCCTGCCCAACTAGCCAGCCCCCAAGCCTCCCCCAAGCCTCAACTCTCCCCATTCTCCAGTCAACACCCTCCCACCTCCCTCACGCTTCAACCACACTTCATCAACTCCACTCTATTCACCCCAGGCTCCCTTCAAATGAACCCTCTCCCCTACCCTCACACCCTTCACCCCACCTACCCTCCAAATGAAACCCCCTTCTCCCACCCATTCCCCCAACCCCACATCAACCTCCCCATCTCACCCTCTCCCCACGTCATAATGAAAATCCTGGCCCATCGATGTGGCCAGCAGGAATCCGGGTAATTTAGAGGCTGTGAAAAGGTCAGCAATTATGACGTGACATTTCCACACTGATGAAAGTAATATTACCACACTGGCATGTCCAATTATTTATTAACTAAAAGGTATTTGACTAATGAAATAATGTGTACTCCCATACTCCCTGTCCCCTCCTCCCCCGTCTCTAGCCCCCTACCCTCTTCTACTTACCCCCTCCCTTCCCCTTCCTAACTCACATCCTCACTTGTTCTACACCCCTGTCCCTCCCTCCTTCCCACTCTCTCTTCCTACACCACCATCCTCTTCTTTCTTCTGATTTTCTTCTTCTGCCCCCTTCCGTTGGCTGGCCTCCTGTCTCAAACTTCTCTCCTCTCTCATCTCGTCCCCCTCTCCATCACATCAACCGATTCTCCCACCCTTCTCTATCCTCCTTCTTCTTTTCCCCTTATTTCATCCCTTTGCTCTTTCTTTTCGTTTTCTCCTCCATTTGTTCCTAGTATCCCCTCCCCCTTTCCTCTTTTCTATCCTTTTCTCTTACATGTTGGTTAGATCTCAGTAGAATTAGTTTATTTTTCCAACAGATACCCTCGTCATGGACAAATAGGCCTCCACTTATCTTTACTTTCTGTGTACGCGTATGTATCCCCTCCTACCCAGCCTCTCTTTTTCCTCTCCTCTGGTTTCTGTTTCCTGTTTTATTCACCCTTTCCCGGAACTATTATAGTAAAAGATAATAAGCTAATTAAATAATATGTCCCTTTCCCTCATTCCCTCTCGCCCCCTCTCTCCCTCCCTCCCTCCCTCCTTCTCATATACTCTTCTCTCTCTCCTTATCCTGCACATGCCTTCTCCTCCCTCATTTTTCCCCTTCCTTGTTCTCTGCTTCTTCTTCCTTTCTCTCTTCCATTTCCTTTTCTCCCCACCCTAATGTTCCTCCCCTCTCTACCTCCTTAAATCTCCTCCACCACCTTTCTCTATTTTTTGTCTCCCTCTCCCCATCTTTACTTCACTACTTGCCCTCGCCCACTCCCCATTTCCTCTCTCCCTTTTCCTTCTCCACTACTCTCATGTTTTCCCCTCATCCCATCTCTACCTCCTGATTTATTCACTCTGGCCTCTGATTTATTCATTAATCGACAGGTATCCACGTGATAAAAGAAGGTGTGTTCTTTTCTCTCTCTTTATTTCCCCTCTTTCTTTCCCTTTCCTCTCCCATCTTTTTTCTCGGTTTTCTTTTCCAATTCCCTGGCCATTCACTTCTCCCTTCTTTCTCCTCTTCTTTAAACCTCTCCTTTCTTTTGCTATTTCTTTTCCTATCTTTGTATCCCTCCTTTCCATTCTCTTACATTTTCTCTCGCTTCTTTTTTCCAACTCCCCAATCCTTTCCTTTTCCCTCTTCGTTCCCCTTCTTTTATCAGCCTCTCCCTTCTTTCACTATTTTGTCTCTCCTTTCCTATTCCCTACTTCCTCACCTCCCCCTCTTCTTTTCCTCTCTTTCCATCTCTCATTTCTTTTACTTTTCCCTCTGCTTCTCTTTTCCTTTTCCCTGGTATGTTTCCTTCACTTTAACCCCTTCCCCTATCCTTTTAACCCCATTTACACTCATCCCCAGCCTCCCCCTTCCCTTCCTTTATTAATTTATTCTCTCAAATTATTTATTAACTTACAAGGCTCACTTAATACTGTAAACTGAGGTGCTCTCTCTCTCTCTCTCTCTCTCTCTCTCTCTCTCTCTCTCTCTCTCTCTCCAACCATTCACTCACCAGCCCCCTTCAATCTCAGTCACCCCTGGAAATACAAGCTCGCCCTATTCATTTTTCATTTTCATTCACCTGAAGGGCAACAGGGTGGTGGGGGGGAAGGGGTGGAGAAGTGGGTGGAGAGGAGAAAGCATACATACATGCATACATACACACATACCTACATACATACATAAACTGAAACACACATGGAACTCAGCTCGGCCACAAATTATTTTACACACACACACACACACACACACACACACACACACACACACACACACACACACACACACACACACTCACACACACACACACACACACACACTCTGCCGACATTAAGAGTAATTACCTTCTTTTGAACGTATTCATGAGCGCTTAATGGCTTAGGTTATTGACAGCCTATATGGGAATAAAATGCCTGGTGACTGTCTAGACACACACACACACACACACACACACACACACACACACACACACACACACACACACACACACACACACACACACACACACACACACACACACACACACACACACAAGACCAATCACTTATTCACTCAGTCTTCACTCAACCGACAAAGGGAAAGGTCACAGAAAGAAAAGTCCCCCTCTGGTCAACTCTGGGATTGGGTAAGTAATAAATGGGGAAAATATTGCTATACTCCTTTAACTTGGCCTAAATTTGCCATCTTCATGTTTAATAGTGACTTGTAATATTAAAATTGACTATAGAATATGATGCTAGTCACGAAGAAGTGGTGCACAAGGGAGGTAGCGAAGTAGCATTGTCTCTTTCTGCCGCTAAGCTACGTAAAATAACCCGGAAATCAAACGAAAACCAGGCCCATGGTTAAGGTGAAAGTACTAAAGGACCTCACTTGTTAGGCTACCCCTCACAGGACGCAGCGTCAGGGAATGCAGTACTGAGAAAGAACAGGCTGAACACGTCAAATATGAGTGAAAAGAAGGAGATTTCTTAACACCTTTTCCTGAGCGATTTATTTTACTTTTTACACCTTACTGTGCTCTTCTGTGTTATTCGGTCCTTCCAAAATCGCCACAGTCTGCATAAATAACGTACAAAAGGATATTAACCAGCCATATCCTAGCGTCAGGATGTGGTGCGTGTGGCTGTGTGGCGCTGTGGTAGGAGTGGCTGTGGTGGTGGTGTGTCCCGCTGTGGCAGACGGACAATCATCAACGTACAGCTTCAACCACAACATGTACATCTTACCCAACTCTACCCTCAACCACCACCACTACAACCTCACGCTGTCGTCTGTTTGTGAGTACTATAAATTTTTAGTCTGACCTGGCCTAAAATTCTCTCTCTATCCTAAATGCTGAGCTGTAGCACGATATGACCACTAAGATATGATGCTAGTCACGAAGAGGTGCTATGGCATGGATGAATACCTAAAATGCTTTCTCCCTATTGAGAACAGCGAGGTGTAACAAAAAATTTAACATTAAATTATAATGCAAGTCACGAAGAAGTGCAATGGAATGGATGTACACTAAAAATAGCCTACTCTCCATCGTGAACGTTGAGGCATAGCAAGAGAACACTAAAATATGATGCTAGTCACGAAGAGGTGATATGGAATGGATGCACAGTCACAGTATTCTCTTATTCTACCAGTGTGCTAAGTAAAGTAAGCTGCAAAGGAACGAAAATCTGGGCCAAGTTATGGTAAAAGGACTATACGGACGTGCAATTAAAACTGAGTAAACCAATATGTAACCAATCCCCTTACACGGATCCAGTCTATTCACTGACGGAAGTGTATGTAAAAAAAAAAACTGCTCATTAATTCTCTTCAGTACGATGATCCTGGGGCGATAATTCTTAATTCTTTAAATCCTTTCACCTACATAAATCTTCCTCAGGTGCGTGTGAAGTGAGATGCCGAGCGGACAGGGAGTGCAAGGCGGTGACGGTGCTGGAGACAGAGACAGAGAATGAGACAGAGACAATTGGGCCAAAGGGAGATAATACTACCACCATCACCTGTTTCTTCTCCTTCCTCTCCCCCTTCCTCGCTGACGTCCTCTCCTCCCCCTCCCCCCACACCACCTACATCAGAGGCTACGGTAAGTGAGGGGTACTGTTCAGATCACGAGCAAATTTCACCAACAGTACCATACAGCATTGTGTCCTGCCTTTTGTATTTTTCATTTCTCTCAATCATTTCTCTCCGCTATGGAAATGAAGGGGGAACTATCTATAGAGCTCCAAAGGGGCCTCGCTGAGGTATATTTTTACAGCGAAGTATTGTTGTGGCTTACAGTTCCTAAAATAGTCATCCTAATGT
>NC_136998.1:33018651-33023651 GCF_032717465.1 Coenobita brevimanus
AGTCGCTAAAGGAAAAATGCTACGAATGTCCTTATGCCACAAAGCTGGATCACAAGTGGCTATCAGTGTCTGTACTACCAAAATAAGGAGGAATTTTAACCTGTACACTTGTTGCTTCTGCTAAAAATAATAGATACATACATACATCAAATACATATAAAAACAAATGTAACAGGTGGAAATTCATATCTTTTTCATTACACCAGTTGACTCTTTAGCCGAATATCGCAAATCCAAGAATATAAAGAAAGGAGGCAAGACTATAAAGAAAGGAGACAGGTATAAACAAAGGAAGAATGAAGGATTGAATGGAGACTGTTTTTAATCCTCTCTCTCTCTCTCTCTCTCTCTCTCTCTCTCTCTCTCTCTCTCTCTCTCTCTCTCTCTCCTACGCTGAGTGAAAATATCTGGCCATCGTAAAACTATAAATTAAAAAAAAAAACTCATTTTCCTGAAATTATTAAGGAGAAAGGGTAATATCTGAGAATCTTGTAGTGTAAAGATATGGGTAATACAGGATATTTTCTTGAGTGCAAAATTAATTCACTCGGTTCATTTTCATATTTTCTATTGCATGTACGACCCACCCTTGAAAATATTCCTCCTCCTCCTCCTCCTCCTCACCATCATCATATTCCTCATCATCATAATATCCCTCCTCCTCCTCCTCCTCCTTCTCCTCCTCCTCCTCATCATCATCATCATCATCATCATCATCATCATCATCATCATCATCATCATCTTCATCGTCATCATATCAACCATCCTCCTCCTCCTCCTCACCATCATCATATTCCTCATCATCATAATATCCCTCCTCCTCCTCCTCCTCCTTCTCCTCCTCCTCCTCCTCATCATCATCATCATCATCATCATCATCATCATCATCATCATCTTCATCGTCATCATATCAACCATCCTCCTCCTCCTCCTCACCATCATCATATTCCTCATCATCATAATATCCCTCCTCCTCCTCCTCCTCCTTCTCCTCCTCCTCCTCCTCCTCCTCCTCCTCCTCCTCATCATCATCATCATCATCATCATCATCATCATCATCATCTTCATCGTCATCATATCAACCATCCTCCTCCTCCTCCTCTTACGTACAAAATGACAAAAGATAAAAGTATTACTAGGCCAGAACACTTAAATCCTTTCCACTCCTTCAGTTCTTCTTCAAAGAGAGGAGACTTGTGGATCTCCTTCGTTAGCATTTTAAAAATACAGTACACAATGAAGAATAAATTACTTCGGAAAAATCCACGCTAGAATAAACAGTGGAATAAATAAAATAATGCCCGTCTTCGTTCCGCTGATAAAGAAATAAATATAACGTGTGTCATAATGAGGTGGGAGAAAAAATATTGACGTAAATATAATGACCGTCTTCGCTACAATAATTATATAAGAAGAGGCTGAATGATAGTGTGGTGGTAGTAGTAAATAATGCAAGGGCAGCATAGGGGAGGGGAGGTAAGGTTGCGTTAGGGTAGGGTAGGGGAGGGGAGGGTAAGTAATGGCAGGGTGGGATAGGGTAATGTAGGGTAGGGTGGGGCAGCGTAGGGAAGGGTAGGGTAAGGTAGGGCAGCGTAGGGACGGATAGGGTAACGTACTGTAGGGTAGGGTAAGGTAGGTAAGGTTACGTTAGCGGAAGGGAAAGCAGAACTGTCTAGGCTGTAAGACTGGGTCAGGGCAGGTTAGGTGGGTTCAAGCGAGGATAGGTCACATGAAGTTAGCGAATGGTAGGTTGGGTAACATGGATGAAAGTAGTTTAGATCAAGTTTACAAAGGCAGACACTCCGCTGCATACTAAATATACTCACTATGCTATTCTGAGCAGCACTTGACTTCACCCAACTACTCTTGCCTGTGAAAAATTACACACTAACTCAGCCAACTCTATTCAAGTATAATTAACAAGGTGTGCTGGCCAGGTGTCACACGGAAGGGCGGGTTAGGTTGGGGAGCTGGGAATGTCAAAGAGTGAGAGCTGATAGGTTAAAGTACGTGAAAGGTGGGTCTGTGTTACTGCTGAGATGTTTAGGCTGGGTCAGGTTGGATTGGATATGCCTTTGTTTGGTTTGGTTTGGTCTGGTTGGGTTGGGTTGGGTTGGGTTGGGTTGGCTTGGGTTTGGCTTGGTTTGATCTGGTCTGGTCTGGTCTGGTCTGGTCTGGTCTCATGTGACTTGGTATTTATTTATTTATTTCCCTTTCACATACTCAGTCATAATATCCAAAATTTATGAGTCTTTTTTTTACATATACAGTGAGCGAGAACACGACGAAAGAATAATTGAATGAGGAAAAATGCTCTGGGGTTGATGAGAGTGAACTAATGAGTGTGTGAGCAACTGAGTCAGAAAGAGAGAGAGAGAGAGAGAGACTGGCATAAGGCGCCAATCAAATTCACTCACCACTCTACCTCTTCTAAAAGGCGTCATATTACTATCTTTTTAAAAAGTTTCTCTCTCCCTCTCTCTCTCTCTCTCTCTCTCTCTCTCTCTCTCTCTCTCTCTCTCTCTCTCTATCTATCTCTATATCTATCTCTATCTCTCTCCTTCACTTCTGGACCTCTCAAACTTCTTCCTCTTTCTCTTCCGTCTAACTTCCTCTTCCTTTTTCTGTTTGGTTGTATGTCTGTCTGCATGTCTGTCTGCCTCATCCCCATTCTCTCTCTCTCCCTCCCTCCCTCCCTCTCTCTCTCTCTCATACCTACAGACCTCTACCTTTTTCACTCTCACTCTTTCCTGTCTTATAGGTATTTTTATCTTCTCTTCTACTCCTACCTCCTTCCTGTTCTTTCTCTTACCCCTTCTCTCCCTCTCCTTCTCTTCTCTTCTCCTCTTATCTCTTCTCTTCTCTTCTCTGCTCGTCAATTCCCTTTTCCTCTCTTTTCTTCTTTTCCCTTCTCTTCTCCTGTTTTTCTTCTGCTCTCTACCTTTTCATTCTTTCCTGTCACTAAGGTATCTATAACTTTCTCTGTCGCCTTTTTCTTACCCTCCATCTCCTCGTTCTCCCTCCCCCAATCCTTCCTCTCACTCAGCCATTCTCTCCCCTTCTCCCACTCCCTATCCCACCCATCTCTCCCCATCTTCCTCTATCATCCTCCCCATCTCCCTCTCTCACTCGCCCATTCCTTCACCTTCTCCCATCTCTCTCCCCTCTTCCTCTATCTCCTCCTCCTCTATCTCCCCCTCTCCCCTCTGCTCTATCCCTCTCCCCCTCCCCTCTCTCTCACCCAGGCGGCTTTGATATTCACTGTTTTCCTTGCAGAGACTTGGGGATCAGATGGAGTTGAGATTGAGTTGCCCCCAGCCCTGGCCTCGCTGGGACGTCATTTGGCTAAAAGTTGGAGGCGATGAGAGGCACGGGAGAGAAAAATATCCGGTGTGGAGAGGGAGGGAGGGAGGATGGGAAGGATGGAGGGAAGGAGGGGGATGAGGAGGTGTGACATGGTGAGGACTGGGAGACGGGGAGGGAGCAAAGAGGAGAGGGAGAGAAGGAGAAAAGGAGAAGAAAAGGGGCGGCAGAGAGTGGGAAGGAGGAAGGAAGGAAGGTATGGAAGGTGGGAGGGAAGGAGGTGTGAGAGTGAGAGGAAGGTGAAGAAAGAGAGAGAAAATAGGGATGTCATTTGGCTAAAAGTTGGAGGCGAAGAGAGACACGGGAGAGAAAAATATCCGGCGTGGAGATGGAGGGAGGGAAGGAGGGAGGGAGGAAGAGAGGGGGAGGGAACGAGAGGAGAGAGTGTGGGAGGGAGAAGGGAGGGAGAGAGACTGGAGGAAGAGAGAGAGGTGTGAGAAGGTGAGGATCAGGAGAGAGTGGGATGGTGAAGATGCAAGAGAGGAAGAAAGAAGGGGAGGAGGCAAGGCAGTAAGAGAGGGAGGGCGGAAAATGAGAAGGGACTGCAACGAAAGGGGGGAGGGAGGAAGGTGTGAGAATAAGAGGGAGGTGAAGAGGGAGAGAAGAGAAGGATGTCATTTGGCTAAAAGTTGGAGACGATGAGAGGCAAGGAAGAGAAAAATATCCGGGTGTGGAGTAGAGGGAGGAAGAGAGGGAGAGGGGGAGGGTAGAGGAAGCTGGGAGGGCCTGGCTGGAGGGAAAGTGAGAGTGGGGAGAAGGAGAGGTATAAGATAGTGAAGGTGAGGATTGGAATGGAAGAGGACATGAGAGAGAGAGAGAGAGAGAGAGAGAGGGGGGGGGGAGGAGATTATAGAAAGGAAAACGCTGGAAGGAGATTGGGAGAGACGGATTGAAGAGTATGAGAGACGGAGAAGGGGGGATGAGATCGTGAGATGATGAGAGGCAGGTGAGAGGAAAAAAATATCGGGGTGCAGTGAGGGAGAGAGGGAGCTGAAGAGAGAGAGAAAAGGAGCTGGAAGGAGAGAGGGAGCTGGAGGAAGAGAAAGGGAAAGCTGCAGGGAGAGAAGGAGGAAAGGGAAAGTCGGAGAGACGTGCGAGTACGAAGGAGATGAAGAGAGAGAGAGACAGAAAAGAGAGGGAGAGGAATGTCATTTGGCTAAAAGTTGGAGAGAGAAAAATATCCGAGTGTCGAGATGGAAGGAGGTAGGAAGGAAGAGAGGGAGAAGGGGAGAAGAGAGGGTAGAGGGAGGGGGAGGGAAGGGGGTAGAGGGAGAGCGAAGGGAAATGGTGAGGTAGAGAAGGAGAAAGATGATGGGAAAGGAGGAGAGAATTCAGGGTAGGAGTGAAATGGGTGATGGAGATAAGGAAAGTGGGGAGGGGGGGATGAGAGACAGGGGAGAAAGACAAAATATTCGGGTGTGGGAAGGAAAAGTGAGGGAGATGGAAGAGGAGAGGGGAGGAGGAAGAGAGAGGAAATGGAGAGAAAGGGAAGAGGGGATGTGTTCAGAGGAAAATGGTAGAGACAGGCTGTGATGAGAGAGAAGGCAGGAGAAAGGAGAGGGTGAAAAAGGGAGACAGGGAAGGGAGAAAAAGAGGAGAGGGAGATAGAGAGGGAAAAAGAGACAGGAGGGTGAGGG
>NC_136998.1:33028651-33101151 GCF_032717465.1 Coenobita brevimanus
TTTGTTCTTCGTAATATTATGTTTATTTCCCTTTTCTTTTTCTGTTTTTCCTTCTTTTTTTTTCCTATGCTCCTACTTTTTCCCGCATTTCTTTTCCTTTTCTTTCTCTGTTTCACTTAATTCCTGTTTGCCCATTACACTTTTAATACCCCTCTCTCTCTCTCTCTCTCTCTCTCTCTCTCTCTCTCTCTCTTATTTTCCTCAACTTCTTCGGTACAGCAGCGTCCTCTTGATTTCTTCTCTCAACTGACAGGATGGATTTTATTCAGCTTAAGGGAACCCCCAAGATGTGAAGGGGCCTAATAAAGGATATATTTAAACCCTCCAGCTCATCTCCAAGGTTAAAGAAGAAGAAGAAAGAGAAGAAGAAGAAGAAGAAGATGAAGAAGAAGAAGAAAGGGAAGAAGACGACGAAAATGAAGAAGAAAAATGACCATGAAAAAAGAGTAAAGGACCATGAAGACAGAATATAGGACCAAGAAAAGAAAGAAGGTTCATGAAAAAAGAAAATGGGACAAAGAAGAAAGAAACAGAACACTGAAGAAAAAGGGCTATAAAAATAAAATAAAAAAAGAAAAAGGTCCAGGAGGAAAAAAGGTCCATGATGAGAGGAAAAGGACCATGAAGACAGAAAAAAACAGGAGGAAAGAAAAATGGACCATGAAGAAAATGCATAAGAAGAAAAAAGAAAAAAAGAGAGCATGAAGAAAAATGAATATGAAGAAAAAGAAAAAGGGACAATGAAGACAAAAGAATATGACGAAAAAAGAACAAAGGGACCATGAAGAAAAACGAATACGAAAAAAAAAGAAAAAAGGGACTATGAAGAAAAAAGAATATGAAGAAAAAAAGAAAAAAGGGACCATGAAGAAAAATGAATATGAAGAAAAAGGAAAAAAAAAGGACGATGAAGAAAAAAGAATATGGACAAAAAGAAAAACGAAAAACATAGGTGACATGAAGAATGAAATACTGGTTGGAAGGAAAATAATGACACAGACACTTTCAATAGCAAAGGAACTCGAAAGGAGCAATTGGTCAAGTGTTGTTTGCTCTCTCTCTCTCCCTCTCTCTCTCTCTCTCTCTCTCTCTCTCTCTCTTTCTTTTCTGCACCTCCCTCGCTTTGCAGCTTCTCTGTGATTTCCTCCCTCAAACCTCCAATCTTCCTTTCACAGTAATCTCCCTCATCCCCCCACCCCTCTCTCTCTCTCTCTCTCTCTCTCTCTCTCATCTATACATCTATCTATCTATCCATCTACTTCCCTCTCTCATAACCTCCTTCCTCTCTCCTCTCCTCCTCACACGTCCTGCCTTCCTTCCTCCTCACTAAACCTCTCCTCTCATTCCCTCGCTCTCCTCTTTCATTCCTCCACCTCCTTTCTCTCTCCCCTTTCTCTCGTCCTCTTCTCTCCCTCACCTCCAGCCTTCCTTCCTCACTAATCTCCCTCCTCTCCCCCTTCCTCCCCTCCCCTTCTCCCCTCTCCCCCTCATCACCACACTGGGCAGACCGGCATGTTGACTGAGCGTGGAAATGAGTTTGGGGTGTCGGCAGCCTAGGATTATTGGCCTTCCACACACCCAACACCCCACACCCCACACCCCACACTCCAAACCCCACACCCCACACACCCAACCTCACGCCTCACACTACACAGACCACACCCAACACTTCTCACCCCACATCCCACTCTCCAAACCCCACACCCTACACACCTAACCTCACACCTGACGCTACACAAACCACATCTAACACTTCTCACCCCACACCCCACACACCCAACCTCACACCTAACGCTACACAAACCACACCCAACACTTCTCACCCCACACCCCATACCACACATCCCACTCCACATCTAACACCTTACACCTTAATGTGCGTCTACACGAAGTGGGGGTTAATGGGGGAAGAAATGTGTGTGTGTGTGTGTGTGTGTGTGTGTGTGTGTGTGTGTGTGTGTGTGTGTGTGTGTGTGTGTGTGTGTGTGTGTGTGTATCTTACCTCTCACAAGTTTCTTTGTTAACCTAGAAAAAGGGTAGGTAAAGGAAGGTGGTAGGAGAGGTAGATGAAAGTGATAAGGTAGAAATTCTCTCTCTCTCTCTCTCTCTCTCTCTCTCTCTAATCAAAATCACTTCCCTATTCCCACCTCCCTTTCCTCTCCTTCCGTTCCCCCACTTGAAAATTCAATATCTCCTTGTGCCCCCTTTTTCTCCCCACTCCCTTATTATCCCATTCAGCCTTCCTCACCTCAGCTGGTTCCTCCCTCCACTCTCCTTCATTAGACAGACAGATAGATAGTCAGGTAAACAGATAGATATACCGTGCTCGATCTTACTTATTCCTGCTTTCTTATCCTACATACCTATAAACAGCATCCAATCGGCCTACTGCAGTCACCGTCTGTTGTTCTTACCGTCCCCCTCTCCTCCCGGCTCCCTCTTCTACTTCATCCCTACCTTTCATTCCCTCTCCTTCTCTCCTTTCCAGCATCTCCTCTTTCTGTCCTTCGAATAAAAGTATACACAGGTTCTTTTTCCCTACATCATGGTGCTTTTCTTTTTCCTATTGGGTACTATGGTAAGGAGAGGGGTGGCTTGGGGACGGCCTGCCTATTTCTACCCTCTTCTCACACTTAAGCTAGATCTTTAACATAATTAGTCTCACCCCATTAGAGATCCTCATTATAGATTTATGGGCTCAGTTATCTGTAATTTTCCATCTATTCCCTCCTCTTTCGTCATCTCATTTTCTCCCATGCTTTCCCCTCCCCTTCCTACCCCTCATGTCCCCTTCCTGCCCCTCCTTCTCCCCCTCTACCCCCCCATTCCCCTTCCTTAATCACCTCTACCCTCATTTTCTTAAACGAATTCCCCTCCACTCCCTAACCCACAAAGAATTCAATAAACCCTTCTTCTCTTCATCCCTTCCACCCCACTCTTCCCCTCTATCCCTCCTTCCTTCCACCTCGCCCCCCCCTCTATCCCTCCTTCCCTCCACCCATTTCCCCCGCTCCTCCTTCCTCCTTGGTAACTCTTGGGATCCTCAGACGTGTATTTTTCTACCTTAAGACGATTTTATTCAACTTAGGAAAACCTCTCGAGCTAAAGGGACCAATGGAAGATATATGTAACCCCCTCCCCCCGCCCTCCGATTTCCGAAAGTCTCTCCCAAGCTGAATAAAATCGTCTATGAGAAAGGTTAGTGAAGGCTCTCTCTAACCCTTCTAATTCTCTCATAAGCTGAATAAAATCGTCTGCTGATGGCAAGAGTAAGACCCAAAATTCGTCCTTGGGCTGAAGGTGCTTAGGTTTCAATGATCTCCCATATTCCTCGCTCCACCCCCCCCCTCTCTCTCTCTCTCTTAATGTGAGAGAGAGAGAGTGAGAGAGTGCAACAGCTGACCAAGAAACTTCTGGAGGTGGGGGCTAACGACGCTTGTTACGATTGTTTGTGATATACGAGCCAGCCTTTGCTAATTCACCCCTACCCCTCTCACCCCCAACCAGCCCCTCCAGCACCCCAATTCATTCCTCCAACTCCCCGCTTTACCTTTCAATCCAGGCGGCTTAGGTGTTTGGTGGTATAGTGATTAGAACGCCCCAGTCGGAGAAGTGAATAGAGTTTTACCGATCAAGTCATGTCAGAGGCTTCTTTACCCCAGCCTCGAAATACTTCCTTAGGATCATATTCTGCACATTTGAATATAATATCCTCTTGTATTTTATTGGTGTGGTGCATATAGTGTTGGAAGGACGAGAGAGAGAGAGAGAGAGAGAGAGAGAGAGAGCAACACTAACCAACTCGCCATCACTACCTTGCTCAACACCTCTTCCACCATTCCGTTTGTTGCTCAAGAACATAGTAGATTTGCAAGACGGTGGGCTGCAATTGCTACAGGGCGCTGTCTTGCTGCAGTGGAGTCAGGATGAGGGTGAGCAGGGTGAGGGTGCGTCAGAAGGTAGATGAGAGGAAGGGTGTAAGTGTGAGAAAGGGTGGAAATGAAAATGTGGGTAAGAGTAACAGTGTAAGGCAGTGGGTACAGGTGTGAGTCAGGTTGTGGGTGAGGGTGTAGGTGTAGGTAAGGGTGAGCAGTATGAGGATGAGGGGAAGAGAGTGAGTAAGCGTGTGGGAGAATTTGTGGATGAGGTTGTACGAGTAAGTGTGGGTACTGGGAGGGAGGGGGTGAGGCTGTGGGGGCGAAGGGGAAGAGGGAAGGTGGTGAGGGTGTGGGTGAAGGTGCGGTGAGGATGTTGGTGAGAAGTGTGACAGGGAAGGGTCAGAGTGTGGGTGAGAGTGAGACTGGGTAAGGATGTAGGTGAGGGTGGGAGAGGGAGTGTGGTAACAGTGTAGGTAAGGGCGTCATTTAGGGTGTAAGAAAGGATTATGTAGGGTGGGGTACGAAAGAGGATGTTGGGAAGGGTGTGTGTAGGTACGTGTGAGGGTGTGGGTAAAGAGTGTAAATAAAGGTGAGGGTAAAGCTGAGGAAAACAGGTGAATGAGTGTGTGAATAATGTAAGTAAGAACGTGGGTAAGGAAGTGGGTGAGGATAGGGATAGCTGTGTGGGGGGGGGGGAAGGTATGGGTGAGAACATGGATGAGGGTGTGAATTAGATTTTGCGTAAGAGTGTGTGTGACGGGAATGGGTTTGACAAGTGTGGGTTTAACAAGTGTGGGTTTGACAAGTGTGGGTGTGACATATGTGTAAGTGGGTTTGATGTGGGTTTAACTTAATGTGTGATCTGACTGGCCCAAGTCTGAAAGGTGTGGGACTGAGAGGTGTGGGTCTTATCGGTATGGTAACAGATAGACAGCTATAGACAGACACATAGATAAATACATAGGAGATAGATTGATTCACCTCTCTCTCTCTCTCTCCCTCTCTCTCTCTCTCTGTTGCCACCTGGTACACAGAATTAGCCAGCAGTGGAAGGCAGGCCAAGGATCAAAGTCTGCCTCACTCTGCTCCGCCACACAGGACACGGGGGGAGGGGGGAGAAAGGAATGATGGGGGGAGAGGGGTAGGGGAGAGGGGTAGAGGAAGGGCGGAGGGGAGGGAGGTGGGAAGGGGTAGGGAAGGGAAAGGAAAAGAGAGGAAGGATGGAGAGGAGGAGGGGAGGCAGTGAGTGGGGAAGAGGGATAGAAAAAGGGGAAGGGGGAGAGTGGTAGGGGAGGGGGAAGGGTGAGAGGGGGAAGGGGTGATGCCATGGAAAGGGAGGAGAGGGGTAGGGAAGAGGGGCCACAAAGACCACACGGATCTTACAGTATTTTCTAAGCGAATCGATTTTAATATGAACAGAAAGTCTTATTCCGAATTTACAAGAGTCTAAGAATAGGACACCACAGAAGGCTCTCCCTCGCCCGCCTGAGCCTCCGAGAATCAGCGTACAAGAAACCACGTACAGTCAAGATACGAGAAGAGTGGTGAGTCTAATGGAAATTATATAGGAAGGATAGAAAGAAATACTGAAAATAAACAAAGGCACATGAACGGAAATAGGGAAATACGGGAGACCACGAATGATACTTTATCGTATCTTTATTAATTATGACGTTTTTACTAATTTCATACTATTCATATCTTTTAGACGAATGACAAATATATGTGGGAGGGGAATAAAATTTGTGAAAAAAGAGAAGAAAAGACAAAATAGGGAGAAAACAGAGGAGGGTTGGAAAGAGGGAGGGAGGAGGACAGAAGTGAAGGGGGAAGGGGGGAGAGAAGGATCAAATTTGCGTCTATGCACATTAACAGGTGGAGCTTAGAGGGGCAGCGAAGGGAGGAGAGGGGTGGAGAGGGGAAGGGAGGGAAGAAGGGAAAGGGAAGGGAGGAGAGGAGAGGAAAGGGGAAGATAGGGAAGGAGGGAAGAGGGTATAAGAAGACCGATGTTAGAGAGGATGAAGGAAGAGGAGGAAAGAGGAAGGAAGAAAGAGGACGAATGCTGAGAATGTATAAATTCTCCTTTTGCACACACACACACACACACACACACACACACACACACACACACACACACACACACACACACACACACACACACACACACACACACACACACACGAGAGAGAGAGAGAGAGAGAGAGAGAGAGAGAGAGAGAGAGAGAGAGAGAGAGAGAAGGGGGGAGGGAGGAAAGTGGGTAGAAAGGAAATGGAGGAGGGAAGAGACCACATAAGGAAGGGGAAGAGGAGGAGGAAATGAAGCACGGGAGACAGGGAAGGAAGTGGAAAAGGGGAAGGGGGAGGGGGAGAAGACGGCGTAGAAGAGGGGAGAGGAGGACGGGGAGAGGAGGAACAGGGAGCAGAAGAGGGAGAGGAAGAGGCAGATATGGGAAGAATGAGCAAAAGAAGAGAGGAAGGGGAAAAGGAGGGACTGAGGAGAGTAAAGGGGAGAGAGAGTGAGGGGAAGAGGCTGGACTGGAGAAGGAAGTGAAGATGAAAAGGAATAGATAGAGAGGGGGAAGGAAGAAAATGAAAGAATTGGAGGAAAGGGATGCAACAGGGAAGCGAAGGAGGGAAAGGGGAAGAAGGAGAAGCAAGAGAAGAGGCTGAGTGGATAGAGAGGGAGGGGGAGGGATGAGGGAGTAGGGAGGGGGAGGAATGGGGGAGGGGGAGGCGGCACCAACGACCAATAATATATAAGAAAAATAATGAAAATAGCTCCCCCCCCCCACCCTCGGGCAGGGAGAGAGAGCTAATGACCGCATCTCAACCCCCACCTCCCTAAACCCCTCCCCCTTACCCCCACCTCTTACCCCCTCCCCTTTACCCCCACCTCATGCCCCCTCTCCCCACTCACTCGCCTGGTTCCTCGCTCTCTGACTTCCGGCGGTGGGGGAGTAGGAAGGAGGGGAGGGGAGATTGCGAGGCTTAACTGGTAATACGGCAATAAATGTTTTCGGTGTATATTGCTTATTAATAATGGTAATAACAACATTAATAAAAAATAAGAAGAAAATGAATAAGAACAAGATGGAGAAGAAGAAAAAGAAGAAAAATTAAGAACAAGAGCAAGAATGGAAAAGAATGAAGAAGAAAAATGGATACAGGACTCTTATAAACAAAAGTAAAACGTAATGAAAACAACAAACTATTATAACACATCAGACATACCTTCCACGAACCAAGCACAAGGGGTGACAGGCTTCAGCATTTCCTCTGGGCCACCCTGGGCTCAAACCTGGGGGAAATAAAGCAATATATTAACTATGGTATTCTTACAATGAGATCCCTGAAGTAAAGATAAACCCAAATTTTTTTCGATTAATTTACCTCAAGCAGGTGACTTCATTAGACTACCGATTCTCTCTCTCTCTCTCTCTCTCTCTCTCTCTCTCTCTCTCTCTCTCTCTCTCTGTGGTTGTCTAAGGCGTATTTTACTCAAGTTAGGAAAAAACAAAGTTACATCCAACACCTCCAATTCCCAATATTATCATCCTTCACTCCTAACATTAACATCCTTCACTCCTAACACTGGCACACACACACACACACACACACACACACACACACACACACACACACACACACACACACACACACACACACACACACACACACACACACACACACACACACACACACACACACACACACACACACACATACACATACACACACACACACACACACACACACACACACACACACACACACACAATCATACCAAAAGAGGTTAACCAAGCTCCCACTCCACTCCCCTCTCCTGCTCTACTCCCCTCTCCCCCTCCAGTCCCCCCTTCCCCTCCACTTCCCCCTCCCCAGCACGGGCCTCTTTGTGGGAGCTCAGTATTATTTGAGAATCCAGGATCTTAAGTCAAGAGAAAATAGAGAAAAGCCGAAAAAAGGGAAAATATCGTCGAGGATTTTTTTTCTTGGGCCTTACAAAATAAACTGATATATTTGGGCGAGCGATGGAATTAATATATTATCAGTTCTTCTCACTTCCACAGTACCCATAAAAATAACATATAATAAGAGGCATTCACAGCGTACAACAGTCACGCCCGCCAACTGGTCTATGAGCCGATTTTAACCTTTCCTTGTAACCATATACCTTTGACCGAGTGTCCTCAAAATCAACTTACTTCATTCTTGCCTGACCCTTAACTCTTCCACCAGGCTTAATTTAAATCGGATAGAAACTTTCTCAGCTGACCTTGCCTGTGTTCCTCATGTCTAACCTATTGCAATAAAAAACAGTAGGTCAACCCCCTGGCTAACCCTACACCTTTTCACCAAGTTTGTTAAATTCGGATAAAAGCTGTTTATTTTGTTCACACACACGCCGATCAAAACTGCACCTGTTCCAGTTTCGCGAACGGGGTTGTAACAGTAACCGAACCGTTAACGCAAGCAACATCGGTAATATTCTCAGTTAAACTAACTTTTTTTTTAATATTAATTATAGTAGCTTGGCATTCATCTTCACCATCTTCATCATCATCGTCATCAATGTCACCGCCACCTTATTTCCCTCTTCCATCCGACTGCCCTCAGCCCGTCCCCCCCCTTCTCTCTCTCTCTCTCTCTCTCTCTCTCTCTCTCCCCATCACCCATTTAGCGGGCCAGAGGAGACGATATTAAGCACCATTTTAACCCATTGGTCCCAGATGCCTCTTTTAATTATGACCATTTTATCCTTCTCTCTCTCTCTCTCTCTCTCTCTCTCTCTCTGTGCCCTTCCTTTCCTCCTCTTACCTTACTTTTCTCACTATCGTTATTGTGTTCTTCCAATCTGTTTTTCCTCTCCTCCCTCTTTTGCCTCTGCTTTTCTTTTCCTCCTTCATTTTTACTATATCTTTCTCTCTGTGTTTTCGTCATCTTACTTTTTTCTGAATTCACGAATTTTTCGATTTTTTAATTTTTACCCTTTCTACTTCCGTCAATTTTCTTATTAGTCTCCTCTTTATTTTTCTTTTTCTCTGTCTCCTTCTCTATGTCTTTCTCATCTCGGTTACACTCACTCTAGGCGAATCTTCTTTATTCTTTTCATCGCTGCCTCTGTTTTTCTCTCATTCACTGATCTGTTTCCCTATACTCTCTCTTTTTTTTCTCTTCCTATCTCCCATTTTATCTCTTTCTTTAAATATTGCTTTCTTCTTGTCTCTCACATTCATCTCTTTTTCTGTTTTTTCTACTTTCCGCATTCTTCTCTGTCTCCCTCCGCACCTCTTGTTTCCCCCATTCTTCTCTCTCTCTCTCTCTCTCTCTCTCTCTCTCTCTCTCTCTCTCTCTCTCTCTCTCTCTCTCCTTTGTACTTCTCACTCCCTTTTTCCTCACCTGCTACTGTTCCTCATAGTTCTTGTACTCAGTGCAAGATAGTATAATGTGTGAAATAGATAGACAGATAGACAGAGAGACAGATATAGACAGATAAGCAGGCAGTTGAGTATAGAGAGACTGACACAGACAGATAGAGAAAATGGAAGGACTAGTGGACAGACAAGTGCGCACACACACACACACACACACACACACACACACACACACACACACACACACACACACACACACACCGATAGACGGACAGAGACGCAGACAGACAGGGACACAAAGACCGCTATATGGCAAGGGTAGCACTATCAACTTCACATTTCCCAGCCTATTTTCTTATTTCTCCTTCTTTTCTCCCATTCCGACTCCTTTCTCATTGCCATGTGTGTGTCAGGGTAACGTAACAGGAATTTACACTACTCCTACTCTTCAAGCTCTATCTTTAACACCCTCTACAATATAAATAATGAAGTGGAAATCAAAGCTCTATCAGTGCTATGAAGGGTCGTGCCAGGTATGAACCCAAAGAAAAAAAGAAAGAAAGAAAGAAAGAAAGAAAGAAAGAACGTCCACAGAGGCTTGCTTGAATGAACCCTCAGACAGGCTATGAAAATCTATACCAATAAAGGGTCATACGAATACCCCCAAGAAAATAAAATAAAAAAAGAACTCTGACCTTATCCAGTATCATCAGTCTACAGTGTGGCCAATTACTATCAATTGTTGGCATAAAAGGCTAAAATATCACATTAGCGATTTTTCTGGAAGCCTAAACGGAAAGTATAATATTTCAAAGGGCATCAGAGGGGACTGCTTAAATTTATTACTGATTTAAATTTTATATACATTTTTTTTTTTCCACTTAACCAATACCGGTATGTTGTTGCGGGCCAAGACTCCCGGTGGACTGAAGGATGAAGTTGCCTCCAGTCTAACATCCTGATTTCGGGGGACAGGAGGGGAGGTGGGTCTGTGTCCAGGTGTTATAGTGTGTTTGTGATGAGGGTCCGAGCCAGAACATATGACATGGACCCTATGAATGATGTATTAGGTCGTTTGGAAGTGAAAAAGAAGAACGACCATGAACTGCTACTGAATGACATATATATGGAGAGACAGTTATGCATGCAAGTCCATTTCCAAAAACCAAAATGTACATAAATAGACAAGATATACAGAGAGACTGAAAAGACTTCTGAAAGCAACCCCTAACTGACTCCCTCCTAATTATCATCATCATCATCATCATCTCTCTCTCTTCTTCATATTCCACTTTATCCTCATACTTTTCCTCCTAACCGTCATCACCATAATCATCACACTCTCCTTCCCTCCACCACCACCCCCACCTCATCATTTTACTCCCACCCCTCCTCCTCCACTTCTTCTTACCCCTCCCCCTCCTCCTCCTCCACTTCTTCTTACCCCTCCCCCTCCTCCTCCTCCTCCTCCTTTGCCTGCGGCTTTCTCACTCCCCCGAAAATAAGGCGGCTCTCTGATTTTCCTCACCCACCTAAGACTCTCTCTCTCTCTCTCTCTCTCTCTCTCTCTCTCTCTCTCTCTCTCTCTCTCTCTCGTAATTCTAAGTACCGATTACTAAGCATCCCTTTCCTCCCCTTCCATCCCCCTCTGTCCTCCCCTATCCTCTCATGCTCAGCCTTCCTTCCTTCCTCTCCTCCTCACTCTCATTCCTCCCTCCTTCCCTCCTCATCTCCCTCCTCCCCTCTCCCTCTCTCTCTCCCCCCACATCCTTCTCCTCTTTCCCATCCCCTCGCTATTTTCTCCACCCTTCCATTCCCCTCTCCTCCCATACCCAGCCCTTTCTCTTTTCTTTCCACTCCCAACTCTCCCTCTCCCTCTCTCCCTCCCAGCTTCCTCCCCACTGCTTTCCTCCCTCCACCACTTCCCCCTCTATCTCCCCCCAGCTTCCCCTTCCCTCTCAATCTCTCCCATTCCCAGCATCTCCTCCCCCAACCTCCTTCTCTCTCTCTCTCTCTCTCTCTCTCTCTCTCTCTCTCTCTCTCTCTCCCCTCTCCGTCTCTCCCATTCCCAGCTTCTTCTCCCATCCCTTCCCTCCCTCCACCCTCTTCCCCTCTCCCCCACCTCCCTCTTCTCCCCCATCTCCCTCCCTTTGTCTCCCAACCTGCCTCTCATACTCCCCTAATTATCTTCTACTCGAGGTACAACCTGAGGAAGACAACTTTGTGGTGTCTCATTATCCCCATCTCACCCCACTCACTCCCTCTCACCCCACTTCTCACTCTCACCCCTCCTCTCACCCCACTCACTCCCTCTCACCCCACCTCACTCTCACCCCTCCTCTCACCCCAATCCCTCCCTCTCATCGCTCCCTCTCACTTTTTCTTATCTCTCTCTCTCTTTTTAACGTTACCTGAGATTTTCTTTTATCTCTCTCTTTTCCAGTCTCTCATCCCACTCACTCCCTCTCATCCCAGTTTTCACTCACATCCCTCTCTCTCACTTTCACTTCATTTTGCTTTCTCACTTCTTCACATCCCCTTCTCTTGCGGTACCTCATACATTCTTTTTCCTCTCTCTCTTTCATCTTCTCTCCCCCCTCACACCCTCCCTCTCACCCTCTCACCCCACTCCCCAATCTCCCCCATCCTCTTACTGTCACGTCTTTATTTTTATTTTTTTTCCTTTCTCAAAACACTATCTCACTCTCACATTTTTCTTTCTCTCTTACCACACTCACTCTCACCCACCTCCTTATTTACACCCCGCCTTCTCACTTTCATTTTTACTTTCTCACTTTTCACAACTCTCTCTCTCTCTCTCTCTCTCTCTCTCTCTCTCTCTCTCTCTCTCTCTCTCGTTCTTTACTTTTTTAAATTTTCTTACTTCCTCACATCACCCTCTCGCTTTCATCCCATTCTCCGCTTGCTCACATCTTTCACTTTCTCACCTCTCTCACTTCCCTTCCATTCCACACTTCACTCTCTCACTCTCTCTATCTTTATCCATACATTCTCTGTTCCTTCATTCTTCTCAAATCCTCCACTCCCTACTCATCCTTATCCATCATCAATCACTCCTATCCATTCCCATCCATTCCTAACCATTCCCATCCATTCCTATCCCCCCTATCCATTCCCAACCGTTCTTTTTCATTCCCATTCATTCCTATCCATTCTTACCCATTCCTATCCATTTCCATCCTTTATTATCCACTTCCTTTATTTCCTATCCATTCTCAATGATTCCTATCCATCCCCATTCTTTCCTATCCATTCCCAAACATTCCTATCCATTCCCATTCTTTCCTATCCATTCCCAAACATTCCTATCCATTCCCACCCATTCCTATCCATTCCCAATCATTCATATCCATTCTTGTCCAATCCCATCCGCTCACTTATCTCATATTCCTATCCATTTCTATCCATTCCTATTCATTCCAGCCCATTCCTATCCATTTCCACCCAATCCAGTTCATTCCTATCCATTCCAGTCCATTCCTATCCATTCCCAACCATTCCAGTCCATTCCAGTTCATTCCCGGTCCCATTCACGATCAGTCATCCCTCTGGTGCGGAATGCCTCAACTCGCTGTATAAAAGCTACGGAACGGAACGGAGCGGAACGGAACTTTGTTAGGTCTCTCTCTCTCTCTCTCTCTCTCTCTCTCTCTCTCTCTCTCTCTCTCTCTCTCTCTCTCAATCTCTCTCTCTCTCTCATTTCCATTCACTGTATTTCCTCTAAGATCATTCTTCCTTTTTTTCCCACCCATATCTCTCACTTTATTCTCTCTCACCTCTCCCACCCCCCCTCTCTCTCTTTCAGTACCTGGCCAACTCCACACCATTTTGGTTTCAAGACGGCCACACCCTCAGATATTCATAAGAAGAGAAGTGAAGGGGTGAATGATTGTCCTATAGTCTGACATTTTGGATCCAACGATGGGCCAATTATGATTCTGTTTATAAATGTAGGCATGAATCTCCTTGGTTACTATTTTTCACCTTGCTTCAGTTTTTTTTTTTTTTTTAAGGTTAATTTCACACAGCAAAGTGGGAAAAGAAAGATAATGTTAAGACTCTACATTTTTTACTAAGCATTCTTCGTGACTAGCATCTTCCTCTCATTTTTCAAGATGGAGAGAGGGAAATTTCAGACGAAGTTAACGGGAACAGAGTGCATGTAACACGGAAACAAAATGGCCGGCCTGTCCGTCTGCCCTCCACTACCCAACCCGGATATAACTAAGAGTGGAGGGGAAGTATGCGGTGATTATGTGTGTGTGAAGTTGTTCAGGTGTGGCCGGGGATTATTTCCGTGTTGTGGTGTGGGGCGGTTTGTTGTGAGTGGGGTTGGAATTCACACACACTCCCAAACACCTCTACGTGTAAGATGGACGCTATGCAATGCTTTTATTATGCCCAAACACTAATTAATTCATGCAGATTTAAGGGGATGTTTATGAATGCTTGCTGGAAAATAACTATGACTCTAAAGGTCGATGATTACGTGGTGAAGTGGAGTGCTGATTCTTTATTTTTATTCTGTTTATATATTATTAACTCATTATGTAACACTGTCCTCTCTCCCCTCTTCATCCTTCCCTCGAGCCTCTTCTTGCCCCCTTTCCCCTGCCCTCTCCCTCTCCCCTATCCCCTTCCCATCCCCTTCCTCACTCCGTCTCCCCTCCCCCTTCTCTCCCAAGGCTCAGCTATGTAATGAACCGCAGAACACAGTATCACACACACCTCCACTTCACAAGCATCTACTTCCCTCCCCTCTTCTCTCCTCTTCCCGCCTTTCACTCCCCTCAAATCCCTCTCCTCCTTCCCCCCGCCTCTCCACCTTCCCTTCCCCCTCCCCTTTCCCCCCATGGGTGTAGTGTAATGAGCCACAAAGCATCACAAACAACTACCGCCTCTCCACCCACCCCACCTCTCCCCCCAATCCTCCCTTACCCCTCACCCACTTTTTTCCATCCACTTTCTTCCTCTTATCTCTTCCTCCCCCTCCCACACACTTTTCTCTCCTCCACTCCCCTTTCTCTTCTAGTTTACCCCATCTCTCATTTCCCTCCTCTCTCCTCTTTAGCGTCTCCCTTCTTCCTGTCATTCTCTTTCTCTTGTCATATTTCTCCCCTCCCCTTCCCCAACATACCTCCCCTCATCTACACTCCCCTCTCTCCCTTGCCCTCCCCTTACTTTCCCCTACCTTCCTTTCTTTCTCTCCCTATCCTCTCTCCTGTCTCCTTACTTTCTCTCTCTCTCTCTCTCTCTTTTATCCTTCGTACTTTTTCTTCTCTTTCTCTCTCTCTCTCTCTCTCTCTCTCTCTCTCTCTCTCTCTCAGTATAATGAGGGCCACAACATCAACCACTGCCACCCTACCAAAGGACCCATTGGGGAATATAATGCGCAGATCATCAATGCCTCTCTCTCTCTCTCTCTCTCTCTCTCTCTCTCTCTCTCTCTCCTCTTTGTCCTTTCATCCCAATCATCTCTCTCATCTCCTCCTTTCTCCTTTGTTCCTGCCCTCTCCTCTCCCTCCCTCCCTCCCCCCCTCCCTCTTTTCCCTCCTAATCAGCTTCCCTCCTTGACCTTCCCTTTGTTTCATATCTCCATTTTTTCCTTCTTTTCCTTTCATTCTCAGGCGCCTCTCTCTCTCTCTCTCTCTCTCTCTCTCTCTCTCTCTCTCTCTCTCTCTTTCCTCATACCAAACATATTCTTTCTTCTTCCCTCATCATTCCTTCTTTTATTCGTTTCATTCTTTTCTCTCCTTCCCTTACTTTCTCTTTTTTTCCTTTTCCATCTATTATCTCCCATTCATTCTCTCCTTCCATTACCTCTTCCTTCCTCTCTCTCTTATCCTTCTTTCTCTCCTCTTTCTCCTACCTCTTTTTTCCTTCTTTCCTCATTTCTTCTTTCTCTCCTTTCCTCACCTCTTCCACTGTCCTCTCTTCCTTTCCCTTACTTCTTCTTCCTTCTCCTTTTATCCTTCAACTTCCTTACTTCAATCCAGTTCTCTCAACCCTGTTCTTCTTTCTTTCCTTCAGCCCTCCTTCCTTCCCCTCCTCCTCCTCTCACATCCTCCGTTTTCCTCCTCCTCCTCCTCCTCCTCCTCCTCTTCCTACATATCTTCTTTTGACTTCCCTCCTTCTTCCCTCTCTTCTTTCCTCATCTCTTTCTTGTTTCCTCTTTCCTCGTTTCTCCCTCCTACTCCTTTCCCCTTCCATCACCCTTCTTTCCTTCCTCCCTTCCCACATCTCTCTTCTTCTTCCTCATTCCTCCCCCTTCCGTATTTTTTACCTTCTTCCCTCCCCCCTCCACCCTAGCCCTCCCTGCCTCCCTATTAAAATTATGAGAGCCCTTTGCCCTCTCTCTCTCTCTCTCTCTCTCTCTCTCACACACACACACACACACACACACACACACACACATCCTACTTAATTCCCTCTCTCCTTCACTACTTTCCTCTCTACCTTTCCTCTACATCTTCCGCCCTGCTTATCTTCTAATTTTTCCTTACTTGCCCTCTCCCCTACCTCTGCTCTCCTCCACGTGAGAAATAAACCACGCGAGGAACCCTTACCTGAGCCAAATCTGTTTAACTTATCCAAGCACAAATTTGGATGGTACCTGATCAAAGCACCTGTATGTAAAATATTTAAACACTATAATAATAAGGCATTTGATTATAACTTTACATAGATCCTTAGAATTTCACCCGAGATAATATTTAGGCTATTACTGATGAATATTTCCTGTTAAATAAGGCAAATAATTTCTTCTTCACCTGGGTTGTAAATAAAGGATGGCCTATATCGTGTCTATACTGCATCATTTATCTATTTCCCATTTCCACTGCCACACCCACGCCCACACCAGCAGACAGGGCCGTCCCCGCAACTCATAAGATATCATCAGGCGAGTCACCAATGAGCGTTATGTACTGGCCACCCTTTATAATAAACAAATTACCTCGTAGTGCTATAGACGGTGATACATTACTACCAATTATAAGTTATATGGATAATTGCTTATCTTCTAAACACAACCACGGCTTAATGATACCATTATTTGATTTCATATTTTCTTTGACCAACATCGCATGTGCTTAATAATATTACTTGCCTATCAAATTAAGAGATTTCATTCATTCATTCCCACGAAATTTCCACGACAGTTCTCTTTTTCAGTGTTGCTTGGTGGCCCCCCTCAGTTGTTCCTCCAGGCTTAGACGGCTTTGCTATCCTTAACTTGGACTCAGAATATATTTTTGTCACAGTGCCCTCTGTTACAAAAATATCGAAAATATATATATATTTTTTCTTCCTTTCTACTCCTGTCTACAAACCTTGCATTCTCCCTGCCTACACCTTTCTTTATCCTCCCCCCTCCCTCCTTTTCGGTCTCTTTACCTGTTTCAAAAGCTCACTCCATCCCCCTCTTCTTTCCTCCTTTTCTGTCTACCCATTTTATATTCACCCTGTCCATTCTCTTTCACCTTATCTCCCTCCTCACCTCAGTTTATCTACGAATCGCCCTCCCTTACCCTCACCCTTCCCACTTTCCTTCATCGTTCCCTTCCCACTTCCCTTCGCCTTTCCCTTTTCATTTCCCTTCATCTCTCCCTTTCTCTCCGCATTCCCACCTCCCTTTTCATTTCCCTTCCTGCTTCCCTTTCCCTTCTCTCTTCCCCTCTCGCTTCCCATGACCCTTCCCTCTTCCCCTCTCCGCTCCTTCCCTTCTCCTTATCCCCTCTCTTCGTTCCTCCCTACATACCTGCCTCATTTTCCCCCTGCCTACTCCGTCTTCTGCCTGACTTCCTCCCTCCCTTTGCCTATCACCCTCCCAAGGCCTCTCTTCCTATTTCCCTAATTTGCTCCCTAGATACCCTCATGCCTAACAATCCGACTCCCTTTTCTGTCTACCTATCTCCCTGTTTCTCCTTGCCTCTCTCCCTCACGACTTACTTCTCTTTCCTATCACTCTTCCTCCATTCCTACCTACCTGCCTGCCAACCACACTACTAATCTACTTCCCAATCTCTCCACCTACCAAACCCTCTTACCTTCCTACCAATCAGCAAAGTACCAAACTACCTACCAATACACCTACCTACCTACCAGCTCTTGCACTTACCTAACTACCTACCATCCTATCAACCTCCCTGCCTACCTACTTACCAACCTACCTACCTATCACCGTATCAGTCACAATACTTAGTAACCATTCTCCATTTCTATTATTCTTAAAATCATCTACATCCTTACCATCCTACCTACCACCAGACCAGCCTACCAACCCATTTTCCAACCAAACTACTTCCCTGACTTCATACTACCCCACCAACTAACCTACCAACCTCTCATTCACTAATAAAGAACCTACCTCCTCTCCAACCAAACCATCCTTTCTTTTTCCTACCAAACCCTCCTCCTTGCCTACCATTCCACCTCCCTCCAAACCTACAACATAAGCTACCTCCTTTCTCATCCTATCAGACAGAGATTTCAACCTTCTCCGTTCCTACCAAACAACCAATCAACCAAACTACTCGTCCCCCGCTCTCCTCGCCAAACAATGTCATACCATGCAGTGTCCTACCAATCCACCTCTCTCCTACCTCTTCCCCCCTCCCCTTTCACCTGCTACTACCTTTCATCACTACCAAATATACTGGCTCTTTCCAGCCAACCATCCTACCTCCTTCTCAATGAGTGTTCGTATTCTTGTACCTCTCTTCCACTTATTCTTGAAAAACGTCCACCACTCTCCGTTATTGTGTGTGTGTGTGTGTGTGTGTGTGTGTGTGTGTGTGTGTGTGTGTGTGTGTGTGTGTGTGTGTGTGTGTGTGTGTGTGTGTGTGTGTGTGTGTGTGTGTGTGTGTGTGTGTGTGTGTGTGTGTGTATGCTCTTTGCCTGCCCAGCGACCATCAAATAAGCCAGTTCTCAAAGCCACCCCGACCCACACTCTTTAATCAGACCACGGCTATGCTACTCAACCAACCACATCCTTTCATCTTTATTTTTCTCCTTTTATCTTTATTTTTATCCCTATTATTACCGGTGTTTTAGTGAAGTTTTTATTTTAGTTTTACAGATATTTGGTGTTTATTTTCTTCTTCTCGTTTGTGATTTTTTCTTTGAGTTCACTTTTTCTTTCGTGTTCTTTTCTCGGTTCTTTGTTTGCTCTGTTTACCTGTATGGCACTTTTTTCCCTGTTTCTTCATCATTTATCATCCTTCTCCTTTTCCTTCTCCTCTTCCTCCCCTTCTTCCTCCTTTTCCTCCACTTCCTCTACTTCCTCCTCTTCCTCCTCCTCTTTTCCCTCAACCACGCTGACAATATACTTGGGGAGGGGCACGGTTCCCAGTCCTTTCATTTTTTTTTTTTTTTCATATTCACTTTTAACTAAAAATTAGCGTTCTATTTTCCTTTTCCATATTCTGTTCCTGCGTTCCTCTCATCCTCCTCTTTTTCATCATCATCATCATCATCATCATCATACCACAAAGGCTACTTAACCAACACGATCCCTAGACAGAAAAGGGTTGGCGCATGGTTTCGAATCCTTTCATCTTGTCTTATTTTTAAATCATTTACTATTATTATTATTATTATTATTATTACTATTATTATTATTATTATTATTATTTATAATCATTACTATTATTATTATTATTATTATTATTATTATTATTATTATTATTATTGCCTTTTTCTAGTAGCTTTTCTTCTGGGTGGTGTTTAACGTTTACTCTCCTTTGCCTCCCTTCAGTATATATCAACTTTTTCTTCCTGTTTTTTTTTTTTTTCATTCTGCCTGTAGTGTTTACCTGTACATATTTAACTGCATATTAACTCTATCAGTATTTACCTCTTCCTCCTTCTCTTTTTTTTCTTTATCTTTTTTTCTCCTTCTTTACCTTCTTCGTCTTCATTATCTTCCTCTCTCCTCCTCCTCCTTCTTCTCCTACTTTTACTTCTTCTTCTTCGTCATATTCTTCCTCTTCCCTCCTCCTCTTCCTTCTCCTTCTTCTTCTTCTTCTCCTTCTTCTTCATCTTCTACCTCTTCTTTTCTTCGTCTTCGTCTTCTTCCTCTTCTCCTCCTCCTTCTGCTTCTCCTACTACCTCTTCTTCCATACGCCGCAGTAGCAAGGTGAATGAGAGCGGAGTAAGCTTATGTTGTTATTGTCATTGTTCTTCACGTGGCACAAGCAAGGTAAAGAACAATGCATCCTTCTCCTTGTTCTTCCTCTTCTTCTTTTCATATTTTTATCACCGTTTCTTACTTATCTTGTTTTCGGCTTGTTTTTTTTATCATTCTTTCGTTGTTGTGTGTTTATTCTTCCTCCTCCTCCTCCTTCTCTTCTTCCTCCTCCTCCTCCTTCTCTTCTTCCTCCTCCTCCTCCTCCTCCTACTCTGTTTTCTTCTTATTTGGAGGGCATAGTTCCGGTTTTAATCTTTTTTCCTCTCATTAATATTCAACTCTGTTTTTCATTATCATCATCATCGTTTTCTTCTTCGAATCTCATGCGAGCTAATTATACTTCTTTAGAGAGATTACCATTTGACCTAACTGTTATCATTTACTGCCCTTCATATCAGTTTATTAATCTATCTATACTATTTATCTATCAATTGTCGTACCAACCCATCTATCATTTACGTTCCCTTGTTTTTATATCAGTTTCTCTATCTATTATCTATTTATCTGTCTAACTATCTATCACCCTATCAACCCATCTACCATCCCATCAACCCATCTACTTTCCAACCAACCCACCTACCACCTTCCTTACAAATACCATCATTCGCCATGTTTTTCTTTGCCATGGCTTGCTATTAACGTTCTTAATATATGGAAGTGAAACGCTATAGAGAGAGAGAGAGAGAGAGAGAGAGAGAGAGAGAGAGAGAGAGGACAGAAAACTTTCGACAGAAATTCAGTGGTGAACAAAAACTACAGAAAGAGAAGATAAAAAAAATATGAGAGAGAGACAGTGAGAGATCTGGGAACATAATTTCTTAATTTTGTTTTTTTTATCCTTTATTTCCTCTTCAGCTTCTTTCCTTTCCCTTCCTACTTTTTCTACATCATCTCTCTCTCTCTCTCTCTCTCTCTCTCTCTCTCTCTCTCTCTCTCTCATTTCCTCCTCAAGCATGTTTCTCCTTCCTCTTACCTCCTTTCAAGGCACTCACCTTCCTCCTCCAAGACTCTCTCTCTCTCTCTCTCTCTCTCTCTCTCTCTCTCTCTCTCTCTCTCTCGTTCTTCTTATCTGTCAATATCTGGTCTCACCTGATTTTTCCTCTAATTATTTCAGCATCTCATTTCCCTCTCCTTCTCCTCCCTTCCTTGTCTTATCCTCCCTTTTTTTTTTCTCTTACCCCCTTCTTTCCCTGCCTTCCTCTTCCTTCCCTTCTCTTCCCCTCTTATTCTTCTCCTCTCCTTCCCGTCTCACTCTAATCTATTCCTCCTTCTCTTCTACCCTCAGTTCTCTTCTCACTCCTCCTTCCCCTCCCCTCTTCTTTCCCCTCCCCTCCTTCTCTTTCCCTCCTCTCCTCTTCCTTCCCTACCCACCCCTGTTCCTTCCCCTCCCCAATTTAGTTTACACATTAGAGCTGGCACGTGTTTATCTTCCCCTCCTCTCCTCCTCCACCTCTCCCCTCCCTCCCTCCCTCCTCCTCCACCTCTCCCCTCTCTCCCTCTTCCTCCACCTCCCCCCTCTCTCCCTCCTCCTCCACCTCCCCCTTCCTCTCTCCTCCTCCACCTCTCCCCTCTCTCCCTCATCAGCCACATCTATCCCTCCCCCTTCTTTCCTTCTTCCACATCCTTTCCCCTACCCGACCACATTACTCCCCCTCCCCTATTCCCTCCATCCTCCAACACTCTTTCCCCCACCATATCCCTTCCCCCTCCCCCTTCACCCTCCTCACCCCACCTCTCTTCCATTCTTCCCCTCCCCTCCTCTAATCCACACCCCCTTCCTCCCACCTCCTCCAATTTCCTCCGCTACCTCAACTCCCCTCCTCCCCTTACTTCCCCTCCCCCAAATAAATCCTTCCCATTCCCGTTCCACCCCTTCCCTTCCCTCCCCCATCCCTTCCATTCCCTCTCTACCCCTCCTCCTCCCCTTTCTGGTACCAATAACTCCGCTCTACATTCTCCCCTCCACCTCTCTCTCTCTCTCTCTCTCTCTCTCTCTCTCTCTCTCTCTCTCTCTCTCTCTCTCTCTCTCTCTCTCCATCATATCCTCTTCCTTGTCTGACGGCTTGCATAAATATCAAGGCCAAATGACGGAACTGCTTTTATAATAACTATCGACTTCAGAAAAAAAAAAAAAAAAAAGTTTACAAGGCCCTTCCTCTTCCCTCTCCCTCTTCCTGTTCTCCTTCCCTCTCTCCTCGATTCTCTCTCCCTCCTTTCTCTACCCTTCCTTCTCTCCTCCTCCTCCTTCCTCCCCGCTCCCCTCCCCTCATTCCCCCTCCCCTTCCTCTTCTCCCCTCCCCTGCCTTCTCCTTCCTCCCCCTTCCAGCCGTCATCAGCTGTAACCCAATTACTGTTGTGTGACCACCTCCCACACGCGCGCGCGCGCGCACACACACACACACACACACACACACACACACACACACACACACACACACACACACACACACACACACACACACACACACACACACACACACACAGAATGAAAGAGCTATAAACATGCACACATATATATCTATACGCACACACTGATGCATACAGAAACACAAGCATGCAAGCCTAAAAACACACACACACACACACACACACACACACACACATACACACCTAGTTCACTGCTGCAACACAACTTCACCTTTTCCTTGCAATTATTATTCTACATCACCCACTCCACACAATGAGCACCTTCCCTATAATACTAGGAAGGCCTCAAAAACATCCCTTCTCTATCCACCACCGATATTATGACCGTGCAGTAGGCAACACAGGAGACACAACACCCTCTCCTAAGCGATTCATTTTACTTACTGTACCATTCAATTCTCTTGTATGGTACTGATGTAATACATGTTGGTACTAAACTAGAAGAAAAAATACGGAATGTTAAATTGTTATGGGCACAATAAATCGCTAAGAAAAAGGGTGTTACGAAGCCTGCAGTGTCACCAGGAATGACCCACACACGAACGCACATTCACCACTCATCCAAACCTCCCGCCAAAAATCATTCACCGTAAATCCCAATTAGACCTTCATTCAACAGACACTGCCCTTCCCACACAGACGAGAGTTCATCCAGCCACACTACGACGTGGACAATTATCACCTTTTCCTTCTTTATCACTTTTTTCCTTCTGTATCACCACCTTTTCCTTCTGTATCACCTTTTCCTACTCTATCACCTTTTCCTTCTGTATCACCTTTTCCTACTCTATCACCTTTTCCTTCTGTATCACCTTTTCCTACTCTATCACCTTTTCCTTCTGTATCACCTTTTCTTACTCTATCACCTTTTCCTTCTGTATCACCTTTTCTTACTCTATCACCTTTTCCTTCTGTATCACCTTTTCCTACTCTATCACCTTTTCCTTCTGTATCACATTTTCTTACTCTATCACCTTTTCCTTCTGTATCACCTTTTCCTACTCTATCACCTTTTCCTTCTGTACCACCTCTTCCTTCTCTATCACCTTTCCCTTCTTTATCACCTCTTCCTTCTGTACTACCTTTTCCTTCTTTATCACTTTTTCCTTCTGTATCACCTTTTCCTTCTGTATCACCTCTTCCTTCAATATTAGTTTTCCTTCTGTATCACCTTTTCCTTCTTTATCACTTTTTCTTTCTGTATCACATTTTCCTTATGTATCATCTTTTCCTTCTTTATCATTTTTCCTTCTTTATCACCGTTTCCTTCTGTATCACCTTTTCCTTCTAAACTACCAAAAGCAGAATTTTACTAAGGCAGGCAGGCAGACAGGCAAACAGACAGACTGACAGAGATAAACAAACATGCGGACGGAAGGATGGACTGACACACATGCAGACATAGGCAAGCAGACAGACAGACAACATGTAGGGAAGCAGGCAGACAGACAGAATATAGACAGACAGACGGACAGGCGGACAAATCAAACACTCACCTCGCTGCTCCTGGAAAAAAGAAATAAAACATTAACCTATTTGCGTCGACCATCCTGGGAATTAAATATGCAGGAGAGTTTGGCAGGGCATACACGAGCTGAGAGAGAGAGAGAGAGAGAGAGAGAGAGAGAGAGAGAGAGAGAGAGAGAGAACGGATGGATGGACAGACTGACAGATATACTAATACACACACAGTTAAACAGATACCTGAAAGTATGTATGTATGTACGAATATGTATGAACGTACATATGTATGAAACAACAGATGAACACATACAAAGACTCCCTGCTGCATGAATAAAAATACGAGCACATAAATATAGAGAGACAGACATATACAGGAAGACGGATATGTATACAAGTAAACAGATAGATAACAAATACCATCCTATTACCCTTAAAATTACCAATATTACGCCAACAGTACCTGAATTTTAATTAATGGTTCAGTTATTTTCCTTGCCAACGTTTTAAATCTTCTTCCTTGCTTCTTATTTTCTCTTCGTTTCTCTCCTATCACCCTTCTTAATCTTAGTCTCCCTCTGCCTCTGCCTCTGCCTCTCTCTCTCTCTCTCTCTCTCTCTCTCTCTCTCTCTCTCTCTCTCTCCCTCTCTCTCTCTCTCTCCTCTTCTCTTTCTGAGTCCTCTCCTTTCTCTTCCACCTTCGTACCCTCTTCTGTTTTTGTCCATTTATTTCGTCTCCTCCTTTTCATTTCCCATTCTTTCTTTCCCTCCTCATCATCCAAGAAGGGACAAAGAAGGAAAGGAAAGAATATGGAAAGAGAGAAAAAGGAGAAAGGAAGGAAAAAAGGACGGTGGGAAGATGGATGGAACGAAGGAAGAAGGAAGGAGGAAAGACCACTGGGAGTAAAGAGGAAATGAAGAGAATAAGAATAAGTGAACAGAGAAGGAAACAAAGAGAACTATGAGAAGAGAGCTGAGAAGGAAAGAAGAAAAAGAAGGAAAGAAGAAAAAGAAGGAAAGAAGGAAGAAAGCGTAAGTACTGCACTATCCCCTTGTCGCAATCATTAGTAAGGCTTTGGAGGAGGAGGAGGAGGAGGAGGAATCACTGGAATTAAGGAAGAGAGGAAGAAGGAAGGAAAGAAGAAAAACGGACAGAAAGAAGAAATAAAGGACAAAATAAATGTAGAAAGTGAAGGAAGGAAGGAAGAAAGGAAGGAGAGAAAGGAGTGAAGGACGAAGATGGAAAAAGTAGAAGAGAAAAGAAAGAAGTAACAGGGAGGGAGGGGAGGAAAGGTGTGAAGGGAGGCAAGAAATGAAGGAAGGACGCACGGAGGCAAAAAAGGAAGGAATGAAGGAAGAAAGCACAGACGCAAGAAAGGAAGAAGCAGGAAAGGTACACTAAAAATTAAAATAAATGAATAAATAAATAAATGAGACAAAAAGAATAAACGTTAGAGGGAAAATTGGAAGCAAAAAGATAATGAGAGGGAGGAAAGAAGGATGGAATGGAGAAAAGAAAGAATGGAGAGAGAAGGAAGGATAAAACGGAGAAAAGAGAGAGAAGGAAGGAAGGAAGGATGGAAGAGAGAGAGAGAGAGAGATAAGAGAAATAATGATAACAAGAATAAAGGAATGGAGAAGAATGAGAAAGAAAACAGACAGGGAAGAAGGCAGTAAACGCAGAATGAAGGACTACACAAAGGGATGAAATTAAGCCTGTGAAGATAACATATATTTTCTCTTCCTCTAATCTCTCTCTCCCTCTCTCTCTCTGAAAGGAAGAAAAGTAAGATGGAGAAGAGAGGAGAAAAGGAAAGGAATGTAAATGAGAGGAAAAGAAGATGAAAAATAAATGGGAAAAGAGAGTGAAAGGAACAATGTGGATGGAAGAAAAAAGCCAAGAGAGAAGAGAATATGAGGAAATGGAGAAAAACAGAGGAAATGAGAGGTAGAAGAACAATAACAAGACGCAGAGAACAGAATATAATGAAGAAAAAATGTGAATGAATAAAACACAGGAGAGAGAGAGAGAGAGAGAGAGAGAGAGAGAGAGAGAGAGAGAGAGAGAGAGAGAGGGCAGAAGAGTTCAAGAATAAGAAAAGACAACAGGAGGGATAATAAGCGATGGAGGGCAAAGGAGTAAGGCAAGAGGAAGAGGGGAATAAGAGAGGGAAGATTAGATGAGAAGAAGACTGAGAGGAAACAATGTGAATTAGAATAAGATAGATGTAAAGAAGAGGAGAAACAAGATGAGGGGATTGGAAAGACGAAGAGGTGAAGAGAAAGGGAGAATGCAGACATACGAGGAAAGAGGAAGAGGAGATAGGCCTAATAAAGCGAGAAGCAGGAAGAGAGAGAAAAACCAGGAGGGAATAAAGGAAAAGGAGCCAGAAAATGAATAACGAATGAAGACAGGAAGAAAAAGAGAACAAGAGACATGATATTATGAGAGAAGCGATGGATACCTGGAGAAATGATACTGACAAGGCAAGAAAGAGAAGGGAAAGAATAAGAGAGGAGGGATGAAGAGAAGAAACTATGGATGCAAAATACAGGAAAAGATAGATAAAGAGCAAAATAAAAGAAGGATGAAAAGGAGGAGGGAAGATGAAGACAGGGGAAGAGGCAAGAAGGAAATGCGAAAAGAGCAGCATGAGGGAATGGACGAAGGAAGGAAGAAGATGAGGAAAGGAAGGAAGGAAGGAATGGGGGAAGAGAGAAGAGGAAAGAAGGAAGGAAGAAAGGAAGGAAGGATAGAAGGAAGGATGGAAGGAAGATGAGGAAGAGAGGGAGGGAGAGAGGAAGGCAAGAGGTTTCTATTTTACGAAGGGCAGCTCTTTCGGGAATGAGGTTTGAAATGGGGGTGTCGCCTGAATGCCAATGGGGCGTCCTTCAATGGGGGGAAGTGGGGGGAGGACAGGGAGGGGGATTTAAGAGAGGGGGAAATGGGGGATATACGAGAGGAGGAACAGGTAGGAGGAGGGGAGGATGGGGAGCTTGGGAGAAAATGGAAGGAGGTATGAAGAGGAAGGACGTGGGAGGGAGAATGCGTGGGTGGGAGGAGGGAGGTGGGGAAGAGAAGGAGGGGGGGAAGAGAAATACGCGTAGGTGGGAGAGGGAGGGAGAGAAGAGAAATATGCGTAGGTGGTAGAGGAAGGAAGGGAGGGAGGAGAAGAAGGAAGGAGGGAAGAGAAAAGAGGCAGAAGCGAAGGAAGGAATGCATGAAGCACATACGAAGGACAGTTAGCAAGAATCCTATCTGTGGTCTTCTGCTGGGGTAAAACTAATCACAGTAAGATAAAACTTTCATTTTGGGAAAAGGATAAAACTATGAATGGCCCTTCCCCGCCTAACACACCCTCCAGCTCAACATCCGACAGGAAAAAGAACGAGAAGTGGCATGACTATTAGACAGAACAAGCAAGGGTATTTAAATTTATAGAACATAAGAGGGAATATTATGATTCATGTATGTGTCTTCATTCCAGAGCATCGTTGCAAACTTTTTTTTTTTTTTTTATAACCTTAAACTGGCCTAAAACTGTCCTATCTGTGGAGCAAATGCAGAGCTATAACAGAAGATTAACATTAGAATATGATGATGGTCACGAAAAAGTGCTATGGAGAGGATGAAGAACCTTAGCGCTGTCTTCTGCCACTGAGCCACGTGAAATGACTGCAAAGGGACGAAAATCTGAGCCAAGTTAAGGTGGACAGAGTATAGCAGCAGTACCCCAGGTTCATCTGTACATGAACCCAGCAGATTGTAGGTTAAAGCTGCCCCCTTCCTGTAGTCCACCATCCCCCTTTCAAGGAAAAAGGTGTGAACTGAAGGACGTTTGTATATGAGGGCAGAAGAATTGCCTGGTTATATCGCAGTCACCACTCAGAGGCGCTCAGAAATTGCTACAATAGAAACCTATGCCAACATATACCTGAGGAAGGTCCAAGATTGGCAGAAGTTGTTGTATCCTCACCACACACACACATACACACACACAGTTGTATCCTCACCACACACACACATACACACACACACACACACACACACACACACACACACACACACACACACAAAACTTCTTTATCATTCCTACATTATGATCTTTTTTTTGTCTCGATTCTGTAGTTCTGCTAAATGAGAACCGTCACGGCAGGCAACTATATTTCAAAAAATTTGATGGCGGAATTTAATGCCAGTATAACCAAAAACACTAATCTAGAAGGGGGAAGGAAGAGGAAAGTGGAGAGAGTAGGAATGAGGGAGGAAAAGGGGGAGAAATTGGAAGAGGGAGAGGGGGTGAGAATGGAAGAAAAGAGGGAGATCTTTGTAAGGGTGGGAGAAGAGAAGAGGGAAGATATGGTGGAAGGGAAAGGAAAAGTGAACAAAGCAGTAGGAAGAAAGGAGAGAAGGAAGGAGGAATTATGAGGGGATGGGAAAAGTAAAAGCAGGGGGAGAGAGGGAGGGAAAGGTTAAGAAGGAGAGGGTAGGGAGGCTGAAGAAAAAGAAAGCAAGGTGAAAAGGGTATGAGGGGAAGAGGGAAGAGTGGGAGGGAGGAAAGGCAGCGGACCTAGAGGGGAGTGGGAAAGGAAGCTGAAAGGAATGGCGTGAGAAACAGGTGGAGGGAAGGGAGACTGGAGGGGAGTGGGAGAGATGGGGGGGAGAAGAGAAACTAGACAGCACTGGGAGAGAACAGGAGGAAGAAATAAAGGGGAAGAAAGGAAGACTGAAGGAAAGATGAACCAGTGGAGGAGGATATGGAAAGAAGAAAAAAAAATAGTGATGGAGTCTGAAAGAGGGGGTAAATTGTATCTGTAACTCTATCAGCCTATAAGGGGTCCACTCCACGACCAAAACTTTTCCTCGAGGGAGAGTGATAGAAAGAATTAACTCTCCCAATGCTGGCGAAGTACGAATAAGGAAGGGGTATTTGTGGCGGGAGTGGGGCATATGAGAGTGGAACTTCTATCATTGCTGGGGGTGGGGGAAGAAACAAATGAGAAAAGAAAAGAGGAGATAAACTGGGGTGGAGCAAACAGTGAAGGATGAAGGACAGGGATTATAACAGTGTGGAAGAGGGGAGGGGGAGAATAACATGGGGAAGTGGGGAGTAAGCAAGGCGGAGGAGGAAGGATTGTGATGAGGGGATAAAGGGGAAGAGGAAACAGGATGGAGAAGGGGGAATGCGGGGAAGGGAGAGCGTGGGATGGGAATGGACAACGAATATCATGTATATATACAATTATTTATTTACTTTATTTATTAATTTATCTAGTTACTTACGACAGACAGAAAGAGAAGCAGACAGAGACAGAAACAGAGACAGACAGAAAAAAATCACCAGCAACTAGCATACATACATACATACACGGGTGCACCAGAGAGCGCGCGCGCGCACACGCGCGCGCACACACACACACACACACACACACACACACACACACACACACACACAAATATGCGCATTTTCGCCTTTCCTGTGTGTGTGTGTGTGTGTGTGTGTGTGCCAGTTGCTCTCTCTCTCTCTCTCTCTCTCTCTCTCTCTCTCTCTCTCTCTCTCTCTCTCTCTCTCTCTCTCTCAGCTACCCATTCCACACAAACTTCACCCATATACAACAACCCACCCCACACACAAACTCGTAAACCATTAAATTCCAAACAACAAATAAAACAGACAACCAACAGCATGAAAATAAAAATAAACACTGGCTTTAAAATTTTCTCTCAATGGGCCGAAAAAAATAATAAGTTTAATCCACTGAGCCCGTGACGCCTTTTTTTTCTGCGATTTATTTCTGGCCTCTCTAGACGATTTTCTTCGTCTTAGGAGAGGCTTTAGGACCGGAAAGGTTAAATCAAAACTTAATAATCCTCTTACTTAGAATTGCTTAGAAAATTAGGGGCCTTTTCCAAGTTAAAATAAATTAGTAGGTACATGAATAAATTAAAAAGGACATCATTCAAGTCAAAGATAAAAAATATGGATGTACTGTACTCTTGTCAATGCTCTCTCTCTCTCTCTCTCTCTCTCTCTCTCTCTCTCTCTCTCTCTCTCTCTCTCTCACACACACACACTCCAGCAGGCATAACATTCTACTGTCCCTGAGATCCCACTGGACTATCAACGCTCGTATTCTCGCTGCTAAAGGAAGCTCCCTAACACCTTCTCCTTTGCGATTTATTTTGGGATATAGTTGGCTAATATCCTTTTGTATCTTATTTATATAGTACACAGTATATATACCTTGCCTTTCGCCCTCATGACCACCCTCCCTCTCTCCCTTTGACCCCTCTGTTCCACTCATACACACAGGCATACACACACACACATCTGCACCGGACAGTGTGTGTGTGTGTGTGTGTGTGTGTGTGTGTGTGTGTGTGTGTGTGTGTGTGTGTGTGTGTGTGTGTGTGTGTGTGTTGCTCGAGGCTACATGCAAGCATACACATATAAACAGTTTTCAGCAATTTAGTCACGACGTGTGTTTGTGAATATGTGTGGAAGAGAGTAAACACACACACACACACACACACACACACACACACACACACACACACACACACACACACACACACACACACACACACACACACACACACACACACACACACAAAAGCACCACCAGTAAGAGCCAGGTCATTTTGTGGTGTTGTGATGCGGATAGAAGCAGCAGTGTAGGACCAGATTCTGTTCCGTTTATACTGCAGAGAGCGTGGCAAGGGTGTAATGCTGTGTTGGAGGCTCTGATACCCCAGCTGTTGGTGTAATATGGGATGAGATTCCTTTTGGGCAGTGCGAGGCTTGGTTCTGGCGTTTATATTCCGTGCTGGCTGAGCTGAATTTGGTGAGCGGGATCTCTGACATTTATCTTTTAAGTATGATGATCCCCCCCCCTCTCTCTCTCTCTCTCTCTCTCTCTCTCTCTCTGTCATTCTTTTCGTGGTGAGGTGATTAATATAAGAACCTGTACATTATTTTAGGACGAAACTGGTAATGCACCAAGGATTTTTGTTTTTTTAATAATGCAGATAATGAGATTCCTTTCGGGCAGAGCAAGACTCGGTTCTGGCGTTTATATTCCGTGCTGGCTGAGCTGAATTTGGTGACTAGGTGGTTGGATTTGTACAATGGAGTAATTTCAAACTTATTCCGAAAACGGCGAGTTAATTTTATTCGGATTATCTGAGGCCTTTGGCAGCGAAAGAGTTAACATCTGAACTGGTACATTATTTCAGGTTCAATATTTACATATTGTGAAACTGTAATTTACCGTGGATTTTTCTTATATTAGAGCTGCTATAATATGGGATCGAATTCCTTTGGGTAAAGGAAGACTTTGTTCTGACGTTTATATTCCGTGCTGGCTGATCTGAATTTGGTGTTGCCGTCGTAGTGAAACCCGTGGCATTTATCCTTCAAGTATGACTTTTTAAATTTTTTCCTCTTGTAGTGACGCGCTTAATATACAACACGACAGAATGCTTAAACAGAACTGAAATGAGTAATGTACGGCCGATTATTAATTTTATGCAACAGCAGCAAGTGCAATAAGTGGTCAGATTTGTTTTGTGAGTGCAATTTTTGATCCTGGTATTTATATTCCGTGGCTTCTGATCTGAATCTGGCGTCTTGGCTTTGGCTTCTCTGACGATTATACCACAACTGACAGTGCTGAGGGATCAGCAAATGTAGCTAGAATTATGGGGTTTATATTTCGCAGTATGTTATTCGAATCTAATATCAGGAAGACAAATCCTAAACTAAGTGTTGTTATAATATTAAAACTTCTTTAAAGGATAGAACTCACAATGTCTTTTGGGGTTTCTCAATAGCCGGTGCTGAATAATACTGGATCATATTCCTTTTTGGAGTTCAAGGTCTTGTTCAGGCGTTTATATCCCGTAGTGGCTGAGATGCAATTGGCTGGATATATTTATCAGACGACTTTTTTTCTTTATACTTATTCCTACCAACGCCGGGAACTTTTATTTACTGTACTGGTGACCTTTAGAACTGAGCGAATTAATATTTGAACTGGCATACTATATTTTACGCTCAATATTTGAAAAAACAACGTTAGATATTTAATTCCTGCTACATTCAGACGATTATATTCAAATTAGAGGGGGGCTTTCATCATGAACGGATTATTAATATCAGAACCTTGGAATATTTTAGAAATGAAATTTGTACAGTATGAAGTGGGAATATGGAATCGATAGGAGTAATACTGCATCTAATAGAATAATTTAGGACCAATACTCATACAATTAATATCACACCTGTTAGCATATAAAGGGCTGGTTAGTGATTGAATTAATACTACGATTAATATTCAGGGTCAAAACCTGTACAGTCAGTTTATGGATTCTGTGAAGGGAATACTAAAAAATGGTTGAATATTTTACGATCAATATTTATCAAAACACCATCATACCTGTTAGAGTATTAAAAGACCAGTTTATATTCCATCTTTTCGTTTGTGGACTGCATGATTAGAGTACCGGGATATGTAGCGAAAATGTTAAAATTTTTAGGGTGTTTGATATCAGAATAAACCTTTACTTATTATAGTGTTTATATTTCGTGGGCTCTGATCTAAATTTGGTGTGTGTGTGTGTGTGTGTGTGTGTGTGTGTGTGTGTGTGTGTGTGTGTGTGTGTGTGTGTGTGTGTGTGTGTGTGTGTGTGTGTGTGTGTGTGTGTGTGTTCAGCCTCTTTGCATTATCAACTTCGTTTTAAATCACTAGTTATTATTACTTGAGATTACTTTTCATCACTGCCAATATTTAGGATCTACATTCATCATTATTAAAATCCACATCCCATGACTAACTCAAATATCAAGACCGCCATGAACTATAATGTCTCTGAGGATGCGTCTAATTAGATACTAACTTCTATATAACCATAAAATTTAGAAATATTACAATATACACCTCGCCAATAAAATTTACAGATGAAACAATGCAGAACCTAAAACTGAACCTTGAAACACCTCACTAAAGTATTCGTCTATGTCTTTTAATTATGTAGGACTTTTCATTCATGTTGCGTATTCTTTTTATTGACCTGCCTCGACCCTTTTCCGCTACAACCATGACTTTCTTTTTCCTTTTTGTTTTTTTTGTTTAACCACAATGATGCTGAATTATAGGTCCCACACGCAGGGATAATGAAAACACACACACACACACACACACACACACACACACACACACACACACACACACACACACACACACACACACACACACACACACACACACACAGAAAGGCGCCAGATCAACTTCCACCCCTGCCTCACCCCGCACATAACACACGGAGGGCAGGAAGATCTACGGCGGGCTAAGATCAGGCAGCAGCGGGAGGAAGAGAGCAGATATACGCACACAGGCGGCCAAATTACGCCCCCGTCAACCCCGCCCGGAGAAATATGGAGCAATAAATAAGAGAGAGGCGCGACCAATCTCTTTTAAGTCGGCTCCTCCAATATTTTCAATGAAGAGGCCCTTTGCTGGCGATGGATGGCGGGCGGCCGGATATTGCAAGCGTTGGTGCGTGTTGCAAGCTTGGCAGGGGGAGGGGGGGACGGGAGGAGTGAGGGAGAGGGAGGGGAAGAGGGATGATGCTGGTTAAAAGGGGAGGGGAGTTAGTTAGTGTGGGTGACGGCTGAGGGATTTAGTGGGGGAGAATGGTGAAGGGTCTTGTGTAGAGATGGGTGGGGGTAGAGGATGGGGTAATGGAGGTAGTTATGTAATGCGTTTCATATGGGTACATGGGAAGTACAGTTAACAGGAGGCGTTTTGGCCCATAATGAGGTAATTGGTTGAGGAAATAACTGCTTATACTAAAGACCTAACCAATATGTGTGAGAAATGGATAGAAAAGGATGTAGTCTCTTGCGAAGAAGAGGGATAAGTTAGCGTGGGTGAGAGATGAACAACTGAATTTGGGTGAGGATTATGGAAAGGAGAATATGCGTTAGTACTGATGAAAACTGGGGGAAGTTTTGTTGAAGAGTGGGAATGCAGTAAGAAAAATGGATAAACTGGGAGTCACGGGATGAGATGTAGTGTGATATGTGCGGGATACAGATGGAGAAGAAGGGAGTTGTCGGGGATGGATGCAGTTGGGATGTAGCGGAATGAAGCTGGTTACTGTGGGTCAAGGAGAGTGACTTGGGCTCTTTTGTGTTTACAGTATATGCTGATAAGAGTGAGGAAGAAGAAGAGATTGGATTATGGGAGAGGGTGAGCCTTTAAGTGCGACTTGGAATGTTCTGGGTTATAGCCGAGTGTGTAGTGATGATTGGAAAAGGAAAGCGGGGTGTAGATGAAGGTTAAGGTTTGGGAGAGGGTATCACAAGAGGCGTGACTTGGGATATTTTGGATTTCCGCGTAGTAAGAGGAGAGGAGATGGGAGGGTAAGAGTAATATGGGGGTTACTGGTGCAGGTAAGCCTTGGCTGGGGATGCTTCAATTTGCAGCTAAGCGTGATGATGGGGATGAGGGAGCAGCAGGAGATCATGTTGAAGTGGATAGGTATAGAGGAGGGGGAGGAGTAGAAGGGGTGTTATTGGAGTGGGTAGGTCTAGAGGCGTGACTTGAGGGTGGCACGTTATCGCTAAGTGTGCTATTAAGGGGAATGGACGGAGCAGAATTGAATTTGACCCCGTAGGGCTAGTTTATTGGACACCCCTTCCTCATCCTGTGAGGAGGCAGCGTCAGTAGATGATGACTACATGGGTGGCCAATAAAGGAGGAGTTATCTCATTGAGATTCCTCCCAGCTAGTTGTAAGAGTAACTTGGGCTAGAATTTACATGTTACTATAGTATACATAATTACAAAGATTATAAAATAAAAAGGACATATTGGCATAAGTGTTTGTGACAAATGGTAATGTGTATATATGGCCTACTTAATATATATATTTACACAATACATACAGCATATAGTGATGCTTCATAGTGTTACTGGAGAGGGTAGGTCTAAAGGCGTGACTTCGGGTATTTCAGGCTGTCGCGAGTGTGTTGATAACGGGGTGGGGGAAGCAGTGGGGGACTTTCTGGAGAGGGTGGGTGAATGATAAGAGAGAAGAGAAGAAGCAGTGGAGGGAAGACGGGATAACGGAGGGGGTGGGACAAGAGAAGCAGCTGGAAGGTTACTGGACAGGGTAGGGTTAGAAGCGTGACTAAGGCTCTTCTGGGCTTCCACTAGGTAGGGTGACTGGCCAATGGTGGGGAAGGGAGAGGCTAATTACATGGAGAGGAAAAGTCCATCCAACATTCTGGGTTCTTATTCACAAATCTCCTTGTTATAAGTTGTGTAAAAAAAAATAGCATGTCTGTTCTTTTGTTTTCACTCTTACAGGTGCCATACACTTCAAAACCAAACTGAAGATTAAAGTGAAAAATGCGAAAATAAAACTTCTTAAAAGTAAATGCCATAAAGTTTGGTTTATCTTGGAAATTAATTAAGATACCTGATAAGTACCATCCTTGACTCTGTGCCCCGTAACACCCAGATTCTGCGATAAAATATTTTGAACTTCCTGCACACTACCGAATGTACAGGACAAAGGAATCAAAAGGCCTACAGTTCTGGGCAGGCGTCTATCACCACTGTCACATCCACAATTGTCATCACGATCTCTCATCATCACTATCATCAATATCGATCACTGCCACCATTCTGGCAAACGTTATGTATTATCAATGTCATTATCAAAACCATAAACTCTCGTCACATCTTCATCATCAGAAGGGCTGCTACACATTCAGGTGCCTATAAGCGAGTGACCATTTTTCAACAGAGCAAACACACACACACACACACACACACACACACACACACACACACACACACACACACACACACACACATCCGAAAAATTCACAAAACAAGAGCATACCGAAGTACACACACTTCCGCTGCTTCGAATAATCAAGAAAGGAATTATTCATACACGTGCTAAAACATCATGCACACCTGACAGCATAAAAACTAACTTGCAAATTAAGTAATACGCGCTAAATACAGAAATCCTACTAGAAGACAGTGAAAATATGATGGGAGACGCTTGTGTGTTATTCTTGTCTTATTCTCGCTGTGGTGGTGGAGAGGGACGCCTTCATGTGGTGGCACCGATACAGCCAAACAAATTCCCTATCCGGTTATAAAAACGTCCCACAACTCTGTCCCTATCCCTCACAGGGAGGATGGGGGGAAAAGGGACAACTTTAGCCTGCAGTCCACCTGGTTCACATTTCAGTTGAACTTGGAATTGCAAACACTACTTTTCTTTGCCTATTCATTCACTTTATAAGGATCTACCTAAACCTCCTTGAAATAAAGAAATTCCAACACGCCACGCCCACTTCATTTGACTTTTAAGATTAATAGGCTAAGACGATTTAACTCCTCCCAAGCAAGACCTACTGGACTGAAAGTATTAGAACCAACCTCCGTCAACCCCTTCAATACGATGACGATTTTCAATATACTTTTCTTGCTCCCACCAGACAATTTATCAAGCTCGTATTCTTTATCTATATCATCCTCGCTACCATCACACAGTTTTACTAGACTCGGGAAGGATCTCTCGTGGTGAGGGGGCTAAGGGAATTGAAACTCTGTATGAAAAGTTTATACCTCCAACCCATCACGGAAATTTTATCTCTCACGTAAAAGCTCTAGTTTGGACGGATTCTTGCAAGGGTCGCAAAACTGAGACGATTCTGTGTTTTATTACGTATCCGACTCTGGGCATCGGCTAGGATATCCATTTCAACAGTCCAGCAGTCCACATACTTCCTTCCCCCTCTCTCTCTCTCTCTCTCTCTCTCGCTACGGCTATCATATACAGGACTGATATGATGAACTTTGCAGGGGTGATCATATTCTTCCATACACCGAGTTCATCCACGCAGACTACTCCCCACATGCCCTCACATATCGCCACTTGGATACTAATATCTCTAAAATAATATGCTAAGGATATAACAAGCAGCACTGAAATGATAGCAGAGGTGTTTTTAAGATAGGTCAGTGAGGCCTCGTAACAATGACTACTAATATAACGAAATCAAAGTCTCTCTTCCCCGCATCAAGAAATATATAAACCCGTGTCTATATATTTTTCATCTTTTTCCTTACATCTTTTTCATCTTTTCATAATATAAAGTCGGAAATTCGTCCTTATTTCTATCTTGCATGATATTTCCTTACCCCTCTCATGATCGATACAGCTCTAGCATTTCAATTATAACAAGCACCTAACGACTTTATTCAGGCGAGTCATTCATGGGAGCAATAATGTTAATAATAGTACAGTTAATCCTCTCGTGGCTGGAAATTATTGATGTCCTGTATTTCCATCTAACACAGGACGAGTTATGTAGTTGAGAGAGAGAGAGAGAGAGAGAGAGAGAGAGAGAGAGAGAGAGAGAGAGAGAGAGAGAGAAATAAACTGGGTAAGGCAACAGCTGGGAAGTGGATGTGTGAAGCAGCTGGAGAGAGGGGAGAGGAAGGGGAAGGAAGGGGACAGGAGGTGCGAAACACTGGAGAGAGAGAGAGAGAGAGAGAGAGAGAGAGAGAATGTGTGTGACGGGCATTGGGTTGAGGGAGAGAATGAATGATGAAGTGAAAGACGGAAATGGAGTGAAAGTAAGTAGGATGAGAGACTAAATATGCCTGCCTGCCACTCTCTCTCTCTCTCTCTCTCTCTCTCTCTCTCTCTCTCTCTCTCTCTCTCTCTCTCTCTCTCTCTCCAACACAGAACGGGAGTGAGAGGGAAAGGACGTAAGTTACGAGAATCAAGCTACTTCCCCCTTCCCCTATCCCCCCTCCCCTCCCCTTTTCCTCTTCCTCTCTCTACCCTCAATCTCTCCCTCTCTCTTACTCTGTTCCTTCCCATCTCCCTCTATTTCCCCTTCTCATCCTCCTTCCCTCCTTCCTCCTCCCTCTCCTCTTCCCCTCCACTTCCCTTTCCTCTTCACCTTATCCATTCCCCACCAATCTATCTGCATTCTGGGGTGGGGGATATTTTGTGTTTCTGGGAGGCTGGGGAGAGGGGTGATGGGGAAGGCTAAGGGGCTGGGGAGGGCAGTGAAGTGAGAACGGGAGAGAAGAGTGAAGGGGGGCGGAAAGGAGGAGGGAGAAGGAAGGGGGTAAGAAGGAGAGGAAAGGGAAGTTTTTGGAAGAAAATGGAGGAAGGGAAGTGGAAGGAGAGAAGTGAGAAAAGGAAGTGAAAAATGTAAAAAGGAAAGGAGGAGAGCACAGGTGGAGGGTAGGAAGGAAGGGGGAGGAGAGGGAGTGAGGAGTGGAAAGGGGCTAGAGAGAGAGAGAGAGAGAGAGAGAGAGAGAGAGTCGGAATGTGGCACTGCCCAGACGTGTGTGTGTGTGTGTGTGTGTGTGTGTGTGTGTGTGTGTGTGTGTGTGTGTGTGTGTGTGTGTGTGTGTGTGTGATACAGTACTGCTGTTAAACTGGGCTAGTGGCTGTTACTCGTGCTGTCTATTCCTCTCCCTTGTCTGTATGTCTGTTTCTCTGCGGGTGTGTGAAGCAAGTGTATGTGTATGTATGTATCTAAAGTAAAATTGTACAAATATGATTATCAGTATGAATATGAAGGAGCGCGTGATCTTGAACCGTAGTCTCGCCTGCTATGGAAGCTCCCTAACACCTAATCCTAAGCGATTTATATTGTTTATTACGCCACACTGTCCTATTCTGTTAAACAGATCCTTCCAATATCACCATACTCCGCATAAATAATGTTCAAAAGGATATTAATCACCCATATCCAAAAATACTCTGCTACTGAAGAGGTGTTAGTAAGCTTCCAACCAGCACGCGAATACCGCCCTAGTGATTGAGCGACTTCTCTACATTCTAGAAAGTGTGTGTGTGTGTGTGTGTGTGTGTGTGTGTGTGTGTGTGTGTGTGTGTGTGTGTGTGTGTGTGTGTGTGTGTTCTGAGATGCAGTGGTTCTCAAACTGGAGGCCAGTGTGCATTTCTCAAGGGGTGTTGGGAGTAACCTTCACTTCATGGATTTACTAGTGATATAAATTCATCCATATGGGATAGAATTTTATATATCATTTTCCCTAAGCAAGATCTGTATGGCTTCCTTTACCTTTCCAGCCCATGTACACTGGCAGGCAAATGTTGTGTTCCTCTCCAAACAGTAATATAAATCTCGACTCAATAAGAACCTTTATCTGACTCCCTCTTACTCCCACTACTGCCACCCCAACGCCTCGCCTCCCCCTCCTGCGTTGTTCTAACCCCATTCAGTAGAGATTCATAGTGTGGCTGGGAAATAGGTACAACATTATGATCGCCTGTGTGCAGCATATGTGGAGGCTATGCAAGATGAACTGCAATTTCGAAGTAACTCATTTTATCAATCCCATGTGGAAAGTACCCTTGAGTGTCCTTAAGGTGTGACTAAATCGCTGATACAATGCCAACCATATCAGTAAGATTTCATTGTAATGTTTTAGTTTTTATTTTACGATCATGTGCTTTTTTACCCAAATTATTATGATCTCACATCCAGTATGCTCATTCGAAAGACGTTGCTCTATTTCCTACTTCAATGGACGATGAAGATAAGGATCAAGGGTGTTATTGCATTTTGTAAAGGAGGCCAGAGAACGGAAAAGTTTGGGAACCATGGAGGTAATGAGTGTGTGAATGAGACAGCGTGAGTTAATAAACGTGAGTGTGCGAAGTAGACAGTGTGAGTGGATGAGTGAGTAGGTGGGTGAGTGAGTGAGCGAGGGTGACGGTGCAACGCTGCGTGTATTCTGTCCTAGCGCTGGCATGGTAGTGGTTGATGCTCTCTCTCTCTCTCTCTCTCTCTTCCCCCATGTCCATCGCCACTTTGCCGCCGTGATGAAGAATATATTGGCCGTCGATGGTCCTGTTACCGCCAATACACCTCTCTTTTTCTCTCTCACTTTCTCACTCGCTCACTTTTTTATTCTCTCTCTCTCTCTCTCTCTCTCTCTCTCTCTCTCTCTCTCTCTCTCTCTCTCTCTCTCTCCATCATTTATTCTCGCACGACTGCCCTTTGATATGACCTATCAGGTACGACATGGAAGGAGTTGAGAGAGAGAGAGAGAGAGAGAGAGAGAGAGAGAATGAGCAGATAATCTTTTGTGTAATCTTTTAAAACTGTCTCACTCTAATCTCTCTCTTTCTCTATTCGCCTACTAGTATGTATCTATCTACCTATCTATCTACTTCTCACTAGTAGTTGTATTGGCAAATGTAGTAGAAGCTGTGGTACTGACAGCAGCTGTGGTAGTAATGGTGGTAGTCGTGGTAGTGATGTTGGTGTCTATGGTTGCGATGTGGTTCTTGTGGAAACTGTGGTAGTGATGGTGATGGTTGTGATGTTGGTGGAGGTAGCAATGGTAGTCATGTTGGTAGCTATAGTGGCACCAGTGATAATGTTGAAAATACACAGACAGACAGACAGAAGACAAAGACAGACAGACAGAGAAACAGTGAAAGACAGAGAGTGATAGGAGAGAAACAGAGACAGAGAGAAAGACACAGACAGACAGAAAGTGAGAGACAGACAGAGACCGAAAGACTGAAAGAAAGAGAAAGGGCGTACTATAACGAGGAATTATTTCCTGACACACAGGAATGTTTTCGGCAAATTTAATCGACTATTGTGCGCCAGAATGAACTACCTATGTGGCTCATTTCGAAAACTACTATTAATTAAGGTTGACTTCTTTTCCTTATACGATTTTTCAGTAACTGTACCAAAAACATACTCGTACCCAAATGACTTTCTTACGCATGATCGGAGAGTTGGCTTGTCTTCTTAATGACACTATCTCAGTTTAGCTCTGGGCCTTGAAGACAATATCTCGGTGAACTAGTGCATAAAACAGTTTTCTTGGTTCCCAGTACTGAGCTGCACACGACAATTATTAAAAGCAACAGGAGCATTTTTTGACTACTTACCTGCGTCGCGAGGTGAAATTCTGCAGAGGGTGAGTTCGGATGACAGGAGTGGGCGGGATGGGCTGTGATGAAAAGGCGGTTGGCACGGTGAAGGTTGTACACCCTGCAAAGAGAGGGTTCGTAGGTCAAGGGAAATCATAACCTTTTCACCTTCACCTGATCCAGATTTTCTTCCTTTTGCAGCTTATTTCACGTAGCTCTTAGGCAGAAAAAGACAATGCTACTGCTCTACATCCTTTCCATAACATTTCCTCGTGACTGACATCATATTCTAGGGTTAATCTACAGCTACAACTCAGCATTCGAGATGAAGATTAAAATTTTAGGCCAAGTTAGAGTAAAAAGAGTATAGCAGTGTAAAGAATGAAACGGGCAAGCGACAGGCGGACTAAACGATTGCAATGTGCGCAATAATTTTCCCTCCGACTCTAAACAAGCAACTCCGATCCTTTCTGCGCTTATGTATAATTAAAGTGAACGTTAATGATGACGGTACTCTGCAAAAACACTGAATAAAAGGGCGGTTTATCAGTGCTTGCAACAAAAAATGCGTAAAACATTGCCAAGAAAGTTCTGTTGGTGTAGAAATAACCTGTGATTGGATAACGATACATCAGTGGGAGGGGCTTATTTTGCCTCCTGAAAGCGAATGAATGGTAGTTGTGGTAGTGATGGTAGCAGTTGTGAATGCGACATTATAATTGTAATGGTGGTGGTTGTGGTAGTAATGGTGGTAGTTGCGGTAGTAATGGTGGTAGTTGTGGTATTAATGGTGGTAGTTGTGGTAGTAATGGCTGTAGCTGTGGTAGTAATGGTTATAGTTGTGGTAGTAATGGCTGTAACTGTGGAAGTGAAAGAGGTAGTTGTGGCAGTAATGGTGGTAGTTGTGGTAGTGAGAGAGGTAGTTGTGGTAGGAATGGTGGAAGTTATGGTCATAATTTGGGAGGCTGTGTGACGATAGTACTCATAATAGTAACTGTTGTACTTGTGGCAGTGATTGTGGTAAATGTGGCGGTAATGGTGGAGTTGTGCTAAAATGGTGATAGGAGTGATAGAGATATATATGATAGTCACGATGATAGTTACATTTATGATGACTGTAATGGCTATAGAGATTATAGTTGTGATAGATGTGGTAGTAATAATGGCAGTTGTGGCAATAATTTTGGTACTAATGTTGGTAATTGTGGTAGTAATGGTGGTGGCTGTGGTAGTGAGAGACAGCTGTAACTAGGTCATAACAAGTCCCTAAGCTCCATTTATTACTCATAGGCAGGGGGAGAGGAGAGGGAGAGAGGAGGGAAGGGACAGAGCGTGGAAGAGAGGAAAGAAACAGAGGACAGGGAGAGAGGGAAGGTGACAAAGAGGAAAGAAGAGAGGACGGAAAAAAAGGGAAACAGGAAAGGGAGATAAGTGAATGAGGAAAGGAAAGACACTGGGAGAGGTGGAAGGGAGGAAGAGTATGAAAACAGGGAGGGAGGGGAGGAAAGAAGGAGAGAAGAAGGAAGAAAGGAAGGTGGGAGGGAGGAAGAGAAGGAAAGCAGAGAAAGACAGAAAAAGCAAGGAGGATGGGATTAGGGTTAGGAGAGAGGGAAGGAAGGTGGAAGGAAGGAAGAGTAGAAAAGCAGGGAGAGGGAGGAGAAGGAGACGAAAGGAAACGGGAGAGAAAGAAGCATGGTAGAGAAGAGGGAGAGATGGAAGGAAAGCAGCAGTGAGGAAGAGTAGGAAAGCAGAGAGAGGGAGGGGATGAAAAGGGGGGGAAAGGGGAGATAGACAAGGAAGGAGAGACGGGAGCAGGGAGGAAGGAACGAGGGAAGTAAAACTGGGGAGAGAAAGGGAAGAGGGAGGAAAGGGGCAGAGAGGGAAGAAAGAGAGAAGGAAAGGAGAAAGGTATACGGGAGAGGAAGAGGGAGAGATGGAAAAATGGAAGGAGACAGACTGAAAAGAAGGAAAGATGGCCAGGAAGATGGATGAGAGAGAGAGAGAGAGAGAGAGAGAGAGAGAATGTAGGAAATAATCTGAGGGTCTCATTTTTTCCCCTCACTAGACACAACGAGGATTCCTGGGTCACTCCTCTCTCTCTCTCTCTCTCTCTCTCTCTCTCTCTCTCTCTCTCTCTCTCATCTTTCCCATCTCAATCGATTACTGAATATAAATCTGCAAAAAAGTATTGGGAAGAGATCATGAGAATTGATACGATGGTGAGTGAGTGAGTGAGTAAGTGAGTGAGTGAGTGTGATAGTCAATGAAAAAATGTGAGTAAGCGAGTAAGTGAACAGGTAAAGCAGGTGAGAAGGTGGTAAAGAAAGTGAGTAGGTTTTGGGGTGAAGGTAAAGAGATACTGCGTGAGAGAGTGTGTGATAGTGAGAGAGAACCCTTTATTTTCGTCCATGAATATGAAAATTAGCCTCTCTCTCTCTCTCTCTCTCTCTCTCTCTCTCTCTCTCTCTCTCTCTCTCTCTCTATCCCAGAATTTTTCACTAACCTTCACTCTCGGGTAATCCATCTCTCTCTCTCTCTCTCTCTCTCTCTCTCTCTCTCTCTCTCTCTCTCTCTCTCTCTCTCTCTCTTTCTCTCCTGCCCCTGAGCGCAAAATAGACTTCTGTGCTCGAGCGTGGAAAACAATTTGATAGGTCAGGTCTCTCTCCCTCTCCCTTCCTCCCTTATCCCCCCCCCTCACTCTTTCTCTCTCCCTCTCCCTTCCTCCCTTATCCCCCCCCTCACTCTTTCTCTCTCCCTCTCCCTTCCTCCCTTATCCCCCCCCTCACTCTTTCTCTCTCCCTCTCCCTTCCTCCCTTATCCCCCCCCTCACTCTTTCTCTCTCCCTCTCCTTTCCTCCCTTATCCCCTCCCCGTCACTCTTTCTCTCTCCCTCTCAGTATCTCTCTTTATCAGTCTCTCCGTATATATCCATTTATCTATCTATCTATCTATCTAGCTATGTATTTTCCTATCCATGTCTCTATCACTACCTAATTCACCGTCTTTTTTTATATCAAAATCCTTACAAATTGCTCATTATATTTATCACTCCCTAAATATCTAAAATCTCTCTCTCTCTCTCTCTCTCTCTCTCTCTCTCTCTCTCTCTAACAAAAAAAAAAAAAAAAAAAAAAAGGCTCCCTCCCTACCCTCGACTCCATCTAGAACACAAACAACTCAAAACAGAATTCACAATAACACTAAAAAATAACACTACAGTCGGGCTGTTTTCATCTGACAGAACTATGCCACTCCCACAACATGAATACTAAATCTTGGTTCCATGAAAATTCGTTAAGCTTTAGTTATTAGTTAGGGAAAGGTGTCCATCGTTACTATATTCTTTTCACCTTAAACTGGCCTGGGTTTTTGTTCCTTTGCATCTAATTTCATGAATTCCAATGGCAGAAGAAGACAAGCCTGGTGCTCTACATCCATTCCACAGCACTTCGTCGAAACTAACATCATACTCAACTGTTAATCTCTTCTTATAACTCCACATTCAAAACAGAGATACCGTAACTCTTTGCCAAGTTAGAGTTAGAGGAGTATAGTCAAATCATCTCTCCAAATTGACTCCAGTGCCATCAACTAAGCCGAACGGGGTAAGGGTTTTTTTGTAAGGTTAGAACACATGTGCTACAGTAATAAAATGCCCTTTAATCATCGCAACAGGCCCTTTAAATATCATGGCAACAGGCCATTTAAATATCATCGAAGCAGTCCCTTTAAATATCATGGTAACAGGCCCTTTAAATGTCATCGTGAGCCCGTTTAATTTCATGGTAACAGGCCCTTTAAATATCATCGTAACAGTAATTTTAAATATCATCATAACAGCCTCTCGTCATAAGTCCCTTTCAATATCAATAAGTCCCTTTAAATATAATCGAAACAGTTCCTTTAAATAACATCGTAGCAGGCGCTTTAAATATCATTGTGAGTCTCTTTAAATATAATCGAAACAGTCCCTTTATATAACATCGTAGCAGGCGCTTTAAATATCATCGTAGCAGGTCCTTTATATATAATCGAAAAAGTCCCTTTAACATCGTAGCAGGCCCTTTAATTATCATCGTAGCAGGCCCTTTAAATATCATCATAGCAGGTCCTTTAAATATCATCGTAGCAGGTCCTTTATATATAATCGAAACAGTCCCTTTAAATAACATCGTAGCAGGCCCTTTAAATATCATCGTAGCAGGCCCTTTAAATATCATCGTAGCAGGTCCTTTAAATATCATCGTAGCAGGTCCTTTAAATATCATCGTAACAGGCTCTTTAAATATAATCGTAACAAACTCTTTCAGTATCATCGTAAATGCCAGGTGTTCACTGAAAACCTCAAAACTGTTCAGTTCTCTTCGGTAAAATATGTTTCCTCTCAGATGAATAAAACCGACTGGTTAGAGAGAGAGAGAGAGAGAGAGAGAGAGAGGGGGGTCATCGCGATGAACAGTTGATCAGACGAAGAGGTGTTTAAAATAAAGGAACTCAGTCAACAAGCAGTGAACACAATGAACGTGAACAAGAGCAATGAACACAAACCCAAATATTAGCATTAACACAGGAGCTTTAACATATATTAAACCGGACACACACACACACACACACACACACACACACACACACACACACACATATTCAGTACCCAGCCACTCTACTGTTCACTGCCAGTGGATATGTCACCGAAATGGCAGCAAATGGTCAAAACTTTTTACTGAGGGGTATTTTATGAGAGAGAGAGAGAGAGAGAGAGAGAGAGAGTGTGTGTGTGTGTGTGTGTGTGTGTGTGTGTGTGTGTGTGTGTGTGTGTGTGTGTGTGTGTGTGTGTGTGTGTGTGTGTTCTCAGAAACAGTACATTACATATCACAGGACACATGACGTTAGAATAACCTTCACTACACATAATTAATTTGCCTCAGTCCTCGTACCTCTCACTCTGATAATTGTATTCGCTCTTTGTCTCTTTGTCTGGCTACTTGTCTGTTTATAGTCACTGCCTGGTCAGATTTATATATTTTGTTAATGTCTCTTTTTCTATCTGTTTCTGTCTATGTCATTTCTTCCTTCCGTTCTCCATATATCATTTAAATTCTTCTTGATCTTCATGTATTTTGTTCTCTTGTCTTCTCTTTCCACTCTTCTTCTTCCTTTAAGCTTTCTCTGTTCATCCCTCTTCGCTTCTCTTTCAACTTATTTATACTCTTCTCTCTCTCTCTCTCTCTCTCTCTCTCTCTCTCCAAACCTGCTTACTCTGTGTCTCCCCTTCCACCTCCCTAACTCTCTCTCCTCCGGCCTTTAATACGAAATTTTCCGTTCCATCGCCTCTTCTCTTCTTCATCTCTCCACATTTTTGCTTCAGCCTCTCTCTCTCTCTCTCTCTCTCTCTCTCTCTCTCTCTCTCTCTCTCTCTCTCTCTCTCTCTCTCTCTCTCTCTATCTCTCTGAAACATTTGAGATAGAAGACCTGGGTATTCTGTACACGCCATCTCCTTTACCAACTCAGCCTAAACCAACGTACCTAAATTACATACACCCCTCCCTAGTGGAAAGGTGCGGTCCTGTCTACTATTTGACCTCATATTTAACGCCTTCACTACGGTGGTCTCTATTATATTGTGTCCCTTTATTATTGTTTTTATTTTTATTATTATTCTTACTACATGATAAAATTCAGCTTTAACAAAACCTTGATTTATGACGCTACAGAACAAATATCAATTAGTTCAGCAGAATGCCGTATATAATTTATTAATGTTGTCACTTTATTTTTTGTGTCTGACTCTGGGCATAGACTTAGCATCCGTTCTTTGAGGCCCAGTAGTACTTCTGCGTACCACACACCTCCACATATCACCACTTTGGCGCTAACATCACGGTCCATACTAAATACACGCTAGGGCTGTCTCGTACAGGACTGGTATATTGGTATTAGTGGGTTTTGACATGTCGGTGGGTCTTACAGTAGATCAGTTGAGTCTGTTTTAACGAAATTCAAATCATTAAAGTGTTCCCTGCCCCAGTCAATACTACAGCTCGTGTCTGTTACAACAGCAGACCCCTCGCTACAAACTGGACGATTTAATTCAACTTCTGGGAGAGTTTTCTTAGTGATGAAGCGAAACCCAGTCTCAACACACATTTTAAAAACGATGACAATATCAATTTTCTTCTTGCTTCCGCCACACCATTATATTCAATTTGGGGGAGTAGCCAAGGGACGATTTTACTTATCTAAAGGGAGACCTCGACAGTTACTTGTTTTTTCAAGAATCTGGACCACTTCGTACACCTTTATTATGTTGCTGTTGCATGAAATTCGATGAGCCTTAGTTGTGCTGTAGGGATGCGTCTCCTTGGTTATGAGTTAAAAAAAAATATTCCAGTCTGACTACACTTGGGCATCAACCAAGCTGAACTGGTTTAGGAATCTTTGTCAGGGTACAACGATCGCGATTCTGCATTTTTTTTTTTTTAATTCCCACCCACATTGTCGACTAATTATCTTATCCGATCCTCAAAATGAGTTCCAGTTCCATCCATCTACCTGCCATCTCAAAAATCACTCGGGAGGAAAAATGGTTCATGAGTTTATTAATCTGTCCGTTCACCTTCGATGTGGTCAAGATCCGGCTGCGGGTTCCGGGTGTAGAACTCTATGACCCCTTGGGCTTTGATGACGTCTTTGTACCGCTTTCCTACGATCACCTGACGATTTTATTGAGCTTGGGAGAGAGCTTTGAAATGGCAAGAATGGAAGGGACTGGGCAAGTGCTGAATACAAAGACCTGAAGCCAATAATCATGCGGCTTATTAAATACAAACTCCAAGTCAGTAATCACATCTCTATTCTATTATTAGTAAGACAGAGTGAAGACGACGACGACGATGATGATGATGATGATGAAGACGACAACGACGACGATGATGATGATGACGGGGATGATGTTGTTGATGATGATGATGATGATGGCGATGATTATGGTGATGAGGATGATGACTGTCGGTGAATTCAATAAATCTGAGAAAGTACCATATATTTCTCAATCACCCAGATATGGACACTGACCTTTTTTTTTTTTTTTTTTTTTTTTTTTTTCAAAATTTGTACTAAATAGCTCTGCTCATTTTTTCCCCAATTAATCTCCTTCCCAGCTCACATCAAACACACCAGAGCGCCAATATCCCAGTCTTTGTATTCAGAGCATCATTTTATATTTATTTTACAACCAAGCAATGTAATACCATGAGAAGAATAAATTGCCTGAAGATTCAATTAGTTTACCGCTTTACTCTTGCCGGAAGCGTCCATCAGCGCATCGCTTTGGTGTTAATGTAGCAGGTTTGGTCCGGGTTGTCAAAATCCGGATGTTTGGGATTTATTACAGGATTACTATGAAGCTAGTTAATGAGGCCTGGGGCTACATTCACGTCCATTAAGGAGACTCCCTCACAACTTCTACTTACCGGTTTATTTTTTAATATGGCGCGTTATTTTCTCGTATATTATTTTGCCGTCTATATCAACATAAAAAACATTCATTATGGAGATTATTCCTGGCTGCCATCTATTCATTTCTATTTCTATCCCCGGAAATGTCGAAAAGAGAGGTGCTTGTGGAGAGAGGGCTAACTTAAAGTTATTATTATTATTATATTATTATTATTATTATTACGCTGCTTTGCAATACCGTCAAATTGTCTCCCTCAGGCCGAAAGATCTGTATGAGTTTAAAAATATCTGTCTCACTCCTATTGTGTGTGTGTGTGTGTGTGTGTGTGTGTGTGTGTGTGTGTGTGTGTGTGTGTATCTTTTCTCGTCAGCTTTCTTATCTCTCTTCTCTTCTTCCCATGCTCTCTCTCTCTCTCTCTCTCTCTCTCTGGCAGTCTGTCCACGTCCTCGCCACAGTGATGATGTTAATAAAAGTGGCTCCTGCCCACACGCTGTCCTGAGTGTGTTAGGGGGTGTTAGGAGATGGTGCTAGAGGATGTTAGAACGGTGCTAGAGGGTGTTAGAACGGTGCAAGAGGATGTTAAAGGGTATCAGAGGTGTTAGGAAGTGGTAATGGAGTGCTGTAGGGTGTTAGAATGGTGCTACAGGGTGTTATGGGTCTTAGAAAGTGCTACTGGTGTATTCGAGGGTGTTAGAACGGTGGTACTAGGTGTTAAGGGTGTTAGGACGTGCTACTCGTGTGTTAGACTTTGTTAGTGCTGTGTTAGAGGTGTTACGAAGCTACTGGGGTGATCAAAGGTGTCAGGTGGTGTTAGGAGGTGCTACTGGGATGTTAGATGGTGTTAGGCGATATGCGAAGAAAATCAGGGATACGGTATTAGGTTGTGCTGCCGGGTGTTGGAGGATGTTAGGAGTGTTAGAAGGTGTTAGAAGGAGATATACCGCACTAAAGGATTATTAATTAGTTTGGTGTTAGAGCAATTAGAACAATACAGAGGCAGGAGTGTTTGGTGTTAAATGTGTTACCAGGAGTTAGAAAGTGATGAGGTATCGGGAGGTGTTAGGAAGTGCTAGAAGGTGATAGGGAGTGAGGAAATGTGGTGTTAGATGGTGTTATGTGTGAAAAAATGTGCTGGGGGGTGAGAGAGAGAGAGAGAGAGAGAGAGAGAGAGAGAGAGAGAGAGAGAGAGCTGGCAGAAAAAGAACAAATGAAGGTGACATAAGGTAGGGCGGAAAAAAGAGAAAGAAAAATGTCTCCCCTCCATCCGTCACAAAATATCTCCCTTCTTTACTTATTCCTCCCTTCCTCCATTCCTATTCCTCCCCCGCCTCCACCCTCCTCCCTTCCTCCATTACTATTCCTCCCCCGCCTCCACCCTCCTCCCTTCCTCCATTCCTATTCCTCCCCCGCCTCCACCCTCCTCCCTTCCTCCATTACTATTCCTCCCCTCCTTCCACTATCCTCCCTTCCTCCATTCCTATTCCTCCCCCCCCTCCACCCTCCTCCCTTCCTCCATTCCTATTCCTCCCCCCCCCTTCCACTATCCTCCCTTCCTCCATTCCTATTCCTCCCCCCCCTCCACTCTCCTCCCTTCTTCCATTACTATTCCTCCCCCCCCTTCCACTATCCTCCTTTCCTCTCCCTCAGTCTCTCTCCTTCTCCAGATTCCTCCTTCACCTTCATCCCATCCTTTTTTTTCTCTTTTTCTTCTTACCTCTTCCTCCCCTTCTACTCTCATCCCCCTTTCTATATCTCCCTTCCTCCCTCCCTCACACTCTCCTCCCTCCCTCTCTTCCCCTCCCCCCACACATAACCAAGGAGCAGGTGGCAGAGCAACCCCCTCCCTCAATTCCCCCCCCCCAGAGTACTCGTAAGGGCCTAAGAGAAGAGAGGGAGGGGAAGGGAAAGAAGAGGGGGGAGGGAAAGAAGAGAAAGGAGGTGAGCAAGAGAGACGTCTGGTCGTGTCTTATTGGATGCTGTGGAGAGAGAGAGAGAGAGAGAGAGAGAGAGAGAGAGAGAGAGAGAGAGAGAGAGAGAGAGAGAGAGAGAGAGAGAGAGAGAGAGAGGTGGGGTGAGGCGGAGGGAGTGGAGGAAATAAACCGAGGAATGGGGAAAAATGGAGTTCCTTTCCAGCCTAGCTCACTCCCCATCGCTTTCTCTCTCTCTCTCTCTCTCTCTCTCTCTCTCAAATTTTGTGTTCCTGCAGCCTGACAGATTTCTTATTTAAAACGACTAGTGCATTAGTGGTGTGTGTGTGTGTGTGTGTGTGTGTGTGTGTGTGTGTGTGTGTGTGTGTGTGTGTGTGTGTGTGTGGGTGTGTGTGTGTGTGTTGCAGTTCGAGTTGCTTTTTCCTTTTAAAATTCATATTAAAACTGTGCTGGTATTAATTCTTGAATATATGCGTAAGCTTATCATCATCACCATCATCATCATCATCATCATCACCGTTGCTTTCATCATCGTCATCATCATGCCTTCATTGCCAAATCATCAGTATAATCACCATCAACATCAAATCATTTATAGAGTGACCACCACCATCGTTATCATCGCTGCCATCACCATCATGAACACCACCATCATCACAATCATCACCAACAAAAAACTGAGTCCTAAAATTGAGATGGGTTGGGATGGGTAAAAAAAAAAAATTAAAAATGAAAATGAAACCCAGAAGCAGAAGTCCTATTATATACTTAGTGAAAAGGAGTCACACTTCAACTCACACGATGTTAAAGCTTTGGAAATTCTGTTCGTATAAATTATGTTTTCCTGGCCTTGTGGTAGTTCTGAGGCGCGCGCGCGCGCACGCACGCACGCACACACACACACACACACACACACACACACACACACACACACACACACACACACACACACACACACACACACACACACACACACAAGCAATGGACTGCCACCAGCAAAGGCATTTAAAGTCCTGAATATTAACACAGAAAAACTACACCCTATCAATTTCCAACCAGTTTAATCTAAATGCTGTGTGTGTGTGTGTGTGTGTGTGTGTGTGTGTGTGTGTGTGTGTGTGTGTGTGTGTGTGTGTGCGTGTGGAGGGGGGTGGGGGAGTTGTACATATCCAATCACACAAATCACACAGACCTAATAGTCTAAATGAGGTGGTCCGCCTTTAATATGACCGATGAACTTATGTACAGATCTGTGTGTGTGTGTGTGTGTGTGTGTGTGTGTGTGTGTGTGTGTGTGTGTGTGTGTGTGTGTGTGTGTGTGTGTGTGTGCGCGTCAATCCGATTATACACCACAGTCTATCAGTCGCCATACACGTTCACACATTTCAGTAGGCATATATTGATCTGTGTTGGCTTAGGGGTTACGCGTTTGGGAGCCGCCTTAATTCTAGAGTTGGTAGCCACAAACAAATCGCCTCCACGTCACCAGTCTTCCATTAAACGTGGAACCATAGAAACATAGGCGTTACCTATTTCGAATCCCACATGCATTATTTTCACTACAGACAACCCTCCTCGTTCGTACTTCGCCAGTATGAGGAATGGTTAACACTGGCTACCACTCTCCCTCTCAGCTTGATATATGCGCGTAACAATGCCGCTATTCATCTATCATATACTCCAATTTGTTTACCGTGGTTAGTATACACGATGCAGCATGTGTGTATGTATATGAATTAATACGTGATGGTATGTCTGTATGTCTGTGTATATCAATGTTTGAATTTAGAGTATTATGCATTTATGGATATAAAACGTATGCATATATTTCTGCATATATAACTGAGTATGAATGTACTTGGCCTTATGCAGCAGCGGAGGCAGGTAAAGCAATTATCAAGCGTGCACACACACACACACACACACACACACACACACACACACACACACACACACACACACACACACACACACACGGATTAATGGATGCACATGTATCTACACAGCGCCAACACACATTTACACACGAAGCCACAATACCACTCTGATTCACACACACACACACACACACACACACACACACACACACACACACACACACACACACAACCAATCAGTAGGAATCAGAAGCTAACCTAATCACTCAATCCCCCACCTCTTTTCCACTCTGATTTATTGGCGACAACTCTTTTTTTCTTTTTCTTTTTTTTTTATGTTCCAATTTATGCGTAAAGCCAATTGGATGTATGATTGGATTTTTGCCTATGGGTTGTCGATAGAGATTTATATATATATTTAAGAGTTAAGTATTATTCTGGTACTATTATTGCTGTTTTTCTCCCTCTTACTCCTTTCAAATATGCAGTTCTCTCTCTCTCTCTCTCTCTCTCTGATATGAATGCTTTATCGAAATTACCAGGGTACAGTGGGAATAATTTTGCATGTTAAAAGCTACGAGAGAGAGAGAGAGAGAGAGAGAGAGAGAGAGAGAGAGAGAGAGAGAGAGAGAGAGAGAGAGAGAGAGAGAGAGAGAGAGAGAGAGAGAATGTGGGAAGTAAATATTTGGGAAGGAGGGGAGGGAAAGAATGGGAGATGAGGGGAGAGAAAGAGTTGGGGAATAAGTAGAAAAGGGAAAGGCAAGGGTAGGGGAAGAATACTGGGGAGAGAGGGAGAGGATATGGGAGAGGGATGGGGAGGAAGGGGAGGGGGAGAGAAAGAAATCGAGGGGAGGGGAGAGAAGGGAAAGGGAGGCGATTTACTGGGTAGAAAAGCGATGAGGCGGGAGGGGGGGAGAAAAAGGAATATGGGAGAAAAGTCGGGGAGAGTAGAACCGGGAATGAAAATGTATTAATTAACAGGGAGAAAAGGGGGAGAAGTGGTGGAGAGGGGAGGAATGTGTAAGGGAGGAAGATGGCAGAAGGAAAAGCAATGGGAAGGGGAAGACAGGGGAGGAAGGGAGGGGAGGAGAAAATAATACAGAGAATTGCGAAAGAGGGGAATGGGAGACGAAAAAGAGAGGGGAGGGTGAGGAAAGGAGAGAAAGAAGGGGAGAAGAGTGCAGTGGGTTTGAGGGAGAGAAGGGAAGGGAGCAATGGGGAGGGATGGGGGGATGAGGAGGAAAGGAGGGGAGCAAATGGGAGGGAAGGGGAGAGGGGAAGGTCAAGGTATTAAGCAGTGGGGAGAAGAGGAGAGGGGAAGGGTAGGAAAGGAGAGAGGAGGGGGAGGTAAGGCGTGAGGTGGGGGAGGTCAGAAGAGAACAGTGCACGGAAAGGAGAGGGGAGGGGGAGAAAAGAAGCGAGGACGGGAGGAATGGGGAGATGTGGGGGAGGAAAGGTGAGAAGAGGGGGAAGAAAGCAGAGGAGCGGGGAGACGGGGAGTTTAATTTTATCATATACTTTTGGATTCTATTTCTATTCATGAACAATTTACGTCGCGCCATAGAGGTGAATACTGATGGATGAGGTGGCGGGGGAGGCGGGGAGGGGAGGGGAGGGAGAAAGGGAAGGAGGAGGAGGAGGAGGAGGAGGAGGAGGAGGAACTAAGGACACCAGCTATGAGTAGGAAGATCCCAATACAAGTTGTCATATCTAATACTAATACATCAACGAAAAAGGCTGTATCACCAATCGCTGGCTATCAGTGCAACTCAGTCTCATTAAACTCTCACAGCTGAATAAAATCGTCTGGGGCTGGGTAGAATGCAAGACTTCAATAGCTGAGATAATTATGATAATGGTGATAATAAAGGTAATAATGATAATAGTGATAAAAATGTGAAAAGCAATAATATGGTTAATAATTATAGTATTTGGTCTCTACATCGCTTACGACCCATTTTGTGTTAAATAAAAATTCTCTCTCTCTCTCTCTCTCTCTCTCTCTCTCTCTCTCTCTCTCTCTCTCTCTCTCTCTCTCTCTCTCTCTCTCTCTCTCTCTCTCTCCAGCCATTTCTGTGTTTTTCCCTCTCTCTCTCTACTCTCTTTAACCTGATGATCCTCTGTTATTCTCGCTCTCCATTACTTCCACCCTCTCTCTCACTCTCACTTTTTTGTGATCTCAGTTATTTCTCTATGGTGTGTGTGTGTGTGTGTGTGTGTGATTCCCCCCCTCTCTCTCTCTCTCTCTCTCTCTCTCTCTCTTTCTCTCTCTCTCTCTCTCTCTCTTTCCCAACTCGTATTTTTTTTACAGCTCGCTCTGGTCAGTCTATTGTTTCTGATCTGGCAGAGGGCGGCAAAAAATTAATGAAAATAGAAACAAAAATAGTAGCCATTGTTCCGGCTCTCTGGGGAAGTTTTATGGGGAGTACAATGCTGGGGAGGGCGGGGAATGGGGAGGGGAGGGGTGAGGGGAGGGAATGGAAGGGGGTGAGTGAGCTGGAGAGGCTGCTGGAGGGAGAGGGAAGGGAGTAGGGCTTGGGGATGAACGACAGTGAGGGTTTACAGGGGTGGGGAAGAGAGGGAAGGGGTGAAGAGTGCAAAGGATGGGGTGGGGGTGGAGGGGAGACACTGAGGGTAAGGAAGGAGAGAGATGAAAAGGAGGGAAAGGGAAAGAGGAGAGGAGGGCGGATGGGAGAGTGGGGAAGGGGAAAGAAGAAGGGTAGAGCATAACTATTCTATGAGTTAAAGAAAAGATAGGAAAGTCGGAAAGACAGGGGGAGAAGTGAGTGAATGGCGTAGAGAAAAAGGAAGAGAAGGAAGTGGGATGGTTAAAGAGGAAAGAGTAGAAGAGGGGGGGGAAGGGAGAGATAAAAGAAGGGAAGGGGGAAGAGGAAGCGTGGAAGAGGAAAAAAGGGAGGGAGGAGGAGAGGCATATAGGGAAAAGGGAGGGGAAACAAGATAAAGGAAAGAGTGAATTAAGGAAGGAAGGAAAGTAAGAAAATTTGGAGGAAAGGGAGAAACGAAGAAAGAGGGGAAGACAGGTGAGTTTTAGACTATGAGAGAGAGGAGGGAAGAGGAAAATAAAACAAGAAAGCTGTCATGATAAGAGGAAAGAGGATGGAGCAATGTACGATAGGATGATAGAGAGAGAGAGAGAGAGAGAGAGAGAGAGAGAGAGAGAGAGAGAGAGAGAGAGAGAGAGAATAAAGGCTTCGTTGAGATTAAAGGAGCATTTTAAACATCAACATTTTGTCCATAAACACAAAGAAGGACAATACATGTTTACTGTTAAAGGACGTGTCTTTTGAAGTGAGAGAGAGAGAGAGAGAGAGAGAGTAACACGATCAGACCATGTTTTTTCCAAAAGACGGGCGTTTTTCTCTCTCTCACCAAGTTGCCCCACAGTTTTCTTGTGAAACTTAATAGCCGCCTGCCCTTTGTGTGTGTGTGTGTGTGTGTGTGTGTGTGTGTGTGTGTGTGTGTGTGTGTGTGTGTGTGTGTGTGTGTGTGTGTGTGTGTGTGTGTGTGTGTGTGTGTGTAAGTGCTCATTATCGAGGCTGGTAGTGTGCGTGTGTGTATGTGCGTGTGCGTGTGAATGTGCGTGTGCGTGTGTGTGCGTGAATGGGTGCAGCGAACTATGCAGCCTCTCCCTAAAAGCCTTACCATGTCGCTCCTGATACACTGCCGCCCCACACCCACACCCGCAGTACAATACACCCACACTACACCCACAATTACTATAACCTCACACCTATACTCTCTATTCTACACCCACACTCAAATCCATGTCAATTCTACATCTGCAAGACACCGATTCTTACAAACTAGTCATACACCCACATCCATACCCCACAACACACCTAAAATACAATACACCCATTTCCACATTACACCCACACCCACATCCACACTAAACAAACGCCCACACCCACATCACAAACACCAATATCTACACCACATTATCAACCACAACACAGTACGCTAATCCCACACCCACAACTACATCCACACCCATACTTACACTACTACCACATATACACAACACCTAAACCCAGAAGCATGGATGAAAGGACGAGACTATAGGCAACTTCCACATCTAACCCATTCGTGGCTAGGTATATCCCCCAGTTAAATAAAATCGTTATGCGTCAGCTTAATTAAACGGTACTCACTTCACTCTAGTCTTGTGTGAGATCTTCCTTTATTTCTCTGTAGTAGTTGTATTAGTAGTAGCTGCAACCCTAGGCTCAAATGAATGTGAACCCAGTGGACTGCAGGCTGAAGCTGCTCTCCTCTTGCAGTCCACCATCTTCCTTTCGGGGCATAGGAAGGGAACTGAGGGACGTTTGTAGATGAGCCGAATGGTTATATCAGTGCCACTGCAATAAGGCGTCCTCCCCAGCACCTATTTCTCTGTGAAAATTATCATAACACTTCTTCCTCAGCGATTTATCTTGCATATTATATCATATATATATATATATATATATATATATATATATATATATATATATATATAAATAAAAACACCAACGTAATCAGGAACATCTTTAATAAATTGGTGACGTTTGAAAAGTTTAAAAGATGATGATTCTATAATCATAACTAAACCTGACAAAGGAAATGGTGTCGTAATTCTGGACAGGACTGATTATCTGTGTAAAATGTCTGAAATTCTTAATGATGGTTCAAAGTTCAAAATCGTAAATGATGATGAATTTTCTTTGACCCTGAAACGTGAAGATCAAGTGAACAATTTCCTAAGGAGGCTGAAGTCTGATGGAGTAATTAGTAATGAAGTGTACTCAAAATTATACGTATCTGGCGCTACACCAGGAGTCATGTATGGGCTCCCTAAAGTACATAAACAGAACTGTCCAGTCAGACCCATTCTCTCTGCCATTGGGACTGTTAGCTACAACATATCTAAATTTCTTGTACCTATGATTACCCCCATCACTACAAATTGCTATACGGTTAAAGATTCATTTACTTTCGCTAAGGAGATTTGTAACTACGATGTTGACCACTGTACTATGGCTTCTTTCGATATAAAGTCCCTGTTCACTAATATTCCTCTTTATGAAACTATAGACATTTGCACCAAACAAGTATTTAAACACGAGAAAATAATAGATGGATTTGATATGAACCAGTTCCGTAAATTACTGTCTCTCGCTTCTAAAAGATTGTCTTTTCCTTTTTAACGGAAAATCTTATAAGCAAATTGATGGAGTGGCGATGAGGGAATCCCCTAGGTCCCTGCTTAGCAAACGCATTTTGTGTTACCATGAGACAAACTGGCTACAGCAATGCCCCTCCCATTTCAAACCTCTCCTCTACCGTAGATATATCGACGATACATTTTTATTGTTTAGGTCTCCAGACCACATCCCTCTTTTTCTAAACTATTTAAACTCGAGGCATGCTAACATTCATTTCACTTCTGATATTGAAGAAAATAACAAACTTCCCTTTCTTGATATACTAGTCCAAAAAACTACTAATTCCTTCATCACTTCAGTATACCGCAAACCCACTTTCACAGGATTAACCATGAAATTCAACTCAGCAATCCCAATTCAGTTTAAACGCAATTTGGTGTCGACCCTGCTGACCAGAGCTTATAATATTTGTTCATCTTATTCTGCTTTACACTCGGAATTGAGTTTTCTTACGAAAACATTGTTCTCTAATGGTTTCCCAATGTCTTTCACACAAACCCATATGGGAAGACAACTAAATAAGATCCGTAACCCACCTACTCCTAAACTCACAGCAAACAAATCACCTGTATATTGTATCTTGCCATTTTTAGGTCCAAAAGTTTTCCATACGTAATAATATATCGAGTTTAGTTAGGGTAATTTTACCCTCAAGTATGTCTTAGAACAATTTTCAAACCCAGCAACACCATTGGACAATGGTTCAAACATAAAGACCGAATCCCTGACGCTCTGCAATCCTCTGTTGTCTATAATTATAACTGTAGTCGCTGTAATGCGTCTTATATTGGACAGACAAAGAGGCAATTACGAGTAAGAATTGCAGAACATCGGGGACGGTCATATAGAACCGGTCTACCTATGGCTAGGCCACCTTTCTCTGCCATCCGAAATTGCTGTGAAGCCTTAGGCCATCCCATAAGCGAATCAGATTTTTCTGTTGTCCACGCTTGTCGTGACGAGGTAACACGCCTCCTGGCTGAATCACTCCTCACTCACCACCTACAGCCCACACTGGGCACACATGACTGCTCCACGCCCCTTCTCTGTTTTTAAGGTTTGACTTATGTATTGTCTTATTACATGTATTTCTGTTTAAATTTTCCTTGTACTTAGTAGCATCCACCAACGTTAGCTATGTATAATTTATTTCGTCTTCTTATCTTAATAATTCTTCACTTGTATTTTATTAGACATGGTGTTTTACTTTGGTTTTTACTTTAGTTTTCGTATTTTTATCACAGACATAGTGTTTACTTTGATTTTATTGTATTTTCTATAGGTTTGAAAATGACAAACGAGTTGTCGAAACGTCACCAATTTATTAAAGATGTTCCTGATTACGTTGGTGTTTATCTTCATATTGAGACTACGCTTTCCCCATGGTGAATCTATTGCATCTGTATTAACAAGACGTTATGGACTTCCAACGCTACAGGCCTACCGAGCAGCTGAACGGCTCGACTTCAAGGTCAAGAAAGTCCAGCTGGACTTAGATTTCCTCACTACCTGTGAACAACATGACCTCACCCCTACTTTTCTTAATTTTAAAGTTCCCAATGCCCACATAAGGTCGTCAAGACTCTACAGAAGTTGCCAAAGACGTATTCTTACATACGAGATAAAGAGTAAACAACGTCTACTTAGGGTTCATAAAAACAAATTAACATATTCATTATCTTCACTGAAAAAATCTGTATCATTTTTTGACTTTACCCATTTGACTAATCTTATAGAGAGAACTAATGGGAACTCTATATCTCGTGTTAAATTCACTCAGCAACGTAAATTACGGACATTAGGATTTGTTAACCCCGATAGTGTACCCCATGATAAAGTGATTTTTTAATTATTCTAGTAGACAGCTGACTAGTGTAGAAAAATCCATTTTGTGCAAGGGTTTAAAGTATGCCATTCACACCCCAAAGCCCAGGTTCCTCCCGCATTTTCTTGGATTTGAACGATTTTTAAGAACTTGTCTGCTCATTCTTTTTATCAAGTGTAGTGGTAGAACTTATGATTTTTAAAGAATAGCTTGAAGCACATTGCTTTTACTAGTTTTTATTCTTCAAATTATTCTTGCAGTAATGTCACACGAGAGCAAATTAATGTGTTGAAAAGTTTAAAAGATGATGATTCTATAATCATAACTAAACCTGACAAAGGAAATGGTGTCGTAATTCTGGACAGGACTGATTATCTGTGTAAAATGTCTGAAATTCTTAATGATGGTTCAAAGTTCAAAATCGTAAATGATGATGAATTTTCTTTGACCCTGAAACGTGAAGATCAAGTGAACAATTTCCTAAGGAGGCTGAAGTCTGATGGAGTAATTAGTAATGAAGTGTACTCAAAATTATACGTATCTGCCGCTACACCAGGAGTCATGTATGGGCTCCCTAAAGTACATAAACAGAACTGTCCAGTCAGACCCATTCTCTCTGCCATTGGGACTGTTAGCTATAACATATCTAAATTTCTTGTACCTATGATTACCCCCATCACTACAAATTGCTATACGGTTAAAGATTCATTTACTTTCGCTAGGGAGATTTGTAACTACGATGTTGACCACTGTACTATGGCTTCTTTCGATATAAAGTCCCTGTTCACTAATATTCCTCTTTATGAAACTATAGACATTTGCACCAAACAAGTATTTAAACACGAGAAAATAATAGATGGATTTGATATGAACCCGTTCCGTAAATTACTGTCTCTCGCTTCTAAAGATTGTCTTTTCCTTTTTAACGGAAAATCTTATAAGCAAATTGATGGAGTGGCGATGGGGGAATCCCCTAGGTCCCTGCTTAGCAAACGCATTTTTGTGTTACCATGAGACAAACTGGCTACAGCAATGCCCCTCCCATTTCAAACCTCTCCTCTACCGTAGATATATCGACGATACATTTTTATTGTTTAGGTCTCCAGACCACATCCCTCTTTTTCTAAACTATTTAAACTCGAGGCATGCTAACATTCATTTCACTTCTGATATTGAAGAAAATAACAAACTTCCCTTTCTTGATATACTAGTCCAAAAAACTACTAATTCCTTCATCACTTCAGTATACCGCAAACCCACTTTCACAGGATTAACCATGAAATTCAACTCAGCAATCCCAATTCAGTTTAAACGCAATTTGGTGTCGACCCTGCTGACCAGAGCTTATAATATTTGTTCATCTTATTCTGCTTTACACTCGGAATTGAGTTTTCTTACGAAAACATTGTTCTCTAATGGTTTCCCAATGTCTTTCACACAAACCCATATGGGAAGACAACTAAATAAGATCCGTAACCCACCTACTCCTAAACTCACAGCAAACAAATCACCTGTATATTGTATCTTGCCATTTTTAGGTCCAAAAGTTTTTCCATACGTAATAATATATCGAGTTTAGTTAGGGAATTTTACCCTCAAGTATGTCTTAGAACAATTTTCAAACCCAGCAACACCATTGGACAATGGTTCAAACATAAAGACCGAATCCCTGACGCTCTGCAATCCTCTGTTGTCTATAATTATAACTGTAGTCGCTGTAATGCGTCTTATATTGGACAGACAAAGAGGCAATTACAGTAAGAATTGCAGAACATCGGGGACGGTCATATAGAACCGGTCTACCTATGGCTAGGCCACCTTTCTCTGCCATCCGAAATTGCTGTGAAGCCTTAGGCCATCCCATAAGCGAATCAGATTTTTCTGTTGTCCACGCTTGTCGTGACGAGGTAACACGCCTCCTGGCTGAATCACTCCTCACTCACCACCTACAGCCCACACTGGGCACACATGACTGCTCCACGCCCCTTCTCTGTTTTTAAGGTTTGACTTATGTATTGTCTTATTACATGTATTTCTGTTTAAATTTTCCTTGTACTTAGTAGCATCCCACCAACGTTAGCTATGTATAATTCATTTCCTCATCTTATCATAATAATTCTTCACTTGTATTTTATTAGACATGGTGTTTTACTTTGGTTTTTTACTTTAGTTTTCGTATTTTTATCACAGACATAGTGTTTACTTTGATTTTATTGTATTTTCTATAGGTTTGAAAATGACAAACGAGTTGTCGAAACGTCACCAATTTATTAAAGATGTTCCTGATTACGTTGGTGTTTATCTTCATATTGAGACTACGCTTCCCCCATGGTGAATCTATTGCATCTGTATATATATATATATATATATATATATATATCCCACGTTACTAAGGGAAACCCTGTTGATACTGAAACTCCATAAACAACAGATGATATAAAATCAACGTGTTTTATGTAAAACAAATAGTCCAGACAAAGGTGTTACTAGGCCTGCACCGTCAACGCCAATGCGACCTTATATATATATCGTATTCATTTCAGCAATATATCTGGGTCGAACCAAACACAGCTCTGGGCTGGCGGAGAGACGGAGTGAGTGGGTGATGGAGGCGTGAAATGTTGCTGAAATCTTTGTAATTTTAATCAATCTCAGAATTCCTTTACTAATCACATGCCTACTCTTTGGATTCGATTACTAATGATCAGTGGCTCTAAACACAAGTCCACGGGAAGAATTTAAACAGTCCATGGCGGTCTATGAAAATGTGAAAATTTCTAAACAATATTTCCTGAAATTATAATTATATGGGGACTTTAATTTGTTTCAGAGACTGCGTAACCATTACTGCTGGATATATCCTCCCGTAATACGAATATCGGTATTATGTAGTCTTCTAAACCTATTCTAGGTTTGGTAAATGAAATTCAAATGACAAAAACTACTGATATCCATTGATTATAAGAAAGAAAACGTGCCTGATGCTGTTATTACGACAATGTTTAATGTAAGTCACACTCAAGGTACGGTAGTTATATGACAAGAAGGTAGGTCTCTCCATTCGATAGAAAAATATTTCAACATTACTTTCACGGTGAAAGGTGATGGTGGTCCAAGGGAATTTACGAGATTTCCTGGTGAAGGAATAAAGGTACAGTAAGAAACCTGATTATCACTCGTTCAGATTTAACCTGCCTACTCATTTACCAGCACTTCGTATATGAAGATTATATAACAAAAAAGTAAAAAAAAAAAAAAAAAGACTCTGTAACCTGTCACACTGCCTGTGAATCACGACATACTCTAGTTGTTAAACCTGTTATAAGGATGCCTCCAGACTCAGTATATTCAAGCCTAACAAATATATTGATCCGTCACAAGCTTGCGCGTGAGTTTACATGTGTGTGTGTGTGTGTGTGTGTGTGTGTGTGTGTGTGTGTGTGTGTGTGTGTGTGTGTGTGTGTGTGTGTGAGATACGCTCCACCATCTGATTTAGTTTCACAGCCACACCCTGGATGGCATACTATTGTAGACTACACAGATTAAATTTCACACCAATCTATTATGAATTACAACTAGATATATTGTTTTCTATCACTAATATATTTCCAGCATCAATATAGCCTGATTCAGTAACATATATGAGGATAAAGAGAGGCAATTGTCGAAATAAATAGCTACGAAAAAAAGTGGTAGGAGAGTTCTATGTCACCCAGAACACACACACACACACACACACACACACACACACACACACACACAACCTCTACAGTGCAACATTCTCTCTCTCTCTCTCTCTCTCTCTCTCTCTCTCCTGACGTCAAGGATTTTTTCTCACTATTTTTCCCACCTGGCCATCTACGCCCACCAAAGGCAGTAATCCGGGCAGGTGTGAATGGCAGTCATGTAATCCCCCCCCCACCCTTCTTGGAGCTTGGTTAATCCTGAGAGAGAGAGAGAGAGAGAGAGAGAGAGAGAGAGAGAGAGAGAGAATCACCCACGCACGCTAGTTGGAAAGATAAATGTGCCGATTTGACGGGTGGGGAAGGATTGCTGTGTTAGTTACTAGTATTATTTCTCCTTTACTGTCATCAGTGGTTCTATTAATATTCATCATCATCATCATCCGGACCTCCTTTCCCACCCAAGGGCTGGGTGAGGATCTATTAATATTACTTGCACTATTACTTCTATTACTGTTTTGTCATATTAACAATATTCTATAATTTTTGTGATATCTTTGATCTTTGATATTTTTCTTGTTCTTCCTTCTGTCTCTCTTCCCTTATTCGACTTCTATTTTTTTTTTTTTTTATTACTGAGGGATGTTCTATTATTTATGTGACTTTCTTTTTTTTTTCTTGTTTCTGCCTTCTTTCGTTCCCTGTTCTTTTTTTTTTTTTTATGGCTGATGTTTAGGTATGTTTTTATTACTTTCTTCCTCCCTTCCTTTTCTTTTGTTTGTTTATTTCTCTCATTCCTTATTCATTTTCTCATTTTTCATCAGCATTGTTCATTTCATCTTCACTTGCATTATCCGATTTTTCTCCCGGCAATGTTCTAAGCGTAATGTGTTCTGGGATCTCGAAATGAACGATAATTTTGGCATTCTTGTTCAGTGTTCTCTGGATAGGGCATTTTTTTTTTTCCAGTCTTTCCGCTTTTGGTTCACTCTTCCTGCATAAAACATACCTCTTGTTGATCGATACAGTTTGCATTCGTTATCCGGCCTTGCTCAATTTTCTTTTCTCCTCATTCTCTCTCATTTTATTTTATTCTGTCCTCTCCTCTCTTTCTCTTCTTTCCACCTTTCCTTCTACTCTCCTCCCCTTCTCCAAATCTTCTCCCCACCCCTCCTTCTCCAACTCTTCTTTCCTTCCCTCCTTCTCCAACTCTTCCCTCCACCCCTCTTTCTCCAACTCGTCTCTCCACCCTTCCTTCTCCAGGTCTTCTCTCCTCCCCTCCCTCTTCCCTCTCCTTTTCCTTCTACCTTCCCCTCCTCCTCTATAACTTTCCTCTCCTTCCCTCTTCCTCCCCCTGCTCCCCTCCCGTATCCACAGACCCATTACCCGTCCAAACATAGTGGAGGGGCGTCGATAAACTTCCCATTTGTCTTCCCATTCTCCTCCTCGCCCTTCCCTCAACTCCTCACCCCTCTCCCTGTTCTTCCCCAGTTTCTCTCTACACCTCCTCTCTTTTCTTCAGTCTTCCTCCCCTCCCTTCCCTCTTTTTCTGCCTCTCCCTCCCCTCCCTTTCCTCTTTCTTCCCTCTTCATCCCTTCCTTTCCTTCTTTTTTCCGTCTCTCCCTTCCCTCCCTCTTTCTTCTCCCTTCATCCTCCTCAACCCTCTCTGTTTCCCCTCTCCTCCTCCATTTTGGGTCTCCCTCTCTCCTCCTGTTTCACCTCCCCTCTTCCCCCCATGTTACCTCCCCCTCTCATCCTATTTTACCTCTCCTCTTCCTCCCATGATATCTCCCCCTCTCCCTTACTCTCCCCTCACTCTTCCCCCTCCATCTTCCTGCCTAAACACCGAGAAAAAATGCTTTTAACACCTCCAGCACCACGACATTTTTTTTTTTTGTTCCCTCTATAGTTCATTAATTTTAACTTGGCCCAAATTTTTTATCCTTTTGTAGCTTATTTCACGTGGCTCGGTGACAGAAGACAACACTATTCTACATAAATACCATGGCACTTCTTCGTGACTTGCATCATATTTTACTGTTGATCTGCTGCCATAATTCAGCATTCACGGTGGAAAGAAGACAATTTTAAGCCAAGTTTAAGTGAACAGAGTATACCACCAAACGATTATATGCAGATAAGGGGAAGAGGTTTCGTTGTAGGAGGCTAGAAATATTTACCATGCTACCTAAACTCTTTCCTACGAGAGATTTTGTCTCAGATGAATTAAAAGTTATGGCAGAACAGGGACATAATTAAGAAGGTAGGCTACCATCAGTCTAAAGGGGTTAAGTGTATCCATAGTAGTAGTAGTAGTAGTAGTAGTAGTAGTAGTAGTAGTAGTAGTAGTAGCAGTAGTAGTAGTAGTAGTACCTTCCTTTCCATGGCAAATCTTCGTGAACAGTCCTTTTTTTCTTCTTTTTGTGAATCTAACAATTCAGCGTTCAAGATGGGAAGATGGAAATTTTAGGCCAAGTCACTGTAAAAAGCGATACAGTTTGCGTAAATAACAAGGGCCGACAGCAAAAAGAAAAATAAATAGAGAATAGCGTATAACAGTAGCAGCAAAATTAAACAAAAGATTACGTCAACGGGAGTGAAGGGGTTAACCGGCCACATGGGTGACCTGTCGTAGTGAAAGGGTTCATCTCCCATTATCCCCTTTACTATAACCCCTTCTCCATTTCCCATTCCCTCCTAAACACCTTCCCTTACATTTTTACCTCATTCAATCTAATGACGATTTTTTTTAAAGTCATACTAACTCCAGGTGTTTTTTTTTTTTTTTTTTCAACTTAGGCAAGACGAATCAACCTGGAGGGGTTAGATACAGCCTTCATCAACCTGATCACCGCAATACGTATCCTCTTTGCTGAATAAAATCATCTGGTAGTAGAAGGAAAGACAGAAAATACGTAAAGTAAATAGGTCAAGTATCCTCACCATAACACCTCCCCGTCCTTCTCCCAATCCATTCCAGCTCATTCTTCCTGTCGTCCTAATCTCCTTTCTTGTCACATTTTCTCGCCTCTCTGTCCCTCCCCATCTTCCCTAACCCATTCTTAGGTCTTTCCTTCCATTCTTCATCCCCCAAATTTACCCAACCCTTCCCCATTTCCCCATACTTATCAGAGTCCTTTCCTTATAGCTTTACCTCAACGTACTGTTCATCTTCAGCTCTAATATCCTCCATCTCCCCACCTTCCCCGACTCTCTTAATCCATCCCAACTCTTTTCCCCTTTCGCTCCCAACTCATCTCCACCCTCAAACTCACCTCCCCATCTATCTGCACCTTTCCTCATCCAGAACTTCTCTCATCTCCCCCCCCCCTTCATTGGTGTTCCCTAAACCTCCACACCCCTCCCCTCCTTCGACCCCTCCTCCCCATCTATCTCTACCCTTCCCCAACCACAACATTTCTCATTTTCCCAGCCTTCTTTACCGTTTCCTCACCCTCCCCACCGCTTCCCACCCTCCCCCAACCTTCTCCACTCTCCTCCTCCCCCCTTTCGCACCCTCCTCCCCACCCTCACGCAACCCTCCCCATCCTTAATCCCTAAACCTCTCCTTCCCACTCATCCCCACCCTCCTCCCCACCCCGCCCACGCCCATCAGACGCCCAAACAGAGCCAGGGCGTCAATACAGTCTGGCCAGAGCAAACACAAGCCCATTTCCTAACGCCCAACACCTATTTTCTTGGTGAGAGAGAGAGAGAGAGAGAGAGAGAGAGAGAGAGAGAGAGAAGAGAGAGAGAGAGAGAGAGAGAGAGAGAGAGAGAGAGAGAGAGAGGGTGAGTACATCAGGAGAAAGAAAGGAAATATAAAACAATGATAGGTGTGTGAGAAAAGAAAGGAGGAGAAAAGGGAGAGCGGGGGAGGAACTGAAACATACGTAAATAAGCAAAATTAACACTGTATAACAAATATTCTAAAAAAAAAAAAAAAAAAGAGATCGAGAAAACAGAATAAACTGAAAGGCAAAAAAAAAACAAAAAAACAAGAAGGTAAAAGGGAGCCAAAAAATATGAGAGAAATGGAGGAAAAGATAGAGAGTGAGGGAAGGACAAAAGAGAGGGATATTGGTGAGGAAGATGGGCCATTTTAAAGCACTAAAGGCTTAATGGGTAGATATGGGTTAAAAATGGGGTGAGGGTGGGGGTGTGGGGGTGGAGGTGGAATGGGGTGGGGTGGGGTTTGAGGGTGTATAGCTGTGGAGGTGGGGGAGGTGCAGGTATGAGGTGTGTGGGTGTGTAGAGATGGGGTGTGACTGTGGGGGAGGTGTAGCGATGGGATGTGGGTGTGGGGGAGGTGTATGGATGGGTTGTGGGTGTGGGGGAGGTGTAGGAATGGGGTGTGTGGGTGTGTAGGGATGGGGTGTGTGCGAGTGTGGAGTATGGGACAGAGGCGTAATGGTGTCGGTGTGGAAGTTTTGATATGTAGTGATAAGGAATATCGGATGGTGGGATGGGAGTAGTAGCCTGAGTGTATGGGAAAGTGTGGTGTGGAGATGCTGGGTGGGGCGTAGGTGTGTGGGGGTGTGAGTGTGGTGGAGGTGTAGGGGTAGGGTGTGTGGGGACGAGAGTGTAGCCTGTAGCGATGGAGTGTATAAAGGATCTAAGTAGAAAATGGCCTGCGCTACGGAAAACAGAGGATTAAATTAGGTACAAATGAGCTTAAGAGGGGAAGGAAGGAAGGCTGAAGGAGAGGGGGGTGGGGGATGGACAGGATGATGTGAGGGAGGGAGAGGTGAGGAAGGAAAAGTGAAGGAAAGGATGGAGGGAAGGAGGGTGGAGGAGGAAGAGAGCGCAAGGGAGATAAAAGAATGGAGGAGAGGAAGCTGGAGGGGAAACGGAGAGTGAAGTGTGGAAAAGAGTAAGTTGGAAAGAAGGCTGACGTCTGAAGGAGAGAAAAAAGGGGATATAGAGGATGATGTAGGGTGAACAGGATGAGAAATAAAGTAAGACAGTGAGAGAGCAAGAGAGTGAGGAGGAGGAGGGGGAGGTGAGAGTAAGAGAGTGACAGAAAAGAGGAGGCAGCGAAGTGTGAGAAGCAAGGGAAGCGATAGAACACACTGTGGGAGAGAAGGCGTGAGAAAGGAAGTGCAAAAGAGTGAAGGAAAAGAATAAAAGACTGAAGAGGGGGTGGAGGGAGCAGTGATGGGGAATAGAAGGAAAAGGAAGACTGGTAATGAGGAAGGGAAGGAGAAAGAACAGAGAAAGAGGGCTGGGGAGGAGAAAAAGAGTGTAGGAGAGTAGAGGATGAAAGAGAGAGTGGAAGAAAGGAGAGAGAGGGAAAAGGCGGAGACAGAGAGGACACGGGTAGTCAGGGAGAGACAAGGGGGGTTACTGAAGGGAGAAAATGAAAGAGAATGAAGAAAGGAGAGGCAAAACTAGACTGGACGGGAGAAAAAAAAAGGTGGGGGGGAAGACAGAAGAAGAAAGAAGGGTAAGGGGTTAACAAGTGACAGCTGTGTAGAAAAACAGTCAAAAGAAAATAACTAAAAGACGAGAGAGAGAGAGAGAGAGAGAGAGAGAGAGAGAGAGAGAGAGAGAGAGAGAGACAGACAGACAGACAGACAGACAGAGACAGAGACAGAGAGAGACGCCATAAATGACTCTAGGAAGGAAATAAAGATATGAATAATCAAAATTACGAAAGAAAGATTGAAAGTAAAAAAAAGAACATAGTACACACACACACACACACACACACACACACACACACACACACACACACACACACACACACACACACACACACACACACACACAAGATGGAACGACGACTAACAGAGAACAGAAGAAGGAAAACGAATGACAGAGTGAAGGAAAGACAAAAACTGATGAAAAAAGAAAAGATGAATAAAACAGAAGACAACCAAGAAAAGGTGAGTAAACGACAAAGAGAAGAAAACCAAGTAAGGAACAAAAAAGAGTTGGTAAAAAAGAAAAGAACGAAGAAAATAGAACAAAATAAGTAAGAAAAGCTTAAGAAAGGAACCAAGAAAACAAGAGCAAAGAAAGAATAACTAAACAAGGAATAAAACAAAACAATCAAGAAAAAACAGAAGAAAGGAAGACAAAAACTAAAGAGGAAGACAAGTGTTTATGAAAGGGTAATGTGGACTAAAAAACAGGAATGCACTTCAGAAAAGGAAAGCAAATGCAAAACAATGCAAGAGAAAATGAAAACCACAAAACAACCTAGAGAGGAACAGTAAAGGAAGACGAAAGTTAAGAGAAAAAACAACTACTGAAATGAGGAAATGGAAAAGATACAGAAAGGGGGCAAAAGTGAGACAGAAAGATGTAAAGCTGGAGAGGAAGAACACACAAAACGAAGGAAAAAACACAAAAGAACGTAGGAAAACAGAGGAGCAAAAGCGAAAAAGAAAGCCGAATACTAAGCCAGCAGGACAATTATGTAAGAAAAAAAAAAAAGAAGGAAAATAGTGAGAAATACAGAAAAGAGCCAAGAATTGAATTGTAATACCGATAAACAAAGCCAAACACTACAGACAGAAAGACAACTCAGCATCCCGGGCGCCTATTGGTCGGTGGGTCATAAGGGCAGAACCACGCCGTCCGCTGATTGGCTGGGGTTTTATGGCGCTGGCCGCTAATTGGTCGCGCCGCATCATAGGTGTGTTTACATTGGTGCTATTAAGGTGTACGTGGGCTAGCTGTAGTATAGGTGTGTGTGTGTGTGTGTGTGTGTGTGTATGTGTGTACATTTAATAAACACATTAAAATGCATATTGAGTAACAGAGAGAGAGAGAGAGAGAGAGAGAGAGAGAGGAGTATACATGAAACAGTGATGCAATATATGGAAGAGAGAAATTCTGAAACAGATGGATGGAGAGATTAGATGGACTGATACATGGATAGACAGGTTGACAGAAGGTTTCACCTCCCTCTCTCTCTCTCTCTCTCCCTCTCTCTCTCTCTCTCTCTCTCTCTCTCTCTCTCTCTCTCTCACACACACACACACACACACACACACACACACACACACACATAAACCATTTTTTTTTCTTACCTTCCGCCTTCCATTTCCTCATTATTTTTCCTCAGTTATCTTCATGCTCTCTCTCTCTCTCTCTCTCTCTCTCTCATCCGGTTATGCCCCTTCCCTCTCCCTCTCTTGCCTTCAGATCTACCCTTTCATCAGCCTCTCTCCCGCCTCCTCTTATCAAATTTCTCTCTCTCTCCCTCTTTCTCTCCCTCCCTTTTCATTACCTTTCGACGCTCGGTTATCTGATTCAGTATTTTTCATTGGATGAGTTATTCCTTCGCATTGTTTCCAGCCGGCAAATTTAGTTAGTGGATCTCTCTCTCTCTCTCTCTCTCTCTCTCTCTCTCTCTCTCTCTCTCCCCCACTCTGTGTGTGTGTGTGTGTGTGTGTGTGTGTGTGTGTGTGTGTGTGTGTGTGTGTGTGTGTGTGTGTTTTAGGCTCTGGATAGGAAATTGACAATCCGTTCCCTCCTACTTGTCACAGACCTTCACAAGTCACCTTTACGGCACTAATACCCACCATTCATACTTCCATACTGAGTCCATCCCTTACCTCTCATGCCGAATTGATGTGGCTCTTGTAGGGGTGTTTTAACAATATATATATCAGCTGGTCTTACGGTAAATCAGTGAAGTCTTTTGTAACGAATATTCAGGATCATCAAACTATTCCCTGTCCCAACCACCACTAGATCTCACGCCCTTTCGGTCAGCAGATCCCTCTTCTAACCACTTGACCACAGCTTGCACGAGGATTATTTTGCTTTTTATTAAGGGTATATATTGTCTTTTTTTTTTTTTTTTTTTTTTTTAACTTACAGGATCCGAAAAGTGGAGTCTGCCAGTCCTTTGAGTTCTAATTTCAGGCCTTGTGAGATTTCGCAACACCTCTTCCTTAAGTGATTTATTCTGTACAGTTCATCAAAATATCCTGTTATATGTTACTGATGCAAAATATGTAAACATTTCAACGATATAAGTGACATAAAGGAGGATGTTAATATATAAAAAACAAAATAAATCGCTAAGAAAGAGGTGCTTTGGAATTACTAAAGCCACTTAGATTACGATGCATTGAGAAAAGGTGAGAAAGCTTCAAGAGGGATAACTAGAAAATAATAATAATAATAATAATAATAATAATAATAATAATAATAATAATAATAATAATGCAGGGGAGTGAATGCTAAATCCTAAATCACCAAGTAAGGTTCACAGTATTGACGATAATATTTGATACGTGTGAATTAGATGGAATATTTCTGGCCTACCTATATCGTTGCTAACCGTGCTCTGCAGTGTGGGATGCAGGCTAAATTTACCTCATAACTACAAGAGCATTTATTCCTTTTTTGTATTCTCTCATTTTCCTCTCATTTCCAGCTCTTTCTCTCCTATTTCGCTCTTTTTATTTACTTTCCTCTCTCTCTCCCTGCCTCCCTCTCTTTTTCCCCTCATTTATCATTCCTCCTTCTTTCATAACTTTAAAGCCTGGCTTCTCCCTTCGCCTCTCTCTCTCTCTCTCTCTCTCTCTCTCTCTCTCTCTCTCTCTCTCTCTCTCTCTCTCCTGATGTGCAGATAGATAAGTATATAGATCGACAGTCAGATACAAATGTGTGTGTATTTATGTATGCCTGTATATATGTACGAGTCTCTATATCTATTTGTTTATCTAGCAGTCTATCTATCTATCTTTCTCTCTCTCTTCTCTCTCTCATCCCACTCTCCACATCCCACACTCTTCTCTTCTTTTTCTTCTCCTCCCACTCTCCTCTCCCCCCCCTCCCTCCTCCACTCCCATTCCCTTTAGAGGCTAACCTGACAGCTCTCCCCTCCCAGTCCCCCCGACCCCCGCCATCCACCCCCCCGCCCCCCGCCCCAAATATTAGCAATGCAAATTATGATTACCAAAAGAAAATATAAAAAAATCTCTTTATTACCCTTGACGGCCGCTTCGAAATAAAGGAAGGAATATAAAAGGAGAGAGGAGGATTTAAAAAAAAAAAAAAAAAAAGGGGGTAAATAGAGGAGGATTATGAATAAATGGAGGAGGATGAACTAGACTGGAGGGAAAAATAAACATAACAGGAGAGAAATAAATGGATGGAGATGAAAATAAACGAAGGAAGGCAAGGAATAACGCAATAAAAATAAATGGAAGAGGATATATGATAAAAATAACTGGAGGGGGAATTATAATAAACAGAACATTAAGAATAAATAAAGGATGAAAACAAACGAATAAGAATATAAAAAATTAAAGACAGAGATAAAGGAAGGAAAAATAATGAATAAATGGGGATGAAATTGATAAACAGGAATATATAAAGGTGCACTGATTATGAGAGTAAATAATAAAGGAATGGATGACAATGGGGAAATAAGTAAAGCAGAATAAAGGAAAGAAGAGAGAGTAAAGATGAAATTTGAAGTAAGATAAGGCCTCAGACTGATAATGATGATGATGATGATGATGATGGTGATGATAACGACGACCTTGATGATGATTATGATTATGATGATGATGATGATGATGATGACGTAAGCGAAGCACCTAATGAACAAACAAAAGGACTGGATGACGCACAGACAGTGAGACATAGAAGCCAGAGTGTAGTATACTGTACAGTGATACACTTGATTGAAGGCAGGAAATACACTGTACAAAATATATAATCTGTGTGTGTGTGTGTGTGTGTGTGTGTGTGTGTGTGTGTGTGTGTGTGTGTGTGTGTGTGTGTGTGTGTGTGTGTGTGTGTGTGTGTGTGTGTGTGTGTGTGTTTGTATTTATGTAAGTATTGCAGGGCTAGGGATCTGTATTAACAATTTCAGAAAATGTGTTCTGACTGAAATGTTCCATAAAAATTTATTCTCACTTTCAAATCTATCGTTACTTTTCACATTTATTCCTACTTCAAAAAAAAAAAAAGAAAAAAAAAAGGACAAAATATTTCTTTTACTTTTTTAGCTCATTTTTCCATTTTCCATGAGTTTTTCTTTTTTCTATTTTTTTTCTTTTTAGTTAAGAAAAGGCCCCTCATATTAAAAGTAATTTATTAAGGCTCTCTCTAACCCTTCTAGTTCGAAAAATCTATCCTAAGGTGTGTAAAATCGTCAGGACATAATAATAATAATAATAATAATAATAATAATAATAATAATAAAGAC
>NC_136998.1:33103651-33226151 GCF_032717465.1 Coenobita brevimanus
TTAGATACAGACTTCATTAACCCCATTAACACAGGAAACTTTTCTTATGTTGAATAAAACCACCTGTAGGTAGCAAGGAGAAAGGGTAAATAAGCTACAGCGATGAAGTGAATAACCTCATCCAACCCCATTATCTTCCCACCTACCCACCTCGTCTGCCAGTGTCCCTTAAACCCACACATTTTCACCTAAACCCATGCATTTTCACCTAAACCTACGCATCTTCACCTAAACCCACGCATTTTCACCTAAACCCATGCATTTTCACCTAAACCCAAGCATTTTCACCTAAACCCACGCATTTTCACCTAAACCCACACATTTTTGTCTCCCACCTACCCTATCATCCCCCACTACGCCACCTCCCCATCCACCTATCCATCCCACCTACTCACTCAGCACTGACCTCCCACCATGCCCACCTGACACACATCCCGCGGGGGCCCGTGATGGAGTCTCGCCTCTGAGGAATGAATAATTTGTTGAGTTTCGTGTCAGTCATTGCACATAAATCTCTTCTACCCAACTATTCCAAACTAAATTCCCTCAACACTTCTTCCACTACCTCTCTCCTACCCATCTAACCCAATCTACCCTACTCACCTACCCACCTAACCTAATCTACCCTACTCACCTACCCACCTAACCTAATCTACCCTACTCACCTACCCACCTAACCCAATCTACCCTACTCACCTACCCACCTAACCCAATCTACCCTACTCACCTACCCACCTAACCCAATCTACCCTACTCACCTACCCACCTAACCCAATCTACCCTACTCACCTACCCACCTAACCCAATCTACCCTACTCACCTACCCACCTACGTATCTACCTATCTGGCTGGTTATCCACCTGCCTATTATTCTATTTATGACTGTCTATCTGTTAGTCTGTCTACCCATCTATAATCCTATCTAGCTAACTACAGTATCTATCTCTCTATCTTCTATCAACCTATCTATCTATCTGTCTGCCTGTCTGTCTGTCTGCCTCTCTGTCTGTCTAGCCACCCATCCATCTTATGTCTATCTATCAATCAAACTATCTATCCATTCATCCATCCACCCATCCATCCATCCACCCACCCATTCATCCATCCATCTACCTGTCTATCTATTTATCTATCGATCTCATCCACCCACCCATCCATCTATCCATCCATCCACCTACCTATCTTTCCATCCATCTATCTATCTATCTAACCCACCCAGCTAAGCCAGCTAACAAGATGAGCACAAAGACGTCTCTCGTTACTCGTTATCATCACCTGCGACGCACATGTCAAGTTTTTTTTTTTCTTTTTTGGCAGCTGAGGGACTTGGGTTACGAGGTGAAGGTGATGCTGGGTGTTGGGGGAGGGGTGTATGAGGGCGTTGGAGGGTGTACGAGGGTGTAAGAGGGGTGTGTGAGGGTGTGTGGGAGGGTGTGAGTTGGTGGATGAGAGTGTGGAAGAGTGTGAGAGGGTATGAAAGGATGTATGAAGGTGTGTGAGGGTGAGAGAAGGTATGTGTTCTGTGGAAGGGTGTGTGAGGAAGCGAGTGGGTATGGAAGGGTGCCAGTAGGTGGAAGAGAGTGTGTGTGTGAATGTGTATGGGTTGGGGAGAGTGAGGAAGGCCGAGGGAGGGTGAGGAATTGTGTGCGGGAGGGAGTGAAAGGGTGCTGAAGGGTGCTGGAGGGTGTTTGAGGGTGTGGGACGGGAGTGAATGAGTATGGTAGGGTATGGAAGTGTGTAGAAAGGTGTGGAAAGGTATGGGAGTGGGTGATGTTTGTGTGGGAAGAAACCAGACAAGAGGAGGAGGAGGAGGAAGAGGAAGCAAAGGGTATAGTGCTTACTGGACTCTGATCTGTTGGTAAAGGAAACATATGGCAGGGTTGTGGTGGGGTGGGGTGTTGTGTTGGTGGGGAGCAGAGGAGGGCAATCTTATAACCAATTCTACACACACACCTATGCACCCTACACACTCTATACCTACGCCTATAAATCCTACTCAGTCTTCTACACTCTACACAGATTCATATACACTCAGTACATACGCGTATAATACTCCAAATATTTTCATACACTCTAAACAGACCCATAACACAAAATTAATCTACACATACAGTCCAGAAACATACTGACACTACACACGCCCTTATACATTCTCAAACACCATTCATACACTCTATATACACCTTGATCTGTTGATGGATGAAACATGCTGGAGGGTGATAGATTATGGTGCTGTGCCTGGGAAGAAAAAAATAACACAATCATACATCTAATTGTACACACACACACACACACACACACACACACACACACACACACTGAGATACTTACACAATTCATATATAACAGAGATTCTTTTCCTTTTTCTCTCTCCTTTCACTCTTCGTTTACTCTCTCATTTCCTGTCCTTTAATGAGTCTTGCGTGTTGCCCTACCTTATCATAATTCCCCTTTAACTGGCTTTCTTTCTTTCTCTCACATTTGCTTACATTTTCTCACAGTTTCTCTCAGATTCTTTTATACTTTCTTTATCGCACTTATATTTTTGCATGTGCTTTTTTTCTATTTTGCTCTCGCTTGCTTCTTTCTGTTTCATTTTTGTATATTAATATATATTCTTTCTTGTCCTCCGCCCCTTTAATCTCACCCTTTTCCCTGTCCTCTATTATATTCCATCCTCTGTTCCCCTTCCTTTATCTACCCCTTCTCTCTTCCTTTTTCCTCGTATTATCTCTCGTCTGTACTTCTCTTTCCCTCCTCCTCCTCTTCCATCGTCCCGTTTTTCTTTGTTCTCCTCTCCCTCTTATTTCTTTTCTTCTCCCTCACATCCTCCATTCTCTTCTCCATATTTTCTTTTATCCTTCCTCACTTAACCTCTATCGCCACATCTATTTTTTTTCTTTTTCTCCCTATCCTCCTTTTTACTATTTTCTACGTCTTTCCTGTCAACCCTTCCTTCTATCCTTCTTTCTTCTTTCTTTCCTCTCCTCCATATCCCCTCCTTCCTCTTACTCTCCCTCCTCTCACCTACTGTTCCTCATTTTTTCCTTCTTCCTCCGCTTCTCCCCATCCTCCTCCCCCTTCTTGAGTTTTTCTTCTCCCCCCCTCTCTCCCTCCCCTTCTTTCCTTTGGTCTTGCTTTTCCTTCGCCTTCTACCTCTCATTCTCCCACTCACCCTGTCTTCATCCATTTTCTCTCCTCTCCTACACCCACTACCTGCACTTTTTCTCTCCCTCTTTCTTTCTTCCCTCTCTCACTCTCTCCTTATCATCTTCCTTTCTATTTTAGCTTTCTTTCCTTCCTCTTTCTCCGCCCACTTTCGCTTCTTCCTTTCTCATTTTCTCATGCTGTCTCCCTCCTTCATATTCTTTTGCCCCTCTCCTCTTCTTCACCCTTTCTCTCTTCATCTTGCTCTCTCCCCTTTTCCTTCTCTACTCATCTCCTCCTCCTCCTCCTCCTCCTCCTTCTTCCCACTCCCTCTCCTCCTCCCACTCGCTTCCCCACACACAGCTTTGTGCGTGTGGGAAGTGCTATTATTTTCAGGATTAGCCGGAGGAGTGGGAAGTGAGAGAGAGAGAGAGAGAGAGAGAGAGAGAGAGAGAGAGAGAGAGAGAGAGAGAGAGAGAGAGAGAGAATAACGTGGTGGAAAAAGGAATAAGAAAGTAGGAAAGGTAAAAAGAAGAGAATGGGTGGAATGGGAAGAGGGGACTAAGAAGGATAAGGAATGGGGAGTAAAACAGACGTAGGAAATGGGGAGAGAGATGGGGAGAGGGATGGGGAGAGGGACAGAGAGAGAGAGGGATAGGGATGGCGAATGGGAGGGATGAAGGGGATATAAAAGGAAGTTATGGGGGAAATTAAAAGACCACAGCACCATGCCTACCACATATCATAACATCGCCACTACCATTATCATAACTACCATTCGTACACTACCACTACATCGCCACATCCATTACCATAACTACCACACATACACCACCACCGCATCGCCACAGCCACCACAGCATCTCCATACCACCAAACTACCATACTGCCACATAACCCCACCATAAATACCATACCATCACATACCACAACAACCATCGTCATTAAACAATCACACAGACGCCACATTACGAGTACCATACTGCCACAATTACCACACCACCACACCATACCACACCATTACACAACTATGCCAGAACACGTCACATCACCCCACCCTCAACCACACCACACCATACCACGCTCTATATTACACCACACTGCACCACAACCACACCATACCATTGCCACATTACACACATACAATCACTGCCTTGAGTAACCACACCACACCACCACCATACTACCGCACCCACACCACACCTCACCACACCACACCACAATCAGACCATACCGTACCACGCTACACTACATCAACACAACTAGCTCCCTACCCAATCCCACCACACCACACCATACCACCACACTGTACCACACCAAACCATAACGGGTCACAATTAACAAACATGGCCTCGTTAAACATACAGAGGCGCTTAACGACGAAAGGCTGGGGATTAACGAGGATGGGAGCTTGTTAGAGTCCACTGGTAAGATTTGGGATTGTACAGTACGTATTGCTGTTGTGTTGACGGTGATGATGATGATGCTAAGCAAAATACTGTTGTTCTAGTGGTAGGTGGTGGCGACCATCATCCACTCACTTGTAGTGCTGCCTACTTTTTCTTCACCGTTATCGTTCTATGTCTGTGTCTGCCCTCCTCTCCTCCTATTTCTCTCTTTCCTATCTGTCTCTTTTATTCTTCTTCTTTCCGTTTCAGATGGCTGTACACTGAGTGACAAGTTTAATGGTTGCCTGTAACCCGGGAAGCCATTTATAACGCTGGGTGGTAACCATATAATCAAATAACGGGGTGAAGTCTACTATGGTGCCTCTGTTAACTAGGTGGGGAGATGCAAATGCAGCATCCACCCAGGAACCAAATCTCCACACTTTTCCCCGAGCCTCGCTGTGGCGAGAGACCATCAGTTCACAGCATGGTACGGCACTGCAGGGGCGGCTGCTTGCTTGTGGCTGATGGGTCTGTTTTATCCTACAGATCAACAACAACAACTGTTGTTCTTGTTGTTCATAGTGATGGTGGCGCTTTTATTCCTACTGAGTCTCTCTCTCTCTCTCTCTCTCTCTCTCTCTCTCTCTCTCTCTCTCTCTCTCTTTGATAACCTTCACACACACACACACACACACACACACACTGCTCCTGTTTACATCTTCATCACGAGGTAACAGAGGTGACGTGAGAGACACAATACGTTCGTGCCAAAAATACACTCTTGGGATGCAGCCTTATTACCGTGGCAGTGTGGTGTGGTGTGGTGTGGTGGAGGTATTTGTGGTACTGTGGTGTGATGTGGTGTGGTGGTGGTAGTTGTGGTACTGTGGTGTGGTGTGTGGTGTGGTGGTGGTAGTTGTGGTAGTGGTATGGTGTGTGGTGTGGTGGTGGTAGTTGTGGTACTGTGATGTGGTGGTGAGTTTGTACGATGGAGTGTGGTATGGCTGTGATGACAACATGGGAAGTAGTTGGGGTACTGGTGTTGTGGTATGGTGATATGAAGGAGTATGGTGCGATTGTAGTGGCAGAGTAAGTATGGTGTAATGGCGGCGTGGTGGGATGTGGCATGGGTGTGGTGCTGTGTGTGATATCATGGTAAAGCCTGGTTTGGCTGGGATGGTGGAAGAAGTGTAGCAGTGGTGTTATGGTATGGTGTTACGATATGTGGTATGGTTATGGTGGTGGATAGGTAGGGTAATGGCAGTATGGTGCTATGGTGGTACAGTAGAATGTGATATGGTTATGGTAATGGATAGGTAGGATAGTGGTGATATGGTGCAGATCAACCAAGTTTCTTTTTTATCCCGTCCCAAGCAGAGGTCTTTCCTATGCAAAATACATATCTAAGGAATAATGCTAAAAATCCTCATAACCTCACAAGACCTAAAGCTTCCCTCTCAGCTTCATCTCCCTCTCTGTCTCCTCATCTTCTCTCACTCCTTATAATAAGCTAAGTCTACCCCCCTTCATTCTTCGTCCTGTTGTTTGCAAAATATTGGAAACTATTGGACAAACACTTAAATGGATGGATCGATATAGACAGAGAGAGAGAGATACACAGATAGAGATATACACAAACAGACAGATATGGATATAGGCAGACAGACGAAGATTGACTGGTAGACATATAGGAAGACAGATATGTATAGAGATAGACAGATAGACAGACACAGATACAAAGACAAATACATGGACAGACAGACAGACAGATAGATGGAGGAAAAGAATTACATCCCGAGCATGACCTAAGGAATAAACACTTAAATATAACCAGTCTCTTCAGTATTTTCAAAAGGATTCTAAAAATGCATCTGTTAACATCTATCAATAAGGTGTTAGACTGAGTTCCCCCTAAACCAATGAAGAACTACAGGTGTGCACAATTTCTGGCAAAGTTCTCAGGTAGATCAATTAACCTCTTCAGTCCAACCACGTGTTTATGGCTCTATTCTTGCAACAGACAGAAATTTCTTTTTATTTTTTATTTAAATCATGGGTAGCCCTCGAGTAAGGAGGGAGTAAATGAAGGTTGTATTTAACATCTCCAATGTAAAAGCCTCTCCAAAGCTGATTACATTAACAGGTGATAGCAGGGATGAAACAGAGAGAACGTCATCGGATAAAAAGATTACTGACTTGCGACACACACACACACACACACACACACACACAGCGTTCTTATAAACGTAAAAGCACAGCCTGATTGAAGCCATAAATAGTTAACAATATGGTTTCGCGATGAATCCTGTTATAGTTTCGGTCTATGAAATCGATATCGATGAAAGGTGTGTTGCAAAATACCCAAATTTTCATAAAAGACCAACCAAATTCCACGAACTGTGTGATAATAAAAAAAGTCGAAATCTCCCAGCAAAAATGAAGCACAACATTTCCTTGTCATCCTGCTTGTAAACAAACGTCCCTGTGACCACGATTCTGTACTAACACTAAAATTCTGATGAACAGATACCTACCCAGCTTTAAATCTCGAGTTGGACAAGTTCACTGTCGCTTTATTAAAACACCCTGATTATGTTGCTCTTATCCCTCGCAGGTCACGATGCATGCAACCACGGCACAAAATAGCGTGCAATTAATGGTGCTGTACTTTCCTTTGCATATTAAAACTGCTATTGTATGAAATATGATTTTTTTTTTCAGACACAGCTATCACAATATAATGGGACAAGTAATCAATACAAGCAATAGAGAAAGTAAAAAATGACCAATTAGCTTAACGTAAAAATAGATTATATCCACACACACACACACACACACACACACACACACACACACACACACACACACACACACACACACACACACACACACACACCAAAAGAAGAAAACATTTAAAAAAAGGCCTTACCTTCAAGACATAGTACGATGCAGGAGCCTCTCATCTCAACATTCAACTTCCCAGCCTCTTCGTCCTCTAGTATCACCCTTTCTTTCTTCTCCACAAAGTTCTCATTTCTTCTCAATATTCGGTCACCTCCTCTTCTTCCGTCGTTACCTCCCCCTTCTTCACAAACCTCATAGTTCTCATCGTTCGTCTTCACCCCTTAAGTTCCTGCCAAAAAGCAAACAACGATAACGCACTCAGACATAATCACCATGCAACAAACTCAAATCATTAAGGATCAAATTCCAGTAGGTTAAGGAAGCTTTCTAGAACCCCCTCCTAAGTATTCAGTGACATATAACATTTCAGTACATTTACATGCGTTATTTATACATCTGTAATACCGACAAACTGCGTAACCATCATACAAAAGAATATCAACGTGTCAAATGCAGAATTATGCTAGTAAGGAAGAAGTGCCACAGAGCCTTATACTGACGAATTTACGGAACCAAGACACGTATTCTCGTCGACCATGGAGGATTTGCAGGGATCCTTTTTTACTATCCTATTTCTGTACATGAAAGGTTAAAATTCGTGCCAGTGATAAGTACGAAAGCTATGTCATTAGTGAACAGCTGTAAGTAACGTACAGAGAGAAATTTAAGTATAAGGTGCAAAATATGTCGACAAATAAGATGTGTCAAAGTCTCCTAATTCCAAAGTCCTTTTCGTCTCTTATCAGTGCTCAGGTAAATCCCTAAAGTCTCTACTCACCTCAAACGCACTCCAAAACGCACTTAAATCCCCCGCATCGCAACACACACGCAACCAAAACTCCGCGCTAAGTGAGACGGTGTTGCTAAGTGCTTACCTAACCCCTCCTAAGCCTCCCCTAGTGTTGCTATCAAGAGGACCGTAAGGGAACACAAAACACATAACACTGAAGTAACACAAGCTCTATTTTACCATCAAAGCATTATTAGCCCCAAGGTCTACAGGAGTATCGATAGTCTATAACTTTGAAGCCTTATAGACTTATGTATCATCAAAGGAAATAATAACAGTACTCAGTTCCATACATCTGGCAGCATACACTTCACCCTCCAACCCCCTCCAAACACTTCCCTCTCCCCCTAGCCCCGTCAAATCGTCCTCTCTACTTCAGATGATTGTTTTGTACTGTATAAACCCAACCCCCTCCCAACACCTCCCTCTCCCCCCAGCCCCGTCAAATCGTCCTTTCTACTTCAGATGATTGTTTTGTACTGTATAAATTAATATCCATTTATTACCTAACAATTTTCCTTCATTTAACCTAAGATAATAAATTATGGGCGGTGTCAAAGCTTAGGTGATAAGAAGTGAAATGTGGAGATAGACGAAGAGAAGAAGGGCGAGTAAACGAGGAGGAACGGAGGAGGAGAGGTTCAACGCCTGTCTTTTAGGAGTTCAGCGCCTATCGTTTAGGGGTTCAGCGCATATCTTTTAGGGGTTCAGCGCCTGTCTTTGAGGGGTTCAGTGTCCGTCTTTTAGGGGTTCAGTGCCCGTCTTTAGTGGGATAAAACTCAAAGGTGAAGGGCACAGAACACATGACATTTTCTCGGTACACAAACAACATCAATAAAAGGAATCTCGCACACTGAATGCCTGAAAACACTCACAAGTATCACAACAAAAATATCACTGAAAACAAACCACAAAAAATCAGGGCAACAATGAAGTATACAAGGCCAAGCTAAGTCCCCTTCATAGCAGCTAAAATCACGGAAAGTCTTCAGAAAACACATACCGTAACAAAGCCTTAACCTCTTCACCACGATCACGTATTTTGCGGTACATTTTTAGTGCCATCAGACAGTTACGTTATTTTTTTTAGGAAGACCTTGTGTTGTGAAGGAGTTATTGAAAGCGCTATTTAATTCGTTCCTAAAGTCTTTCCTAAATAAAATAAATAAATAAATAAATCCTCTAATGATGGCTAAAACAAACTATAAAATGGACATCATGATAGCGAAGGGGTTAAGCACAATAAGACTATGAACAGTACAAAGAACACAAGTATACTGTATAACACCTCTAGCAAGAAACAAAATTATCCCGGTCAAGGGATCAAATGAACAAGAGAGTCACATCTTATCACTTTAACAAAGGACTGGTGTACCACATCCGCCCGTAAATAAAAAAAAATAAAAAATAAATAAACCCTAAACACAACGCCTCGAAAACATCCTTCTCCATGTTCACAAAAACACAGTCACCGCAGCTTTTCCATAACCTCTGGCCAAACAGCAACCTTCAATAAACCCCATCAGGCATTCGTCCATCTGCAACTGCCCTTCCAAGCGAGACTCGAGTTCACCAGGCCAGACTACGCTAGCCATCACCCTTCTCTGCTTGAATACCAGCACAAACGATGACTCAAAATCCACACTCACCCACTGTAATGCACCGCCTCACACTTCCGTGGTTTTTCTTAAATATTTCTATTTATTTTTAAATTTATTTATTGCGGCGATACTGATTCTCTCTCTCTCTCTCTCTCTCTCTCTCTCTCTCTCTCTCTCTCAATACCAAGACTCAAACTCAACTCGACGTCTCCGAGTTTATTAAGAATTTCGCGTGTGGAGGGGAGGGGGGAAGGAGGGAGAGAGAAAGGGAATGGGAGAGGAAGAAATATGGAGAGGGAGGAGGAGAGGGAGGGAGGAAAGAGAGGGAGGGAGGAAAAACGGTGGAGGGAAAGATGGAGAGGGAAAAGGAAAGAGATAGAAAGGGAGGAAAGAATTGGAAGACGGGGAGGAAGGAGAGGGAGAGAAAAGACAGAGGACAAGGGAGAGGAGATGGAGGGGGAAAAGGGAGGGAGAATGAAAGAAAAGAAGGTTGAGAGGAAGAAGGAGAGGGAGGAAGAAAGAGGGAAAGGAGATAGAGTAGAGAGCGGAAAAGTGAGAAAAGGGAGGAAGAGGGAAGAAGATAGGGATAGAGAGGGAAAGGGAGTGGGAACGAGGGACAGGGACAGGAACATAACAAGCACAACAAAACAGTGCAGCCCCGCTTTACAGCAGGAGACTGTGAAACCTAGAGACACACAGCAGCGCAATGGCTATAATTAGCCTTAAAACTGTGTTAGCCTCATTATTCTTTTGCGTTCTATTCTGGCTTAACTCCTTCACTATGACGACGCCTTGCTTTTTCTCACCACCTCCAGACGATTTTACTCATCTTAAGAAAAGGAACATCAAAGTGAGGTGGCTAAACAATGTCCAGTAACTCTTTGGATGCAATAGTTAACAGTGTTGCCCCTGATGACTTTGTTTAACTATTAGGGAAGGTGTCACTGAGGTGGAGTTGTAAAGCTGTCCTAGCAAGGAGGGTTACATTTGCTGTCATTATTATTGCATATTTTTCTGATCAGTCTCAAGGGACATATATCCACTCTATAATATGGATCCCAAAACAGCACTTCATATTCCAGATGCGGCCTCACGAAATCGCGAGAAAGGTCCGTATTCCTGTATCTGCCACGTTGATATATTCTTATGTGTTATTTTTGGAGCCTATGTCGATATAGAGACAAATAGCATGTAATCAACGAGAATATGGCTTGGTATCACACAGGAATAGCTAATACTCTAATTCCCTGAAATTATCACTATAATCCTATTTCATCTATTTCGTACACTAATACTCTGGAGGGTAAGGAGAGGGAGTGGAGGAGGAAGGAAGGGAAGAGAGAAGAGACAGAATGGAAAGAGAGAGGAAACGTCAGGAGACTGGGGATAAAAAAGGAAGGAAGGAGGAAGAGGAAGATGGTAGAAAATAGAGTTAAAAGACAGTGAAAAATGAAGGAGTGAATGGAAATGGGGAACGAAGGAGAAATGGAAAAAGGGAAAAAGGAAGAGGAAGAGGTGAAGGACGAGGAGAGGAATTAGGGAAGGAGAGGGAAAGGTAAGAGGAGGTGAATAATGGAGTGTCTGGAGGTTAAAAAAAAAAATGAAAGATAAGTAAAAAGGAAAGGACTAGAGAAAAGAGAATTAAAGAGGAAAAAGAGGGGAGTTGGGGAAGAAATGGAACGAGAAGAGAGTGTTGGAAGGAGGGCGGGGAACAAGGTGGGGAAGGAGTATGTGATGGTGGGTGGAAGGTGGGGAGAGGATTGGGAATGGTGAGGGTGGTCAGTAGGGGTGGTGCGGTAGGGGAAGGGAAGATGTAGGTTGTGGTGGGTGGAAAGTGGGGAATGGAGGGTTGAGGGAGAGGTGGGTGGGTTGAGAGTTGGCTGGCAATATGATGGAGGGTGGAGTGGGGAAGTGAAAGAAGGAGAGTGGGGAGGTAAGAGGTGGGTGGTGTTGGTCGTGGGGGAGGTAGGCAGGAGGGGGGGGGGATCTTAAACTGACGGGCAACACAGTATTGCTTATTTCTGCTCCAGACCTTTGACGGGGGGGCGGGTGAAGAGGGGGAGGGAGTGATGGGTGAGGGGAGGCGAGTGAGGGGAGAGAGGGCGAGGAGTAAAGCAGGAAAGGAGAGAACAGTATGACGGGAAAGGGAGAAAGAAGGGAAAGCATGAAGGGTAAAAGGAGAGGAGTGAGAGGAAGACTTTGTGAGGACGGGGATGAAAGAAGGGAGGAGGTGAGGGAAGAAAGGAGGTGAAGGAAGGAAGAAAGAAAGAAAGTGAAGGAAGGAAGAAAGAAAGTGAAGGAAGGAAGAAAGTGAAGGTGAGGAGGGGGGGAGTGAGGGAAAAAGGGATGGGGAAAATGAAGTGAAAGAATGAAGAAAGGGAGAAAGGAAGGTGAAGAACGAAGGAGGGAGATTATGGGGAAGAGGCTGTTGGGCGTGTGAGAGTACAGGAGAAAAGGGCAGGTTGAGTGGAGTGAAGAGGAGGAGAGGGCAGGGGTGTGAAGAAAAGGAATGAATTAGAAATGAATCATTAAGAGGAAAATGGGGTGAGAGCAGGGGAGATGAGAGGAGGTACGGGAGAAGAGAGTGAGTGAAGGTAGAGAAGAACAGAATAGGTAAGAGGAGTGAGAGATGAGGAAAGGGGAAGAGGTACCAAAAGGAGGCTGTACATTAATAAACGGAGGGAAAGGAGAGAAAGATGCTGGTATGAGAGAGGTAAGGGGATAAAGGAAGGGCCGGAGAGGTACAAAGAAACGGACTGGAAGAACACACACACACACACACACACACACACACACACACACACACACACACACACACACACACACACACACACACACACACAATTCTCATCCACCTTCTAATGTATAACGGAGAAAATGCACACACACACAAAAAAAAAAAAAGGTAGCAAGAATCGTGTAATTTCACCTTCTATTTCATTAACACAACTTCACCATAATTACAGCCTCAACATTATGACTTAAAACAACAAAAAACAAGAGGAGCAGAACTTCGCTAATAACAAGAAAATAACAATACAACAACAACAATGGTGAGAATAACACTATATTAATTTCTACGATAACAAGTGAAACAAGAACAAAATACTTAAATCAACAATATCACCTACTGTACAACAACGACAATAGCAAACTATAAATAAGTAACAACAAAAATGCATCAATAACAACAACAACTACAACAACAACAGCAGCAGCAGCAGCAACAACAACAACAACAAACCAACATAATCATTGACACACTAATACAGATTATGTCCATTTACTAAGAGAGAGAGAGAGAGAGAGAGAGTGCATAAATGGGAAGTATGTAATACAGTGTGTGTGTGTGTGTGTGTGTGTGTGTGTGTGTGTGTGTGTGTGTGTGTGTGTGTGTGTGTGTGTGTGTGTGTGTGTGTGTGTGTGTGTGTGTGTGTGTGTGTGTGTGTGTGTGTGTGTGTGTGTGTGTGTGTGTGTGTGTGTGTGTGTGTGAGAGAGAGAGAGAGAGAGAGAGAGAGAGTGATATTGAAAAAAATCTTAATATTGTTGCTCTGTCAGGTTTCTCCTGTGAGTTTTTCGAGTTTCCTGTCCCCCTCCTCTCTCTCTCTCTCTCTCTCTCTCTCTCTCTCTCTCTCTCTCTCTCTCTCTCTCTCTCTCTTTTCATCCCTTCTTTCTTTCTTTATCCTTTCCTTCTGATCTGTCGTGTGCTGCTGTTTCTCTCTAATTCCTCTTTCTCTCCCCATTTCACCCACTCACTCTCCCCTCCCCTCTCTCCTTTTTTATGCCCTCTTTTCTTCCTCTCTTTGTTTTTGATCAAGCGTATGTATGTTTCCCTGTCCCCCTGATACTCTCTCTCTCTCTCTCTCTCTCTCTCTCTCTCTCTCTCTCTCTCTCTCTTTCTCAATCATACCCCTTGGCAGAGAGGTCCCAGAGTAATAATGAAGTGTTTCATTTGTCCACAGTGAAGTGGGGGTTAGGGGACAGGGGAGGGGCAGGGGTGGAGGAGGGGTGGTGGTGACCGTGAAATGAAGAGGGAGGGGGCAGGTGAGGGGTAGGAGGGAGGAGGTGGGGGGTGGAGGAGTCAATTGATGGGCACTATACTCTTTTCACTCTAAGTTGACCTAAAATTGCTGTCTCTCCATCTACACTGCTCCGTTGCAACAGTGGATTAACACTAGAGTATGGTGCTAGTCACGAAGAAGTGCTGTGATGAGAATACAAAACCACAATATTGTCTTATTCTGCCACTGAGCTACGCTAAATATGCAGCGTAAGGACAGAAATCTGAGCCAGGATGAGGTGAAATGAGTGGAGTGGGTAATATGGTCGGAACTCGTGGTTATGGAGAGAGAGAGAGAGAGAGAGAGAGAGAGAGAGAGAGAGAGAGAGAATTGGTCACCCTTCTCCACTGGTAATTGCTTCATGTTTACACTGTACTAATGACAACCTGAGAGAGAGAGAGAGAGAGAGAGAGAGAGAGAGAGAGAGAGAGAGAGAGAGAGAGAGAGAGAGAGAGAGAGAGAGAGAGAGAGAGAGAGAGAGAGAGACTACGAAGCTATTAAATAAACCCGTGTGTTTCCATCAGCTGCCAACTTAACTGACAACATTTCTTAAAACTACCTACCTACCTACCTATCTACCTAGCTTCCTGCCTACCTACCTTCATACCTGCCTACCTACCTACTTAACTACAAGAACATCATAACCTCTCCTCGTATTATTTATTCCTGCACTTACTTAGCTACATTTCTTCATTCACCTTAACAACTACCTAACTACATCATATCAATCTTCTGTAACTCTCCCTTATCTTGCTAACTACGGATAAGGGCATCACAATATAACCACGTGTTCTTCATATCTTCACTAGCCTAACTACCTAACTACTGGCATCAAAACCTTTCCACGTGTAATTCCTTCCTTTGTCTATCTGATTACCCACCTAACGACAAGAATTAATTTCTATTGAAATACTAACTCCTTTCACGTACCAATTAAAATAACTACATTTTTTAACTCACCTAACTACCTACAAGAATATCTCTGTATTTCTTAAGTCCATTCTTCACGTGTACCTTCTACTTACCTACCTACAGTATCTTCTTTACTTAACTACTTACCTTCCTACAAGAACACCATAGAATCTTTTAAAATAAGTTGCCTTCGCGTGAGAAAAAGGTTATGATGATAATGACAATAAAGATGACGATGACGATAACCAAGTAGCCACATACGCATCAAGCCGGCAACATCTATAATTCCTTCTTTCACTTACCGGTATATTTTAATCACCCCTACGTCGCCTAGACCTCTTCGATATCCCCCCTCACGGTTTCATCGATCACACAGGTCTTGATTCCACTTCCTATATTCCGGTTCTTTTCAATGGCGGAAAAAAACAGAAAAAAAAGCACGGATACACAATCAGACTATACCCATGAAGGACGCGGGTATCTCTAAGCTACCAACAGGGACGCATAGGCGAGCAGGTGAGCAGCCACTGACAAGATGCCACTTTGTCTGATTAAAGCATTGAAATCACTGGCAACACCAAAGCTACTCTCTATTCTCTTGTACATATACTCTCATAATTTTATCTTCTTTAAAATCTACCTGAATTTGGATAAAGCAACCAAGAGTTAGTTGCAAAAAAATATGTTAGATATTTATTGAAGGTAACTAGGTCAGACGCCACGTCTCACCTCACCACAGTCCCTGCACCTGACAAGTTGCCATGTCTCTTATTTAACGCAAGCTGATTACAAGTCTTAAATGACACCTACATCGCTAATTGTGACGTATATTTACCACTTTTGATTCACTAGTCCTTCAGTTAAATATGAAGAAGTAAAAGAAAAGGAAGCAAAGTTGTAACTAAAGTTTTCTTATGGTATTTTTAAATCTTGTGGGCCCACCCACACACGCATCCTTGTCTCACGCATCTTACCCCCCTCCCCCACCTCTCCACCTCCTCACCTCCTTCCCTCACCTTCCCCCATCCCTTCCCGCCCCTCTTCTCTCCCCCCTCCCCCAGCTCCACCTGCGCAGTACCACTTTTATGAGCCTGATGATTTAAATTCTGTGTACTTTAAATGCGCCATAATTAATAATGGTTATATATCACGTAATTACATGCGAAAAAGCCGAATAGGGATGGTGTGTATCATACCACACCACACACTTGTCACCTGGCATTAACACACCATACATGTAGAGGTGACATGTAGAGGTGTGTGGTATGTAGGAGGACTGCTGGGCCTTGATAGCAGGCTGTGAAGCCTATGCCCGGAGTCGGACACATAAAAAAAAAAAATAAAAAAAAATAAAAAAATACTACACCACCCGCTGCCACATCATTTCACACTACACGCTACCACACCTCACACTGCCACACCTCACACTGCCACACCTCACACTGCCACACCTCACAGTCACACCTCACACTGCCACACCTCACACTGCCACACCTCACACTGCCACACCTCACACTGCCACACCTCACACTGCCACACCTCACACTGCCACACCTCACACTGCCACACCTCACACTGCCACACCTCACAGTCACACCGCTCACTATCACACCACTCATTGCATCATTCACTACTACACCATACCAGAAAGTACACCATCACACCTCAGTGGCACACCACACACTGTCACATATACTAACACACCATTACACACCACTCACTGCCATCTCTGACATGCCACACCTCACTCTCTCACACCGTACTACACCACTCACTGCTACACCGAACTACACCACTCACTGTCACACCAGACAAATAGAAAGATAGAAAACATGAACGAGATCAAGAGAGAGAGAAGGCGAAACTGAGGGAAAGCTAGAACAAGACAGAACACCGGAATCTAGATAGATAAACAGGTAACGAGAGAGAGAGAGAGAGAGAGAGAGAGAGAGAGAGAGAGAGAGAGAGAGAGAGAGAGAGAGGTCATCTCGTTTTCGTCTTTATAGTCATGCAGAATTTTGCCTGCTTATCTTGAAAACTGCAGATACTTTTTTTCGACAGGAGGTAGGGACTGAGACTTTCCCCTGGGCCTGTCTACACCCATGCTTATATCCAACACTGTACCCTTAGAACCTAGGTCTTGTATAGCGAACAGACACACAAACTGATAGACGGACATGTAAACTAATATACATTGAGTCTAGAGCAGTGAATACCAACCAGATAACATATGGAAGCACAAGTAAAATTTGCCACATAGCATTGGATGATCACAGTTTGTCCATGCACAGACAGGATTGGAAAACATGACTAGAGTGTCTTGCAGTAAATCTGGATCATCTTCATCGTGTATTTTCTTTTAGCCTCCTATGACGCATTGTTAATTTTACCACGTGATTTTTATTTTACTTGGGAAGGTTGTTTATTAATGAAAAAGAGTTTTGTTGAAGATTATACCTAATCTTTCCTGGGAAAAAAAGTCTCCTGAACTGAATAAAATTGTCTAGAGATGGCACAAACCTCAAAACGCGTCATCGGACTGAAGGTGTTAAGCAATCTGGGGAGACAAAGTTAAGATAATAATTTTGACGATCAGATAAGCAACAGATATACAAAACTGGACCTTCCATTTTTGAATGAGGAAGCGGGGAACACAAAGTTGTGTTTCTTATTACTGATTAACTGTTCAGAACTACGATAGCCTGGCCTCGGGTTCCTACGCTCCAGAGGGGGTGATTTGGAACTGTCTGTTACCTTTTTACAGGACTCCTTGAAACTCCCTCTGGATGCATCTCTGGTAGATGAATGACAGCGTGGTGCATTATATACTAGGCACCGGGCATGATTATAGTTCATTCATCTGCATCTATCTGTCTGTTTATCTGTCAGTGTTTTTTATCAATCTGTCTACATATCAATCAGTGTTCTTTATTTACCATTCAGTAGAGGCTTCAACTCTTTGGGGAACGTTGTCGCTGAAGGCCAAGCTGCAAGAATACACGAAAGCAAGGGACATATGATCACGGCGTTAAGCTGATGGTAAAATATATATTAAACATTTTCTCTAATGACAAGTCGGTTTCCTATGATCATTTTGTTTACACTGCGTTCGCGCATGTCTTGTCTCGCTGGTTAGCTGCTGTGTTGTGTGCATAGGTATCACCAATTTTAACATGCTGAGGGCGTGCTTCGTGTTCCGCATCCAATGTCAGCAAGTCGGGGTGGAGGAGAACAAGGTAGACTTGACCTGTGCGTAGAAAACCGCCTGTGAACGCGATATTTGAAGAAGGTAAATTGGTTGTTTTGATTACCTTTAAAAGCATTCCTGTATTTCCTGAGGACCATCTCTTAGAACCATTCACTGTTATATTAATATTATGATCCATGCCAGTTGCGATCTATGCTGACTTTGTTATATAATACCAGTTTATTAAGGAAATATGTTTTTGGCAGAATGAGGAATTGCATTTTGTTCTACCGTAGAAGTACTTTGAGATGCAATCGCTAGTGTTGTGTTGATGTAAAATGTGCTAGGAGGAGTACCTGAGATTGATGGGCCCTGTGGAGGGGATGGGGTGAGAGAAATTGACTAGGAGAGTGTATGTGAGTGGGATGGAGGGAGAGAGGGGAAGCGGGAGACCAAGGATGAGGTGGAAAGACTTTATTTGAGATATGAGTAAGTGTGGTGTGCGATAGAGTGAGGGTCGGCTGGTGGAGGAGACAAGAGACGCGACGTGGAGGTGATTGTGGCCACCTCCTTCATTAACTCTTTAGCTGCAAAATACCTGCTTTGTGTTTAATTCAGGCTAACTTCGGACGATTTTACCGTGCTGGAAAAGGACACCAATAATGTTATATATAAACCACGACAGCCAGCGTTTTACCCTAGAATAAAGGACTTCGTATTTTATTCCAGCTAACGACGGACGATTTTCTACAGCTTTTATAAATGCATCAGAGCGATTGAGTGAAGGAGTGGGAATGGATAGATAACCCTAACAGTGGCCCACGAACACGCTTTTCAGCTATACTATGAAAAACTGTGATTGTCAGTAAGTGTAACAAGATAGTAAGAGTTAAATAGGATGTTAGCCACGAAAAAATGCTATGAAAAGGATAGGCTAAAGGACCACAGTACTGTCTTGTTGTCACTGAGCTACCAGGAGCAAGCTGTAACAGGACGAAAAAATTTGCCTGGGTAAAGTGAATGAGCTAGCAATAGGCGGATTAAATATAGCACTCATCAATCCCTTCAGTATATATATTAAAAAAAAATCCTTCTAAGATGAATAATTATGTCTGGTAGGAGAAAGAGTAGGAAATACATATAAAAAGTATCTGATTGTATTTAAGGGACTGAAATACCAAGCCAGGAGCGAAGAGTAATGTTTTGCTATTATGGGAAATTCGACCGACAGTTCATGGCAAGAATTTTCCACCCCTGAATTCTGTCCCCCCCCCCTTTCTCTCTCTCTCTCTCTCTCTCTGAACTGACAGGAACTGGAACTCGCAAGACACTGGTATATAATTTCTTCAGTCCCCGCTGGATCCCACAGTGCGTCCATTTTATATGTGATGGAAAAGGTGAGGAGGATTTTAGATTTTGGAAACTGGTGGAGATATCGCTTACGGTAGATAGACTGATGGACAGATAGGTAGATAAACGGACAGATACAGTAGATGGGGAGATGGATGGATAGTAAGTAATGGCGAGGTGGATGGATACGTAGATAGATTCACCATCCAGTTTGTATGCGATTGAGTGGCTGAGGAAAATTTTAGATTTTGTGATTTCTTGGAGGGATCACTTGCAGCAAATAGACAGATGGAAAGATAGATAAATGGATAGATAGTTAGATAGGCAGATAGATAGAAGGATGGTCAGTAAGTAGATAAACTGATAGATGAAAGGACTAGGTTTTCTTTTGTTAGCAATTATTTTTACATTATTGGTTTTCCTTCGTGTTCACCATCATCATCGTTATATATCATCTTCAATAGTGTCTTCCTCGTATTCGTTTTGTATTGTACACTCTGTCTGTCTGTCTGTCTGTCTGTCTCTCTCTCTCTCTCTCTCTCTCTCTCTCTCTCTCTCTCTCTCTCTCTCTCTCAGACTACATATAGACAACAAACTGCCCACTGAAACAGCCTTATAACCAAGGCCACACATATCCCATCCCCCTTTCACTCTACACTACACACACACACACACACACACACACACACACACACACACACACACACACACATCCCCCACTCTAGACACACACACACTGCACACTACAAGAGCCCTGTACCCTGCTCCTCTCATCCCCTCCTAGACTGCTTGCATAGAAATTACTTAAGTGAGCTGTAAAATCACGGAGGGCAGCGAAGAGGTCCCCAGAGGCAGGTATTAAAGGGACACTTGGAGACAGGGACCTTGGAGATACGTAGGACACATAGGGAGGGATACGCAGGACATATAGGGAGGGATGCATACGGAGAGATACATAGAAATACATACTGTAGGGTAGGATACATGCAGTTGCCTAGGGAGATACGGTACATGCGGATACATAAAGAGGGATGAAGAGGAAAATGTGTATAAACAAGACAACTTAGGATAATTTCTAGTCTCCCGGGAGAGGCAATAGGGGGACACCAGGAGAGGGGGACCTTGGGGGGACATGGGTGTGCCTAGCGAGGGACACATTTACTGTAGATAGGCAGACACACACATAGCGATGCATTCTAAAAAAAATATTAATATATAGGGAGAGACACATTAGAGAGGTCCCCTGAGACATTTATGAAGCGGCCACCAGGACACAGGGACCTTGGGGATACATTAGAATACATAGGAATACATGGAAAGGGAGAAGTACATAGAGAATACATTAGCTGATATCTTTTTTGGAGATGGTTTAAAGAAATCCCAAGAGAGAGGAATTAATGCACTATGAAGGGACGGGGACACAAAGGAATACATAGGGAAAGATACAAAGGGGAAAAAATATAGAGGTATATAGATGTTTGTTTTAAGAGATCCCCCAGTGACACACACTAAGAGGACACAAGAAGAATGGGGCCTTAGAAATACATAGAGAGAGAGAGAGAGAGAGAGAGAAAGCCGGAGGGAAAGAGCAACAAATCGAGGAATTCAGGGAGACAGTGACTTTGAGTGCCGATAGGGAGGGAAAGGTAAAAAGTGAGAGGGAGGGACAAAAAGACAGGCCGACATGGGTAAAAAGAAAAGAGAGAGATAGACAGCCATTACAGTTAAAAGAAGACATGGATAAAATAACAGACAGAGGAGACAGACACACAAAGCCAGGCAGACACAGGAATATAAAGAGATAGAAACAGAGACGGGAAAATCATAAAAGAGAGGAAGAGTAACAAACAGACGAGGTGGGGGTGGGTGTTAGTGGTGGTGGGCAGAGCGTGTGGTTGGGGTAGTTGGGTCGAATATTAAGAAGGAGCTGCTACCTTCTCAATCAGCTGGAGGGGAAGGGGTACCAGTGTGGGGGAAGAGGGGACGGGGTAAAGAGAGGGAGAGAGGTGAGGGAGGAAGGGCGGAGGTGCAGGGGGTTGAGAGGGTTGAGGGAGGTGGAGGGAAGGGGTGAGAGGTGAGGTAAGGAGGGGATGGTGAGGGGCAGGGGAGAGAGCACTGAAGGGACGAAGGCAAGACGAGAGAAGAGACGGATGACAAAAGGAAGGTGGAGTAGGGGAAGCATGGAGGGGGGGGAGGTGTAAAGAGAGAAGAGGGGAGAAAAGAGGGAAGAGAAGAGAGAGAGGGAAGGTGGAGGGGAGAGATGAGGAGAGAAGGGAGAGAGGGAAGGTGAAGGGGAGAGATGAGGAGAGAAGGGAGAGATGAGGAGAGAAATGGGACATGCAGTGTGGAGAGAGGAGTGAGAGGTGCAGGAGGTGGTATGAGGAGGAAAGATGAAATAGAAGGAAGGAGAGCAAAGGAGGAGAAACACATCTCCCCATGGCCATCCTTCCCCCATTCCCCACGAGAACTCACACCCCATGACCCCCATTCCCCATTCTCAGCTCAGATATTGTCGGGAGGGCTAACTTTGGAAGCCCTTGTCTCTCGCTCTACCCTGGGGACCCGATGGCTTATGCTCGATCTTCCGAGAGAGAGAGAGAGAGAGAGAGAGAGAGAGAGAGAGAGAGTGTGTGTGTGTGTGTGTGTGTGTGTGTGTGTGTGTGTGTGTGTGTGTGTGTGTGTGTGTGTGTGTGTGTGTGTGTGTGTGTGTGTGTGTGTGTGTGTGTGTGTGTGTGTGTGTGTGTGTGTGTGTGTGTGTGTGTGTGTGTGTGTGAGGCGAAGGGCTAGCCACAATTTCCGACATTCATGCATCACAGTTACCTGCCCATTTCACCTAATATTTGACACCTTCGTTCATTCATGTCAGCGCCACCAGCAACATCTGATATATCTGCGTTGTCATGTATGCCAAATGCTAGACTTCTACATACTGATGCCGTCCCACGTTCATATGTTGCCAGTTGTACATACGTGGAACAACTGGGACTCAAGTTTGGGTGGGTGAATGGGGAGGATTAATATTTATACTATGGGTTATATTGTATTGTTGATTTATAACTGTGCACACATATAAAAAAGTACCGACATGAAACCATTTGCTCGTACACACACGTGCACAGCTACATGCAGGCATACGCGACACATACAGGAACATACAAGCAGATAATTGTGCGCACGAACAGAAACGCACACACACACACACACACACACACAAACCCTGGAAACTGTAGTACCAGCCAAACAGGGCAGTATTTCCAAGGCGGGCGGAAATATGGAGACTGAGAGACTGGGACATGGGAACCTGACTCCTGGCCATCCTTCTTTACTGACCTTATGCCCGTGTCTTAGTGATACCGTGAGAAGTGAACACGCTTTCCTAAACATTTATCCCCAGTCCCCATAAAACCTCGTGTACAATCGTCAGGAAAAGTTTGCTTATAGCCCTTTTTCACCCTAGTGTTCTGCTTTCCATATTTCTTATTTCCCCTCAAGCGACATAAAGCATCTTTCCCTCTCATACTCCTCTGCTATGTGCTTCGTATTGCTATAAAAACAATTCATATGATACCCTCCATTGCTACACCCGGTACAGAAGTGTCGACTAACTTATGCTTATTGCTGTACTTTTTCACACTCCACAGTCTGTTCAAAATTTCTTGCTAACATGGGGACACGCAACGTTGTCTCGTAGTCCCTAGAGGAAGGCACCAAAAATACACCCTCCCGTGGCTCCTTTGTAAGTGACGAGTTAAAGAGAAGGGCTAGGACACTGCCTGACCCTTCATCATCATCACCTTGCAAATCATTATCATCATCATCGTCATATCCTTACACTTCATCATCATCACCACCTTACATAACGTCATCATCATCACTTTGCACATCGTCATCATCATCATTACCACCTTCATCACCTTACATACCGGTACTGTATCATCATCATCACTTTACACATCGTCATCATCATCATCATCACCACCTTTCATCACCTTACATACCGGTACTGTATCATCATCATCACTTTCCACATCGTCATCATCATCATCATCATCATCACCACCACCTTTCATCACCTTACATACCGGTACTGTATCATCATCATCACTTTACACATCATCATCATCATCATCATATCCTTACACATAATCATCATCATCATCATCAACAGCCCAATCCTACTTTCCACTGCTACAACTGTGATTTTTTTTTCTTTTACATGATCCCGAAGCTGTGTCAAACGCCATAAAATAAAATTAAACCAACCAGTAATAACCAAGCGAGTTGTAAGGCCAGGAAATTCACTTCATCACTTTGGAACTGCAGTCGTGTATAGGCATTAATAAGAAACTCTACATAGGGCTGAAGAGTCTCCTTTGTGGGTAGCAGTTTATAGGGTAAGGGGAAATAAAGTAATCGCCCATCCCTATCTTCAATTTCAGTAATATGCGAGGCCTATTATTGTACTTCCTCTCTTACGGCTAAATTCATAATGGTTCAGTACTCCCAATTAACCGTCCATTTTCCCCTTTAATATCAGAGTATCATCTTGTATGTATCTTGTATGGAAATCGTGACTTTGAGAAAACGAAACTAATGGTGTACATAACTTGGGTGTAGTATTAAAAATGGGTCGCTATGGAAACGGTACTATGAAGCCTTCCATGCCAAGTTGTATCATCTTCCTTTCCAAACCAAGACTCAGTAGACGAGGCGAGTGATAAGCAAGACCTCTTTAATATTCCCCAACTTTCTCTGTACTCATTTGCAAACCAAAGGTGGCTGTTGTGTATATGTGCACAGCAATCTAACTTGTTCCCGTGTTTCAGAACTTGAGTCCCCACAAATATGCGCGCGCGCGCACGCACGCACGCACACACACACACACACACACACACACACACACACACACACACACACACACACACACACACACACACACACACACACACACACACACACACACACACACACACACACACACACACACACACACACACACACACAACCAAGAAACTACTCTCAGAACAATCCAGTCCAAACGCTAGGAAATAAACCAGCCTGAAAATTGGTAAATCAGATTATATTAAATGTGTTAATCGGAGTGTGAGAAGCCAAGGTCAAGGTGAGAATAAGAAAAACAATTCGTCACTTTTTTACGCTCTCTCCCTGAAGACATGTTCAGTGCCGCTCATCCGGCTCCCCCCCCCCCCTCTCTCTATCGTATTTCTATTCTTCTTTCCCTCTCGTCTCCCCCTTCGTCCATTCTCTAATTTCCTGTTATTTCTCCCTTTCCCTTCCCTCTTCTCTTTCCTTTCGTTTCCATCCGTACCTCTTCATCTCCACATCTTTTGTAGTTATTCCTTTATTCCCTCTTCTCCGCTTTGTCTCTTCTTTTTCTTTGCACACGCTATGTCTCTTTCTTCTCCATTTCTCTCTTCTCCTTCTTTATCATCCTCCTACGTACCTCCTTTCTCTCTCTCTCTCTCTCTCTCTCTCCTCTTCCTTGTTCCCTACCCTTTCCCTTTCTCTCTTTCTCTTGCCCTTCCATCCCCCTTCCCTTCTCCCTCTGTCTTCCTATCTCTCCTTCCTCTCCACCTCTCCTTTTACTCTTTCCCTCCACCAGACGTATTCTGCTTACTCTCCCCATTCTCTCGTTCTCTTCGCACTCCTCCCTGGAATTCCCTTAGCCTCCTCCTTACTTTATTTTCTTTACTCTTCCTTTTTCCATTCTTTCCCCCCCCTCTTTCTCCTCTTCCCTTCTCCGTATCTCTTCTTACCGTTCTTCTCTTTTTTCTTTTCCTTCCTCTTCTTTTTGCTTTTCCTTCATCCGTACCTCTTCTCCTTACTCTCCCCCTTCTTCACGTCCTCTTCTCTCTTTCATTCCTCATTTGACTTCACATTCCTTCTACCCAATTTCTATTTTTTTTTTTCCATTTTATCCCTCCTCTTTTCTCCCACCTTCACCTCCCTAACTCCTCTCTTCCACCACTTTTACTATTCCTTCCTGCTTTTCTTCCTTCCCCTCTGTCGAACCTCATCTTTCTCTCCTCCTCTCCCCCTCTTTTTTCACTGCTCCCTTGAATTTCCTTTCCCTCCTCTCTACCATTTCCCCATTTACCCTTTTCCCTCCACTCCTCTCTGTAATCTTTCTTTTCTCCCTTCTTCAATCCCATCCCCTATCTCTTCCCTCCTCCCCTATCCCTCCTTCCTCCCCTCTCCTTCTCCCTCTTTCCTCCCCTCCCCTTCGTCTTTCCTCTTAAGGGTAAAGTCATGAAGAGATTAATAGGAGGTTAGATGCCATCTTTTTTCTCCCTCCTTTTCTTCTCCCTCTCTTTTCTCCCTCCCCCTTTTCTACCCCTTCTTTTCCCTCTCTCCCCCGATCCCCACCCGGACAGTGTGAGAGTAAGATCAAGGGTCAAAGGTCAGCTGTCAAAGTGTTCTCGTTCATCGTTGTAAATAAATGCTGTTGATTGACTTCGCTGTATTGTGCTGGGGGAGAGTATTCCTGAAAGCTGGGAGAGAGAGAGAGAGAGAGAGAGAGTACATACATTAGTTAGTTATATGGGCTTGCTGTGTGTGTGTGTGTGTGTGTGTGTGTGTGTGTGTGTGTGTGTGTGTGTGTGTGTGTGTGTGTGTGTGTGTGTGTGTGTGTGTGTGTGTGTGTGTGTGTGTGTGTGTGTGTGTGTGTGTGTGTGTGTGTGTGTGTGTGTGTGTGTGTGTGGTTATATAAGTATGCCTCCATTAGTCTTCATCCAAGGTGGCCGCTAAAAAAAACATCTCCAAACCTCTCCATCCCATCTCATCACCTGTCCTTCCCACCACTCCAAGCCCCCCTCCTCCATGTACTCCTTTAAGCATCTGTCATTACTCATCACCACTTCCTTCCCCCTTTCCACCACTCCAAACCTCCCTCCTTGATGTACTCCTCTAATCCTCTGTTCGTTACTCATCGCCACTCCCTCCCATCACTCCAAGCCTTCTTGTCTCATATATCCCTCCACTTCTTTCTTCCATCTCGTTGTCGGTCTTCCTCTCCCCATTCTCCTGTCATCTTCAATTCTGTGCGCTCTTCATTTTTAACACTTCCATTTCCATTCGCTTCAGCTCTCAAGATCACCATAGTCTATTTATTCCTTCACTACAATAACATTAATTTTGCCTTTATATTTTGAGGCGATTTTGTATTTTTCATTTCTTTATAGATCTGTTAAGCCTTTTGTGACGATAATACACGTTTTCTTTTTATCTTTTATTCTATTCAATCTTCCCACACGTAATTTTCTTGCACTTAGAAAGGATTACTTGGGGTTTAGAATGAAAATGTCACGCTAACTGCTAACACGTAGGAGGACAACTGAGCCTCAGGGAAAGGACTGTCTAGCCTGTGTCAAGAATTTATACGTAAAAAAAATATATATATATATATATATATTCTCTGCAGTGCAATCTTCTTTAACCCCTTCACTACGATGTTGCATTAATACCGCATCATAGCTCAATATAGATTCAAGATATCTCTGATGCGATGGGTTAACTGAAATAGATTTTTTTCACCCGACGGAACTGCTCCACTCCCACATTTTCAGTATAATGTAGCTGTTTGAAATTTGATGAACTTTGCAATGGGTTAACTGATTTTTTTTTTTTTTTTTTTAATCATCGGGTAATTCCCTTGGTGTGGCGTGTTGTGGAAGGGTGACTGTGTTTGGTGTGGTGTGGTGTGGTGTGATGTGGTGTGGTGTGGGAGGGTGATTGTGTTTGGTGCTGCGTGGTGTGGTGCGGTGTGGTGTGGTGTTGGAGGCTGATTGTGTGATGTGGTGTGGTGTGGTGTGGTGTGGTGTGGTGTGGTGTGGTGTGGTGTGGTGTGGGAGGCTGATTGTTTGATGTGGTGTGGTGTGGTGTGGGAGGCTGATTGTTTGATGTGGTGTGGTGTGGTGTGGGAGGCTGATTGTTTGATGTGGTGTGGTGTGGTGTAGCACCTTTATAGTCAACGGAGTCGTGGGATTGAAACACCTTGCACCCGAAAATCGTCAGTGAGAGACAGACGGACAGAGCCGGCCTAGAAAAAACTCCAGCATCTGAAAATACATAAAATCGTCTGGTAGGAAGAAGGAAAACAGAAGAAAAAAAATCGCACCGTACTGAAGGAAAAAATCTGGGGTGTCATTGAGTTTTCAGATTATTTTTTTTCTGACACTGAGGCTTCTGTGATTTCCTTCCAGCTAAATAAATCGTCTGGCGGTGGTTTTAAATGAATACTTGGGTCTTCTTCATCCTGAGAGGGGTACAATAATTATAGTTTTTATGTTTTCCCCTGTGGGTCTTTTTTTTTTTTTTTTTTTTTGCTGCGAAATTCGGCGTTCCATATTTTGAGTCAAGACTTTCTCTCTCTCTCTCTCTCTCTCTCTCTCTCTCTCTCTCTCTCTCTCTCTCTCTCTCTCTCTCTCTCTCACACACACACACTACAGATTAGCCCCTTTCAACACTTTCTTTGGTATGAAAGCACTAAGGTATTATATTTATGCATTGATTAAAACCACATATTGTTTCCAGAAAAAAAACCAGCAGCAAGTGGATTAAGAGAATTTTCTATGAATATTTTCCCATACTTGGATATATTTAAGTTTTATAATAAACTCCTCATTGTAATTAGGCGTAAAATTGCCGTGAAGTGTTATATACTGTACCCTACTCACTGTAACTAAGCATAAAATCAACATCTCTCCCTCTTGGATGTTAAGCTGTAACAAGTGATTAGAATGTGGTGCTAGTCACGAAGAAGTGCTGTGTAAAGGATGCTGAGATGTATTGTCTTATTCTGCCATAAGCTACGGGAAGTAAGCTGCAGAAGGAGGAAAAAAAAAAATCCGGCTGATAAAATGAATGAATTATAGTTATGCTAAGACGTCACTTCTTCATCTTCTTTTTACTTCATGACAAACTTTAGCAATCAAAGACGTAAATAACTTCCTAACACTTCTTGGCAACTCTCTGCTCGGCAAAAAGCAGTTCCACATAAATTCCCAAACTGTTTTCAAAGACCAGCAACACACACACACACACACACACACACACACACACACACACACACACACACACACACACGCACACACATCACCCCTGTATCGCCATCCCACGCTGTTCAGTGAGATAAAAGTTACGTGCAGTAGTCCTGGTCGAAAAATACCACAGAAAAACCGAACTCGAAAATGGACCAAGTTGCACCGTCCGTCATGGGAGATATTTCCGCTCGCCATCTTTATCCGGCTGATTTACTCCATTATCCGACCGTCCGAGCTTATGGATGCGTCTCTTACTTCCCCATTTGGCTGGCGGGAAGTCGGGTTGAATGCGCCGAATATTTCACACTCCCTCGGGCTGTTATCGACGTCCCCCCCTCTCCCTCCCCTCTCGCCCTCCGTTTTCTATAATGGTTTTTCTCTGGCTCTCCGTGTTCTGCGTTTCTTAGCTTGTTTGGGCTTGTTTCTTGATTCTCTCTCTCTCTCTCTCTCTCTCTCTCTCTTCGATATTATTTTCTCCGTTTTCATCCTGCCATTCTTTGCCCATTATAATAGCTCCCCACCTCCACCTTCCTTGCTGTACTCTTTTCACTTTAACTTGGCCCAGATTTTCGTCCTTTTTCAACTTATTTCACATAGCTCATTGACAAAACACGAGTACTACGGCTCCGTGTCCTTCTCACAGAACTTCTTCGTGATTAGTAACATTCAGGATGGAGATTCAGCATTGAGGATGGAGGGAGATGGCAGTTTTAGGCCAAGTTAGAGTAGGAGGATAGGATTGTTTTTCCCTAATTTATTTTTTCCTTTCCCTCCCATTTTTACTATTTCAACCCATGGAAGTCTTTCATAATAAATTATAGCTTTTTCTATGTGATATTAAGCAGCTTTAGGGAGACTTCGAATTAGAAAGGTTTGACGTAGCCTAACCACTTTAATACGACATGGCTTTCCTCAGTTCCATATATTCGTCTGTGGTCTGTATATTGTAACGATGTAAAAGTAAGTCTATCCTAAGTGCTGAGCTGTAAAAAGAGCCTGACCCTGCCTGTCTCTCCTTTCTCCTCTCCCTCCTCATCCATATCCCCCCTCCCCTAAGTTTCTCTTCCCGTCCCTCCCACCCCTCCCCATTATTCCCACCTTCCTCCCTCTCTCCTCTTCCTCTGCAGCCCACTTTAATTCTCTACTCTGTCTCTCCGCTCCCCTAAAGTCCCTCCTAATCTCCTCCCCACTCAGCTCCCCTGTCCCCGACCTCCCCCACTTCACCCCAACGCCCTTCTCATCTTTCCCACTCCCCCCCCCCTCTCCTCCTCTCCAACCCACTTTAAATTTCTACTCCCTATCTCCCCTCACCCCGAGACTTCTTAACCTTCTGCCCCACCATCTCCCATCTCCCCAGCCTCCTTCTCTGCCTTCCCCACGCCTCCCCAACTTCTACAATTTCCTTCCTCTTTCCTTATCTTCTCCAACCCAATCTGATTCCTCCCTGTCTGTTATCTCCCCATTCCTCTATCCTAACCTCTTCCCAGCCTTCCATCCCCCAACTTCTTTCCCCTATCCCCATCCCTCCCCACTCATCTCCCCTCTCCTCATCCCTTTCCACTCATCTTCCTTCTCTTTTCTCGCACATCTTCGCTCTCTCCCTCCTCAGTCCTCATCTCTCCTCACCCCATCCCTCCCCACTCGTCTCCCCTTCTCATCCTCACCCCCTCCCCATGTGGCACCTTCAGAGGCGACATTCCACCGCCGTAATTTAATATCACGTCACTTTGCTACTTGGATGAAACGCAGGAAAAAATATAACAGCTTAAATATATTCATTTTTACTCTGACAGTTTATTTTCTGTCCTTTGTCTATTTCTGGTTTCGTCTGACTGTGTGTGTGTGTGTGTGTGTGTGTGTGTGTGTGTGTGTGTGTGTGTGTGTGTGTGTGTGTGTGTGTGTGTGTGTGTGTGTGTGTTTCCTTGGTTTAGCTTGTCTGTTTTTGTGTCTATCAGTGTATCTGTTTATCATAGTGACTTTTATTGCGTATTCTTGTTTCAGACATTTTTCTTGACTGTTAGCTTGTATGCCTATTTTTCTGTTTGTTCTCTTGGTTGCACACTATCTGTCTGTCTGTCGGTCGGATTACTTGTCTCTTTCCTAGTCAACATGGTTTGCCTTTTTGACTGCCTGCCTGTCTGTCCCTCCACCTCTCTCTCTCTCTCTCTCTCTCTCTCTCTCTCTCTCTCTCTCTCTCTCTCTCTCACGGGCCGTCTTAAATTTGCAAAGGCAATTCTCCATGAACCGTTCTGTCAGATGAAATATTTGCCCCCGAGACGCTCCAGGGCAGACAGCTAAGACACGCAGTTTGGCCCACGCATATTTTTTTTCTCTCTTTTCTCTCTGTCTCTGTCTCTGTCTGTCTGTCTCTCTCTCTTTATCTGTCACACACACACACACACACACACACACACACACACACACACACACACACTTCCCTGTTTGTCTGTGTGTCTGTCAGATGAAATATTTGCCCCCGAAATGCTCCAAGGCAGACAGCTCTGACACAGTTTGAGATAGGCATTCTCTCTCTCTCTCTCTCTCTCTCTCTCTCTCTCTCTCTCTCTCTCTCTCTCTCTCTCTCTCAATCCATATCTATCGCTACGTGTTTACCTATTTTGATTCCGGTCTTCGGCCTCGTTCTAGCTCTCCTTCAATTTCGTCCTCCCTCTTTCTTGATCTCGTTTTGTTCTCTCTCTCTTTCTATTTGTCTGGTGTGACAGTGAGTGGTGTGGTTCGGTGTAGAAGTGAGTTGTGTAGTATGGTGTGACAGTGTGAGGTATGGCAGGATGTGGTGTGACAGTGAGTGGTGTGGTACAGTGTGGCAGTGAGTGATATGTGGTATGATAGTATGAAGTGTGGCAGGATGTGGTGTGGAAGGGTGTGGTAGTATATGTGATGGTGTATGGTGTGCCATTGTGAGGTGTGGCGGTGTGCTTTCTGGTATGATGTGGTAGTGAGCTGTGTCGTAAAGTGTGGTGAGTGATGTGACTGAGGTTTGGCAGTGTAAGGTTTGGTGTAATGTGACAGTGAGTGGTGTGGTATGGTGTGTCATCGCGAGGTTAGATGTTAAAATATACTTCTCTGTTAGATATACCTAGACAATGATCAGTTATAGTTCCGTATGTTAACGCAGACAGTGTTAGGTTATATTCGCCTGTTAGATAAAGTTAGACGATGTTAGCTAATGCAACCCTGTACTGTATTGGTCTACCCGGTCTGATGTTGAAGGAACGAAGAGGTGCAGTGAGTAAAAGTCAAATGCCGACCTAAGTTTCTTCATTAAGTATGCAACGGTACGGCATCGTGTGCGAAAGACATACAACATTTTCTGTCTGTTCACACTGGCGTTGTCTGCGTTCCCAAGTTGCGGACAAAAAAGAAAGGAAGAGAAAGAAAGAAAAAGACAAATGCGTAACCACAATCGTCGGAGCTCGTTTGTGGCCGTGATATAACTAGTCTGGCATCTATAATTAATCAGGGGATATTTCAGGCCTTATGTTCGAAGCTGTGGATATTATTTTACGTGGTCAAGGCTCGGGGACAATGCCTACTGGTCGAACACCAAATACAGATCCTGAGACACTTGCAACTTAAAGTACCGTAAGCAGGAGGAATAAAACGGAAAGGCAGGAACAGGAAAAAAAAAACAGCAACAGAACAGCAATACAAAAAAAAAAAGAAAACGAAAGAGAAATACAGATAAGAGAAAGAAAAAATAAATAAAGGAGACTTATAAAATCCTAATCAAGAATAGTATAAACTGGAAGTACAAATGAAAGAAAAATATTAAATTCTAAAATAAAATATGTGACAGGCAAGAAAAGAGACAAAAAACGCCAGTAACAACCCTAACAAAACACAAAAACACGAGATAAAACACAAAAATTCGCAAAAAACACAAGTAAAAGCATACAAAAAACATGAAACACGAACAAAAACATAAAAAACGAGAAAAGCATTTAAAAACACAGGGGAGGAACTAGAAACACAATAAACAAAAAAAAAGAGCACAAAGTAAAAAACAAATGGAGTAAAACACACAGCACACTAGTAAAAAGAACGTATTAAAAACAAAACCACGAGTAAAAATATAAAAAACAAACACAAAAACACAGGTAAAAACATTATGGACAACATAGAGGAAGGGCAAGAGAGCAAAAAGTGAAAAGGAGGCCAATATCCCCAGCAGTAGCAGGAGCAGGGCAAAAATAAGACCACATCAACAGTGTCAGCAGGAGTAGCCAGGGGACGCTAAAAAAGAAAAGAAAAAAAAAAACTAAGGTCCCGCAGTGTCAACAGGAAAACAGCTAGAGAGAGAGAGAGAGATGTCAAGGAGGAGAGGAAGAATCGACGGCGCATTAGTTAGTACGTACAAGCCGAAAGTGGAAGAACACACACCCGCCACTCAAAACATAGCACCGGATCTCGCTACGAGGACGCGGGTGTGGTAAAAATAAAAAAGTTAATGAATCCATCCATCTATCTTCCAATCCTCTTTTTCCATCACAGAGAGCAAAAACCCAGTGCTATGTTCTTCCCGACATTTAAAGTGAGGTTGACCACTCTACCAATACCCTAAGTGGCATTATGTGAGCAATAAACTTTAACAATTACTTCGCTATAAATCTTTCCAGGATCAGTCCATTTGCAGCGCCTTAACCCAACAAGCCATAAGGCGTCATTTGGTTATTCGGTTACCACACAGTGTAATAAATGGTTTCCTGGTTTTTCAAGACGCCATATGGCCTCTTATTCAGTGTAGAGTCACCCGAAGGCAGTATTACATCGAGTGAGTGGATGGTGGACGTCCTCACTTACCACAAAACAAACTAACTAAATATCAGACCACCTGGAGTCTCAGCACATTCGTAAACCCGCGCAAATGTAATGTTCTTGCCCGGCTGTAGTGGACTAAGATGGATGCAGTAGGGTGAGAGTGTGATATAATGAGAAAAGGACGTACCGTGTGTGTGTGTGTGTGTGTGTGTGTGTGTGTGTGTGTGTGTGTGTGTGTGTGTGTGTGTGTGTGTGTGTGTGTGTGTGTGTGTGTGTGAAGTGAGAGGGATGATGAGGAGAGTGATGAACTGAGAGAAGATAGGGACAGTGTGAAAAGGGTGTGTGAGAATAAGAAAAATGCAAGAGAATGTGATGTAGTGAGCTGATGAAATACTGAGAGAGAGAGAGAGAGAGAGAGAGAGAGAGAGAGAGAGAGAGAGAGAGAGAGAGCAGGAAAGCAAGAAAATGCATCATCACGCTGAATAAAAAATCCAAATACTTCGAGGTTCGTCGAAACAGCCATCTCTCTCTCTCTCTCTCTCTCTCTCTCTCTCTCTCTCTCTCTGATGAAGTCCGGGAATGAATCTTGCTACTCCTGTTTAATTAGAACTCGCGCTGGTCGAGGGAATCCGGGACGCGACAAGATTTACATGGGAGGGAAACAGAGCAGTAGACGGTTTTACTCTCGGATTGTATTCTAAGGTCCCGTAACGCCTGTTCTTTAACGACTTAATTTGGACATTACACCTCAATGTCCTCTTCTTGAACCTTATTTCGAATTTTTGTTAGCCTCTTATTGCGACTGGCATTTGGCCCTTCCCAACACGTTCTTCTAAGCGGTTTATTCTGCAAAGTATCCTATTGTATGTTATTATTGAAAACTATGTCGATATTAACACAATATTACTCTCCGTTGTATGTTTCGGATGTTTTGTTAGTGATACTGTGGGTTGCTTAACACCTTTTTCTTTGCGAGTTATTTTGCCAATTACAACTTAGCATTTTCCTTTGTGTAATTTATATATATTAATGCCACCATAATTTCAGTAACGTACGTGATGATACTGAGCTGTTATGTACAAAATAAATCGCTACAGAGGAGATGTCACGAAATCTCCACTTAGAATGAGTCTTGGGGGCAGAACAGGATGAGAGAGAGGTATGAAGAGAGAGGGAAGGGAAATGAGGGTGGGTGAGTAGGGAGGAAGAGGGGATGTGAAGAAGGGGAGAGGCTGAGAGGGTAGGGAGGAAGACAGAAGGAGGGGGAGAGGGGGGGTAGGGAAGGAAAGGGCAGGAGGGAGGTAAGGAAAGGTGAGGGGGGTAGAGAGGTGGTGGGGAGGGAGGGAAGGATGGGTGAGAGGACGGACATAATTTCTCCTCAAAAGACAGATGTGAACATGAACCTTTTTACCACGGCTGTGTGTGTGTGTGTGTGTGTGTGTGTGTGTGTGTGTGTGTGTGTGTGTGTGTGCTTTGTAGTGTCTAGACCAAAATGGCAGTGATTATACGAACGAGAACCAACAAAGGCTTTTAGCGTTTTCTGTTTGTCGTGTGTGTGTGTGTGTGTGTGTGTGTGTGCTTAATTCCTCCTCAGACAGCCAGTGGCCTAAACATGGATTATCTTCCTTAATTATTTTTTTCTTTTTCTTTGTTTCGTAGCGTGAAAGCAAATGTAACCGACAGCTGTACAAGTAAGAACAACTAGATTCTCTCGCCTGGATATTCTGTTTATATTGTAGACTGTAAGCGAGAGAGAGAGAGAGAGAGAGAGAGAGAGAGAGAGTGGAGGGGACAACCTAGCTGACAAACTTCCACAAATAAAAAAACAAATATTACAATAACCTCCATTCCACTTTTTCCTTCTTTATGTGTGTGTGTGTGTGTGTGTGTGTGTGTGTGTGTTCTCATTATATCTCGTGAACGGCATAAGCTATCAACATAAAACCTTCAGAGTATCAAGATATGGCCAAAATCTTGGACTTGGCCAACAGCATATCCCGGCAGGCGATTAGCATTCGGCTCCCGAATGCTTTTCTTTCATTACTGATGCATCGGATTATTTTTTTTTTTTATGTTACCGGTGCAATATTTATAAATACTAAGGCGGTACAAATAACGTGAGAGATTATGAAAATGTCGGAGGCAAAATAAATCGCAAAGGGTCGGGAACGTAACCGGGTCTTAACAAACGAGAGGGAGAGGGGAAAGGTGGAGTCAAGCCCTGTTCTTTGGGAGGGGGGGGGCAGTACCGCATACTGCGGACACATTGAAAAAAATCCGAGATTTCATATGGGGGAACATTGAGGGGCCAAGGGTCTGACTGGATGCTTTGCCCCCCCCCCCATAGCAACGCCACTGCTAACGAAGGTGTGCAAGGAAATCTATCATGTCGCTTAGATTACTGTTTTTAGTGTGACACGGTACGACATGATACTTGTTCTTTACTATGAATATAACAGCAGTTAATATGACTAGCAGTTGATAAAACGATACTGAATAACAGGAAACACTGATCACTCCAGCAGCGCAATATGGATGAAACATAAAGACTTCTTAACAAGTGTGTTTATAAACAAAATTCTGTCTTCTGCCCCATCACTCCCCTGGGCCCTCGCCATTTATCAACCTGGTGTATACGCCTCACCTCCTTCATCCCACCCTCGGCGCTCCTGCAATCACCTCAGAGATACGCAGAGGTAGTAAATGCGAGGGGTAAAAAAATAACGAAGTGTGTGTTTTTTTGAACGAAGAATGATGAAAGTTAAAGTAGCGAGTTTTTCTTATCAGGCTGGAGGAAAATCGAGGCATGAGAGAAAACGGATTTGGTTCAGTGGAGACTTAGGAAAAGGAGTAAACGTCTGCAAAGTGGCGTTCACTGATTGTTCTAACTTTTCTGGTGCAGTGATGGTGCTAGAGAGAGGAACTTTCGCGCAGTGGTACAGATAAAGTTGGACGGATCTGCTCCCTGTCTATGCAAACGCCTTTCAACTCCTTTCCTATCCCCAACAAAGGCGATGGTAGACTATAGGAGGGAGGAACCTTAAGCCTGCAGTCTTCTGGGTTAACATTCAAATGAACTTGGTGTTACAACAACTACTACTAGTGGGTGTAGTGATACCGTAAGCGTGAAAATGCGGTGTTACCATCATTATAATCATCATCGTCATCGTCAATTATCATCATCATCGTCCTATAAGGCAGAGGTGTGCAAGATCCAGAAATAAGAACTGTACACATAAAAGTGGGAGTTACCAACTATATGCCCCGTGAAATAAGTCCTGCATCCATCCACTCATCACTCAAAGCCTTCCAAAGTCTCAGCTCCACCTCACAGAAAACCATCCACACAAAAATATGCTGCACTTCATAATACTTGAGAAATCACGATCATTTCATCCACTGACAAGCGAGTGCAACCTTTTCTCATGTGCATCGCCACACTGTTTACACTTCATCCATCCATTTTCATCAATATACTCTTTCTACGCTAACTTGACCCTAAACTGCCATCTCTCCATCTTGAATACTGCGCTATAACAGTAGATTAATACTAAAACATGGTGCCAGTCGCGAAAATGTGCCATGGAAAGGATGTAGAGCGGTAGCACTGTCTACTTTTGCCACTGATACGGGTAGGCTATACGTGACAGGCTGAAAATCGACAAAAAACTGGGCTGTTAGAGTAAAAACAGTGAAGCAATTTTGCCCCTTCACCTTCAACATCTCGCTTTCTCAAACATGTAGCCTACTTACTACAGAATCATTTCAATTATCTATTTCTGTATTTTATTTCGACTTATTATTATTATTATTATTATTTGGTCTTTCATATCCCCTCCCAGGCTTAAAATCACACCATCCCCATTTCTTCCCTCATCATCTTGTCACATACGGTATTTTTTTCCTGATCTATAAATTCCATAACTCTCAATCCTTCTCACAAATGCCTTTCACCATCTTCCATGCAGTAAATAGTTGATCCACACACAACCTACTGCAAGAGAGAGAGAGAGAGAGAGAGAGAGAGAGAGAGAGAATTACCTTGTTCCTGACTCACTAAATATTCTGATATCAGTATTACTTTGTCTATCACTGCTCCTTTTGATACCTTTCTTATAGCACTCAGCAAGCTTATTACATGATTATTTTTAAGAGAGAGAGAGAGAGAGAGAGAGAGAGAGGAGAAACTAAAAATCAGGGAAATGTGAGAGAGCAGACAAGGAGATTCAGAAATGAGAGAGAGAGAGAGAGAGAGAGAGATGGGGAGAAACTAAAAATCAGGGAAATGTGAGAAAGCAGACAAGGAGATTCAGAAATGAGAGAGAGAGAGAGAGAGAGAGAGAGAGAGAAATGGAGTTTCCCCGAGCTAAGCCCTGTATTGGACTATATAGCCCCGCTAGGGTTACAGGAGCGAGCTACCACTCCCGGCACGGCAGCCCGGGCGAGGCTCGAACTCGCAATCCCCCGATTACGAGTCCGGCGCGCTACCACTGTGCTACCGCGCCCCCCTAGAGAGAGAGAGAGAGAGAGAGAGAGAGAATGGTGTCCCAGGTAACTAAGAAATAGAGACGAAAGAATGTAAGACAGACACTCAGACAGACAGACAGAAAAATATAGACAGGCTGATAGATAGAACAAGGTAGACAGATACAGCCAACAGACAGACAGATGGACTGACTGATTTACCGACTGATAGATAGGGAGATAGACAGACCGACAGATAGACAGACAGATCAGACAGAGAGAGAGACAGGTACAGAAAGACAGACAGACGAACAGATGCACAGAGAACCCAGCGACACCAAGAAATGTGGAAGACGGAAAGAGAGAAAGTAAGAGAGTGAGAGAGTGAGATAGAGTGAGAAAGCCACCTCGACACAGCGTCCATCTCGGCGCCAATCCAATGAAACAGATTTTGAGAGTCAGCTAATTGTATCAAGGGGCTGACAGCTCTCTCTCTCTCTCTCTCTCTCTCTCTCTCTCTCTCTCTCTCTCTGTACCTTTATTTATTTATTTATTTAATCGGCGATACTTTTGAACTGGGGGTCTCAGATAAAACCTTCATTAACTCCTACACATCTATGGTCATGTGTAGATAATGGAATATGAGACTAACTAGGAGAGGTGGGAGTGAGGAGAGGCAGAGGGAGGTTGAGGATGAGGTAGAGGGATAAGCTGGAGAGAGATATGAGTGCGGGGGGGGGGGAGGGGTTGGCTGGAGAAAGGGCAGTGTGATGGTGGAGGACAGGGTGACATGGAGGCGATTCGCTTGTGGCCACCCCTTATGAAATGCATACACACGGACAGATGGATGGATGGAAGGATGGATAGAGTAATACACACACTGACAGACAAACAGATAAACAGATAGACAGATAGACAGGAAGGTAGATAGACAGACACACATAGATAAAATAACTATACAGATAGGTAGACAGCTAAACAGACAGGCAGTAGAATGCTCTCTTTAACAACATACTTATTTCTTATTTCATACTTATTATCTCCGGACGATTTAATTCAGCTTAGTAGAGACTTTTGGAGCTGGAGGGGTTTGATACAGTCTTCATTAACCCTATCACTACCAGGGGGTTGTCCTATGCTGAATAAAATAGCCTGGGAGAAGTAGGAATTAAATATATAAAATGGCGTTTGCGAGCTGAAGAGGTTAGGCCACTGAAGTTGTAGTAGAAGTAGTAGTAGTAGTAGTAGTAGTAGTCGTAGCGGTAGTAGTAGTAGCAGTAGTAGTAGTAGTAGTAGTAGTAGTAGTAGTAGCAGTAGTAGTAGTAGTGGTCCTTCTCCTGCATCGTCACATTAATAATAATAATAAAAAAAAAAAACGAAAGTACACTGAACGCTAAGTACCTTCATTTTTTCTCTCGCTTTTTTTTTTTTTTTTTTTCTCGGGCGTTGAACCAGTCAGCACAACGGACACACCGAAACAAAAACTGTGGACTCCCGGAAATTGTCAAAAAATCGTAGTTCACCGTTGCAAAAAAAAATGTTAGCGCCGAAAGACTACATATATTTTTTCCTTTTTTATTTCTGTGCCCTTCAACCTGCAGCGCGTAGCCTCACTCTCACTGTTAATTCCGTGTTGTGTAGTCCATTTCTGCTACGTAGCCTATGGAGCTTCGTGTTTAAAATGGGGCTACAACGTTTGCATGCATTCCAGGATCCGTATTCATAGTCTTTCTTGAGAATAAGTTGTGCATAATTTAATCTGTTGTGCATTCTCCCATGTCCAACTCTCTGTATGTCTGTTCGTGTACAAGATATCTCAAAAAGTACTGATCAGATTTCAAAGATAACAGGTGGATATGTGGCCAGTGCGTAAAAGAAGAGTGGACTAAATTTCGAGGTGGATCCAGGTCCGAATGCAAGAATAAATCATAAATTTTATTGGTGTCGACGGTCGTATAAGCGCTCTAAGAAGTACATTATATAACTTTATGAGATCGTAAAAGAATTCGTCTGCTAGGAAAGAATAATTACAGCACAGAATGATAAATTTTATAGGCACAGGTGGAGGTATGCCCACTCTGAGTGCTTTTGAGTTTTATACTTTTCTCTTCACTTGTACGGCTATCAAAATTCACAACCAGTGAGCAGGCAGGGAACGAAAGGAAGGGGGAGGGAGAGAGTGAAAGGGGGAGGAAGGGTTGAGAGAGTGGAGGGGAAGGAGGGCGAGGGGAGAATGGAGGGAAAGGAGGGGAAGGGATGGTTCAGGGAAAGGAGGGAGAAGGAGGGTGCAGGGGAAGGAAGGGCATGGAAGAGTGGAGGAAAATGAGGGGAGGGGAAAGGGAAGGGGAAGTGGGGAAGGTGAATATGGAGGGTAAGCATAAAGACTGGAGAGTGGAGGAGAAGAAGGGGTAAGGGGGGGGGAACTGCAAGGGGAAAGAGTAGAAAGGAAAAGTGTAAAGAAGAAAGGAAGGGGAGAGGGAGGGGAGTGAAAAAGAAGAGAGGGGAGAAGACCGGAAATGACAGGAGTAGGGGGAACTGAAGAGCGCGGAAGGGGGAGAAAGACCAGGGAATGGGGGGGGGGCATGGAAGGAGGGAAAGATCGAAATGAAAAAAAGGAGGAAGGAAATTGAAAATGACATGAGAGAGAGAGAGAGAGAGAGAGAGAGAGAGAGAGAGAGAGTAGAGGACTGACCACAAAAAAGGGTATGCAACCATCTGTATTACTTGAATGCTGCAGTCTCCTTACTGTGGTGGAAGAGAAATCAACTATCATATAATACTTTTTTCCCATCTCTACAATACTCATTAATCCTCAGCTTGTAAATTATAACTGAAAACAAAGAAAAAAGAAAAAAAGAAACGATCTGCTGAGTATTACGATGCTGATTAATACATGGTAAGCTGGAAAGACACGCACTTTTTTTTTTTGGGGGGGGGGGAGGGACAGTAGGTGGGTCAATCATGGCAGTCACGCATTTCATACTGTCATGGTCGGACAAGTGGATCCCATATTCCTGGTCTGCAGCCGAGACTTCAATATTGTATGAACGACATCCACCTAGAAACTTAAAGCCAAGAGTAATCACCAGTATCAACGATTGCCCGTGCAGAATGCGTTCGACGAGTGCATTAAACAATACTGAAGAATTAAAATAAATAAATACACAACATGGAATAGTTTGTTTAATGCTGCATGCTTTACAGACGTGACTGATAATAACCCCCAAGACAACAACAGGCAGATACTATAAAGCCTAACCAAGCAGCTTTAACAACAGCAGGTTGGGAAAAAAATTATATACTGGTATCATGAATAGTGTTTATGATCCCAACCATTTAATACCTCTAAGACAAACAACAATAATGCGGTGCGGTGCGTGGTTCAGTGGTCATATTAGCCCATGTGCCGGAAAACTGGACAGGATTAGTCAGTTTAATGTTAGGGAGTTATTGTGGCGAGTGGAAAGGGGATAGAGACGTGGCAGGGGAAAATGGGGAGTAGGGAAAGAGTGAATGACTGAGAGGGATGGAGGGAGTTTGAATAGGGAACAAAGACAAAAAAAAGGAAGAGATGCAGGAAAGAGTGAATCATTAATTGGGAACAGGAATAGGGAACAGAAAGAGAGAAAAAGAAAAGACGCATGAAAGAGTGAAAGCCTGCAAGGGACGGAGGAATAGGAATAGGAAATAGAAAAAAAAAAAAAACGGAAGAGAAGCAGGAAAAAGCGAATGACATGAAGCAAAGAGGAGGAAATTCATGAAGAGTGGAGGAATGATTGGTAGGTAAGAGAGGAGCGTACAGGGAGAAAGAGACGGAGGAACAAATGAATATTCCGGAGGAAAAGGGGAAGAAATTTATGAAGGAGGGAATGACTGGCAGGTAAAGGGGAAGAGGAGGAAATTTATGCAGAAATGAGGAAATGACAGGAGGAGTGAAGGAGGCAGAAGTGGAAAGAATGAAAGACTCTAAAGAAGGGAGAACGGGTGAAGGAGGGAAAAAGGATGTGGAGAAATGATTCAAGGATTTGTTGTAAAGATGTGAGGAGAAATAGGGACAAGAGAAAAGAAAGGAAGTGTTAAGTATTGTGGGTAAAGTTGGCAGAGTGAAATACAATGTGTTATGTGGGAGGTCGGAAATGTTTGGTTACTTCTAGACCTAAGTGGGTAACTAGGTAAGTAGGTAGGTAGGTGGTATTTTTGGTACGCACGGGTATGTGGTTAGGAAGGTAGATAACTAGGCATATCGGACAGGTATGTATGTGGGTAGGTAGGTGAAAATGCTTAAAAGCTAGGTAGTACGTAGGTACCACAGGTAAGTAAGCCGGTAAGTAAGTAGGTAGATCGGTAAGTAGGTAGCTATATAACAAGTAGGTAGGTAGGTAGGTAAAAAGACAGGAAGGTAAGTAAATAGGCAGCTAGATAAGTGCGCAGCAAGATGGGTAAATAGGTAGGTTGGCAAGTAGGTAATAAGATACGCAAAAGGTAGGCAGTTATGTAGACAGGCAGATGGGCACGGAAAAGAATAAGTAGGAAGGAGGGTTATGAGGGGGAAGGGGAAAAAAAGTGATATTTGGGGAGGGAATAAGAGAGAGGAGAATTGTTATGTGGGGAGGAGGAAGATGGGAGGTGGTTAGGACAGAACAGTGGTGGGGTATGTGTGATGGTTATAACTTGTGCTAGTAGTGGAGTAATAAATGGGAGTGGTAGTATGATAGCTTATGGTGGCGAGTGGCGATAGCAAGTACCAGTAGTGGAAGAATGACTGGGTGCAATGCGAGTGGCTATGTGAAGGGTGTATGTCGTGAGTAGTGATGTCGAGGATGTATGCTGTGATGCGGATGGAAGGCTAGGTTGGTGGTCACTTGCAGGTGATCAGATCGGTTGTAGGTGTTAGAAAATAGGTAAATGATGGTGATAAATGTGTAAGCACCGGTATAGTGAAGTTAGTCATTCACTCCCTTTACAAAGCACGTGCATAAAACTACCTACCTACTCATCCGATCTCCGTTTTTCCTGGTGTAAAATGTTCAGTCAAAATTACATCATCATCAGCAGACTAATCTAAGCAAAACTGCAGCAGCCGCCACCAGCACGAAACAAGTCCGTCCCCTGCGCGGCTGAGATCCAAACAGCTGTCTCCATCTTCCTCCTCCATCTCATCACCTTGGTCAGCTCACTGTACCGTCTTCATCACAGACTGCGTCTCCGTTTCGCCTCTGCAAATTATTCATTTTTAATACATTTTCGTTTATGTATTTCTGTCTGCATTAATGGAAACTATAATACCTGGAATGATCCACAAGGCATTATTTTCAAAGGTGTAACATGATTAAGCCTCGCTAAACATGAGCGTAACTGTGTGGTAACTGGATGAAACAGTACAACCCTCCATCATCAACTAGGCCGACACACAGTCTTTTAAACAGAGCAAAAATTACTCTGAAACTCGAAAAAGGCCAAAGGTTATTTTTTTCAAGGTAGACTGGAAGATACAGGCGATATATATATCCTATTTTTTAATGTCCTTTTTTCTTTTTATACTAGAATAATATGAATAATTTTTACCTGCCAGTCCACCAACTTCCGTTCCTACCTATCCACCTTCTTCCGTTCCTACCTATCCACCTTCTTCCGTTCCTACCTATCCACCTACTTCCGTTCCTACCTATCCACCAACTTCCGTTCCTTCCTGTCGACCAACTTCCGCTCCTACCTATCGACTTCCGTTCCTACCTATCCATTATTCCGTTCCTACCTATCCACCTGTTTACCACTATAATTACCTACCTTCTTACCACCCAACCCTCTTAGCTACCTCTACATGTCTACTTTTCTAGTGCAGATTACGTAGCACCTCTGCCTAAGCAATTTTTTCGCTTTATTACACTGTTTGCCATCGAGTACGGTACCGCGGTAGACTATGGTGAACCTGAAAATTTATAAACAAGACGGAAAATATCAAGCGGAAATAAGCAAAACAAATCGCTTGGATATGGGTGTTGAGAAATCTCCTTTGCACCCAGAGTATGGATCAAACGTACACACACACACACACACACACACACACACACACACACACACAGAAAAAATGCACCAAGTTAATAATGCAAGTGGCCTTTTCTCCAAGCTTGTTTTTTTTTTATTTCTTGTTTTTCATGAAAGTTGGGCGTGAAATGGCGTCGTTTGAGTTAATATGGCGGGATTTTTGTGGCGTGTTTAGGGGGATATTTTAACTGTTTTTCGTGTTTCATCTTGTTTAGGTGATGCACAGACGTGAAGAAAGAGAGAGGAGGAGGAGGAGGAAGAGGAGGAGGAGGAGAAAAGGGAGGAGGAAGAGGAGGAGGAGGAGAAAAGGGAGGAGGAAGAGGAGGAGGAGGAGAAAAGGGAGGAGGAAGAGGAGGAGGAGGAGAAAAGGGAGGAGGAAGAGGAGGAGGAGGAGAAAAGGGAGGAGGAAGAGGAGGAGGGAGGGGGGAAATGAATGGAAGAAATAAAGAGAGAAGATCAATCATGAAGATAGGAAGGAGACAGCTGACAAATAATTTCTCTCTCTCTCTCTCTCTCTCTCTCACTCTCTCTCTCTCTCTCTCTCTCTCTCTCTCTCTCTCTCTCTCTCTCTCTCTCTCTCTCTAACTATACACTACTGAATGACGATAAAGCATAAAGGTACGTAGAAAAAGACAACGTGAAAAACATTAGACAAGTAGCTGAAGGACAGATATAAATAGACTGATAGGTAGATGGATGGATGATAGGTAGATGGATGGAGGGATAGATAGACAGGTGGGTAGATAGACAGATAAGCAAATAGATCAACTGGCTGATAGACAAAGACCTGATTGAATGACTGAAATAAGAGGAACAGAAACAAACACTAAAAACTGATATATGCATGACATGAGAGAGAGAGAGAGAGAGAGAGAGAGAGAGAGAGAGAGAGAAATGGGTCTCATTATAGAGAGGAAAGATAAGTTTTTAAGGGTATGGGGAGTTTAATAAGTCAGAGAGAGAGAGAGAGAGAGAGAGAGAGAGAGAGAGAGAGAGAGAGAGAGAGAGAGAGAGAGAAATGGGTCCCATTATAGAGGGGAAAGATAAGTTTTTAAGGGGATGGGGAGTTTAATAAATTGAGAGAGAGAGAGAGAGAGAGAGAGAGAGAGAAGGAACCTCGTGAGTCTTACATTAAGGGTGGGGGAAGGAAGAAAGAGAGGGGAGAAAGGAGAGAGAGGGGGTGCGGGGAAGAGGGAGAGAGAGAGAGAGAGAGAGAGAACGATAAGAGAGAAAATAATGCTAGAGACGGTGACGGAAAAGAGAAAAATGGACATAAAAACCACAGAAAAACCTTCACCCCTTCACTGCGAGAGGCCTCTCTCTCTCTCTCTCTCGGCTACGTAAAATTCTGCAGTTGGCAAGAATGAAACTACAATAAAATAATCGTAAACACATATATCAAAGAGTTATAAGTGTTTTTGGTCAGAGGAACGAATTTGGAAAAGATGTCACCGAAGAGTAAATAAAAAATAAAATGTTGTTATAAAGAAAAGGTTAATGGAAACTTTCTAACCCGTTTGCTAAGGGGGGCATCCTTCGGCGAATACAATCGTGTGGTTTGGCTCAAGCAAGAATTAAAGACAAAAGACGTCTTTGTACTGGAGATGATCATGAAATCCTGCTAAATCCTTTCACTGATGGGGATGGGGATAAAAAGGGACGCCTTCTCGTGGTGACACCGATATACTGGCAACTGGACAGTGGAGTTACACATTATGCAAACACCCTCAGCTTCCTCCCTATCCCCCGAATGAAGAATGGTAGACTGAAGGAGAAGGGCACCTTCAGCCTGCAGACCACCGTGTTCACATCTACAAGTCCGTGAAGCTAGAGGAACAACAACTACAAGGGATCACCCCACAGCAGAGCACATTGGTATGGCGGAAACAAGTATAAAATAAACTAAGACGTTTTTATATCGAAAACTTTGGTGGACAGTGTTTCTAGTCCATCTTCTACAAGGGGTCTTACGGTAGCAAGAATAAATACAATAACAAAGTATTAAAGGGGTAAATGGAGACTATTTCATACCAACGAGGGATTGCTCCTAAGTGGAATACAAGCGTTTGGCGGTAACAAAGTGGGTTTACCTTTAAATTACTCGAATATAAATATAGTAGGTGGGCTCAAAATACATGCTGTGGCTGGAGGGAAGCCAGACCTGGAATAAATAATGCTGGAATAGTGACAGATAAGAGTTAGAGGGGCACTGTAGATATACTAACGAGGTTGCCATTTTTTCTCTCACATAACTAAGATTCGTTTTTGGTGGACAGACAAGGAAAGATGAGTGCAGAATCTTTCCATGCATTCTGTTCCTCCTACACACAAACAAACAATAAATATATAAATAAAACGAAAAAGTCATATCTGTTTTTTCCGTTTTATGCAAGAAGAAAGAGCAGGAGAGTTACTGTAGAATAATCCCATGTACGAGTATCTGTAGTTCATTCTCTTAAACCTGACAGAGGCTCCCTTTGCAGCTTATTTCCCGTAGCTCAGTGGCAGAACAAAACAATACTACGGCTCCATGTCCTTTACATAGCACACCTTCGTAAGTACGACCATATTTTTTTGTTAATCTCTTGTTAAATCTTAGCATTCAAGGTGAGGAGAAAACTAATTTGCGCCTAGCTAAAGTGAACGGATTGTAGTTCCGTAAAAATAAATAAATTGCCTAAATAAATAAAACTACTGGAGGGAATTGATCGTAATTGTGTTCGTGAGAATCGCACTCCAGGTTAGTCCAAAATTATTATACAGTACTTTCACAATAAACACAATTTTAACGTGTAGGTATAATTTCTTCCCTTCTGTCAGTGCAAAGTTATCTTCCTGTATAGTGAGTGGCCGATGAAGTCCTGGAGCAAGAGACACGTTTGTATATCTTTTAACTCTGTCTTGTCAATTATTCAAGTCTTACAAAGCACTCCCTACGGTATAGCATGACTCCGTGCAGTTCTGTAGTTAGCAGCGATTGTGCTTGGCTAAAAATAAACAAATAAATAACTAGGACAAATATATGACAGAAAAGTAAGCGATAAAAATTCGTACGTAGCATCCATTATCATGAGAACCGCATTAAAAATGAAAAATAATAATTGAGAACCAAAATATTTACTCTACATAAAGAGTAAAAAATGTTAAGCTGAGGGTGAGTTTCGGTAGCGTGTGGAGAAACTGTCACTTGAACACGTTATCTGAGCCTTCACTTAGCGAGAGTGAGGGTTGGGGTACAGTTGATAGCAGGGGTGGGGATATCTGAAGGAGCGGGGGGCAGGAGAGGGACTATCTAAGGGAGGGAGGGGGCTATTTAAGGGGGGCGAGAGGGGGAACTACCTGCTGCGGGGAGGAGGCGGGGGTGGTGGATTGATGGGTGGTGGCGTAAGAAGGACAGGGCGAGGATAAAGGAAGGAATAATGGGAAGATAGAGAAAAGAATCGAGGGTGAGTGACCTATAGAGGAGAGAGAGATGAGAGGACAAGAGAGGGTGAGAAGCAAAGAATGAAGGATATAAGGAGAACAAGAAGGAAGGGATAAAGAAAAATGAGACGTGAGCAAAATGAAAATATATAAGAAAAGAGAAACACGTGGGCTGAAATAAGAAGGGGAAGACAAAGGATGCCAGAGAAATGAATAGTGGGATGGAAAAAACTGAAGAGGAAGAAGTAAGGATATGAATAAAGAAGGGAATAGAAAAAAGTGAGAGAAAGGATCGGAACGAAAAACTGAAATAAGAAGGCTGAGATTACCAATGAAAACAAGAAATGAGAGAAGTCTGAGAGCAGAGGTGAGGTTGGAAAAATGAAAGATAAAAAAGGAAGCGGAACTGAGAACCAGGGGAAGCAATAATGAAGGGGAATGATGAACAAAATGAATAAAAAGGTATGACTATATGAAACTGAAGAAAAGGTATATGTGTAAGCTTACATGAAGGAATGTTAAGGAGACACAAGATGCAAAGATATATATTAACTAGATAAGACTGTATCAGAGAGAGACAAGGAGAAAAAGCACAGAAAATCAAGTAAATAAAAGTAACTGGACAAGGGAAATAGATGAGACAAAATAAAGGAGTACAAGAGACTGAAAAAAAATAAAAGATGATGACTGGATTTTCTCTTGATAGTACTCCAACTTTTGTACCTTCTCTTTTCTTCTTTTCAAAACCTAACGCCATCCTATAAGCAGGTGGAAAAATGGTCAGACTGACGATAGTGATGATGATGATGATGATGAAAATAACGATGATGATGATGATGATGATGATGATGATGATGATGATGATGAAAATAACAATGATGATGATGAAGAATGAGTGAACAACTTATACGATGGGGATGAATGTGAGACAGAGAACAACTTGATAAAGTGAAGAACAAAATGGGAGAGAGAAACGGCATCATGGAGAGAAACATGACAACAATTAGACAAGTACTGGCGGCAAACTGTCGCTTCGATACTCCCAGTCAATAGTGTATGCAACAGGTAAAAGATGGAATTGTCTTCCTCTGGCTGTGTTTCCTTCTGGCTATGACCTTCGGACTTTTAAGTGTGATGTGTCCATGCATCTCGAAATGAATAGTCCTTGAATTTGGCTCTTGTTTATCTATTTATGCTTATTTTTTGGGAAGAATCTTGAAGGTTTCCAGCCTTTGGTTCCTTCTTTCTTGCATTAAAAAAAAAAAAAAAAAAAAAAAAAAAAACATGGTCAGGGAATCTCAACTATTTTACTGTGGCCACTAAACCCTTTCATTGTCAAGGCAACTTGTGCAAGTGGCATGATTTTATTCTGTTGAAAGTGAGTAGTAGGATCCTGAGTATAATGAGTTTCAGTTCAAGGATGTTATTTTAATTTTTTCTTTATGCATCAAGAGGACTGTATTCAAGTTCGAACAGTACCCTACGAGTCATGGAGTTAATGAAGGATATATCTAGCCTCTCTAATTGGAAAGTCACCTCTAAAGTGAATAAAATCATGTGAAGGTCGCAAGATTAAAATGAAAAAGACAGCATACAGAAAGTTGATGAAACTACAGTACTGTAATACAGTAATAGATATGAAGTAACCCTGGTCTGTCTGGGTGGGAAGATCCAACAACAAAGTGAGTGGATGGTGGTCAACACTGCCTATCATGATGAGGATATGGGTGAATGAATACTATGGTCAGTTAGTTTTTACCTGGCAAAACTGGACTACTCTTACAGCTTGAACACCAAGTCCTGGTAGCATGACAAACGATCAGTTGTTGCTACGAGGTAGGAATCAGTTTCTTTGATTACTAGTCAAATCAGCCCTCCAGTCTGATTACACCTGACCATGAGCTGAACTGGAACTGTATCATATCATTTATAAGGGCTCAAACTTGCTGGGATGCATAAGCCTTGGTCACCTGATGGCAGCTTTCCACGTTGCTCAATCTCTGAAAGAGGTTGGGAATCTTTGACAGGTTACAGAAAACAAGCTATACTTAAATATTTTCATCATCATCATTATCATCATCTAATCCTGTGTTGCCCAATGAGGACAGTAGGAGCCCGGGGATAAGCAAGTTGGTCCTAACATTTAAGATGAGAGTGACCAGCCCCATTCATCCCTGAGTGGCAATATGTGAGCAATAAACCCCAACCATCCCATGGATATGGAAACCTGCACGGGCTCAATCCAATTGGAGCACCTCATTTACCCACTAAACCTCCAGGCACCATAATTTGGTTGTAAAGTTAGCACCTAGCTAGTAAATAGTTTCCTGGTGTACAGGAAACCATTTGGCATGTCACTCAGTGTAGAGTCACCCATTGGCGGAAGGAAAAGGAAAGAATGAAGGAAAAAAAGACAGAAGAGGGAGTGTAGAGTCACCTGTAGGCATAAGGAAGAGGAAAGAACGACTGAAGAGAACTGAAGAATAGAAGGAAGAAAGGGAGGAAAGGGCAGTCACCCGAGAGCAGCACTTCATTGAGTGAGTGGATGGTGAGTGCAAATCAAAAATGGCAGAGGTGGGGGACTGGGAAATCCTATCTTTGTATGGCCAAAGGGATATGGTGAAGCCTCTGTCCAGTACAGTAATTCCTCGCATAACATACTGTACCGTATATAATAAGGTAATGTTTATTTTCAAGTAGTCAGAACTTAAACAACTCACACTACGATATATTTCAATCTATCACTTATTCCTTTAACGCTCTGGGGTCAGGCATTGCTCATAAAATCGACTGTCAGGAGCAGGTATTATTAATAAAAAAAAATAGGTGACTTTTTCAAAATTGCTCCTATTACCATAAACCTATCAAAAAAATCTTTACATCCACCAAGGTACAACTCTTTAGCTTTAAAATGAATGGTATTCTAATGTCCTACAATTATTTATCATACAGCAGTGGCTGAGAACGTAAAGTGTCTCAACGTTCTGGAACGAGGACTAACGTCCCCATGACACACATTCCAGAATGGAGACCGACCTTTAGGGGTTAAGTTGCTTATGAATTTCAACATTTAATACATAAAGAAATACCCATTCACAGCATCAGATATGCCATGAAACTTAACTGCACCCTTGAGTAAAATTTCTAAAACTTTTCCTGTTTAAAAATAATCTTTTCTTAACCCTTAATTCGTCGTGAGGTAATACACTTGTATGCACCACACGCTGGTCCCAGGACCATTTTTTTTTTTATCATCATCATCATCATCTGGACCTCCTTTCCCACCCTCGGGCACAGTGAGGACCCAGGGTGAGTTTGAAAATTATTATTTTTTCTTACCGATGTGAAGAGAATCGTCTGGCACACTTGGCAATGTGTTTTTAGCTTCCTAAACCCATCTTGTGATTTACTGTGATTCATGGAAAATGTCATCAAATAACTGCATACTTGCCAATAACATGTAAACCAATGAGCAATAACATGCACAGTGAACTGACTGCCTGAGTGCTTGGGATGGTAGAGTAGGTTCGTGTAAACATACCACATACCTCTGTCCCCTTCCTATAATTGTTCATAGTTTTTTACTGCTTGCACTGATTCAATGTCTATGGCACTCTTAATGAATTGGATTGTTCAACACCAGTGACCATTAAAGGGTTAAAGCTATCTTTGTTTAATAAGGTAGTTTTCAGAAGCACATCTAGTGTTAACCCCTTCAGTCAGATGGCTTATTATTCAACCTATTATTGTCCATACGAATTTCTTCAGGTTAGGAAGAAACCTCTGGTATGTGACGGTGCTAATGGAAACCATTTCTAATCCTTCATGGCAAAGAGATTCCTCCAAAGCTGACTAAATTGCCTGGTAAAAAGATTGAAAAATATGTCACCAGAGTCAAGGGGTTTAAATAAGGAATTACTGTGCCTCTGATGCAACCAACTTCCTACCTCCATTGGGACAAGAGTGAGCCTTATGGCACCTACGATCTCCTTTTCCTTTTTTATTTGAACACAGTGAAATTAGCCATCCTTTCTAGACCATTCTCCCACATGTGGCTGTGACAAACCGGATAGAAAAAAAAAAACGCTTACAAGGAAATGCAAAACATGAATAAAGCATTAAAATAATTTTAATATTCATTGTAACTTGGTTACATTACATCTGGCCAGCAGACATATGTGATGGGTTGCCAAACAAAAGATTGTAGTACATCTATCTTAACTTGGCTTAAATTTTCATCATATTGCAATATATTTCTTGTAGATCAATGGGAGACTAAGATAACAGTCACAATATTGTGGCTCTATATACTTTGCTTATGGTAACATGCTTTTGTGACTAACACAACATTCTAGTGTTACTCTCTTGTTACAATTCTGCATTCACCATGGAGAAAGGGCAATTTTAGACCAAATTAAAGTGGTCAAAGTAGTGTATGAATTAAGAAATTACCAGTAAAATAAATATTACTCTTCTTGTAAGCCCACAAACCCTGTACCCAAGATAAACTTCTCAGAGGAGTCACCCCTGCTGGCTGGTGGCTTCACTGCCTTCACAGTGTGGTAGAATTTCTTTACATCATTTATGAACTGATCATTTTTGTGTCCCTCCCATATCTGAAACAACACATGAATGAATCATTTTTATGATCATCCTAGATCTGAAACAAAATACACTAACCCTCGTTATACGATGGCTCTTTATACGATATTTCGCTTATACAATGCCGACATTTTAGTACCCTACGCTCACTATACGATGGGAACGATTCACTAGAACGATGGATCATCCGTGGCTCAGTGAACGACGAACGCATGAACACAATGCAAACGTCTCCACACAGTTGGTGCTGGACAACACACACTCGTCCACCGGTCCAGCCTCATCAGCCAGCCCTGCCCAGTCAGCCAGCCCTGCCCAGCCAGCCAGTTCTGACAGTGATGAGTGAGGGCTGTGAGGCCCTTATTGTCCCTTAGCCTCGGAGTCGGGACAATTCGCTGTCAGGACGATTCCCCGTCATTTATTTACATATCAGTTTATTTAGCAAGTACTGTACACTAGTTTTGAATTATATGAGTTATAAAAGTGATGGTGGTTTATTGATTTTATAATAAATGTAAAATATGGCATCAAATAATGGGTATTAACTGAAAAAATATAAATACTGTATATTGAAACAAGAATCAGGCGATTTACGATCGTTCTTTCATCTTAACATAAGGCTGCATACAAGACATTGGCATTTATAAAAATGCGTAATGTCCTTAAGTGAATGATCGACATACTTTGGAATTATACGAACAATTTTCAAGTTATGTCTACATAAAGGTATCGGGACAATTCGCCGTCAAGTCAATTCGCCATCACAACAAAAACAAGACAATTTGCCATCAGGACTTTTCGCCATCAGGTGATTCCCCGTTGTTTATTTACATATCAGTTTATTTAGCAAGTACACCAGTTTTTGAATACTGTACTTGTACCTCTTCAAAGTCATTTTAAAACATACCCAGGATGTTGTAGTACCAATGGAAATTAATGAAGACACCTATGAGTGATGCTAGAATATATTGTAATTCAATGTCAACTACTGCGAGGTAGAAACAATTATTGTCTAAAAGCGCAACTTATAAATGACATCCAAAGGCTAAGCTACGGAATGAACATAGACTTTGATAGATCCCCCTGAAAATTACTTATTCAAGTATCAATTAATCAATAATGAGTATATCTAAAGAATGATGGGGAACTGTCCTGACGGGGAATCGTCCATATTTTGACGACGAATTGTCGACTTCAAGGCGAATTGTCTAAGAACCACATCAACAACTCCACTTGCTTCAGTAAAGGTAAGAACTACTGTATACTGTAATTTTCATGTGTTTTTCCTTTTTATTCACTATTAATGTTATACTTTTAATGTTTAAACATAAGGATATTTCATGTATGCGAGTGCTAAGGTGTGTGTATGTGAGAGTTTGGGCAGGTCTGGGAACATATACCCCTTGACTCCAGGTTACAATGGGCTTGTTATATGATGGATTGCTATATGATGGGGTTTTCAGGAACGGAACCCCATCGTATAACGAGGGATTACTGTATAATGCTCAGAAATTTTGGTATACTGTATTGAGGGAAAAATAGGAACCAATGCACAGATGGAAAATAAACTTTCAATGGGTGAAGATAGTGAAAAGAAATACTGACATTATAGTACAATAAATAGTACAATAATACAAAATATACAAGAGAACAATATACAGTACAATAAATCTGTTTGAGAGGTGAGTGTGAAGCTATATGTGGAATAAGTTTGGACTTATTAGGTGGAGCCAAGATTCCAGGGACTTGAATGGTGAGTGACAAGGAGTGTGGACCATGAAACTGGGATGATGGCAACTCTTTCTATTAGTTTTTTATGTTTTTCTGGATATTACTAAAGGCAATTCTAATATGGGAAAGGAGTTCTGAATGACATGATGATGATGATGATGAGCTTTGCTTTGTTTCATTTATAAGGTCTCAAACATGCTTGCATGCATCAGCCTTGATCACCTAATGGTGGGTCTCCATGCTGCTCCATCTCTAGCAGCCTCTCAGTTCAGTCCCTCATCCCTGATGTCATGCTGTATGACCTCGTCCCAAGTCATATTTTGGGTCTGCCTTTTGCAACTACACCCTTAATGTTTGCACATTCCACCTTTTGCACCTAGTTGTCAACTTCCATTCTTTCCACATGCTCAAACCACCTCAACCTACCCCTTCTCATCACAACACTAATACATTCAAGTCCCATCCTTCCTCTCACTTTTTCAATCACAATCCTAGCCGTTCTCCCAAGCCTGTTATTCAAGGACGCACTACACATTAATCTACTCATCTCATCTCTGGAAATCTGAGCTATAAATATCCTTTTCCTTTACTGCCCAAGTCTCACTACAAAACAGCATTACACTCCTAACACATGTTGCATTCAAGGACCTCTTGGAATGGAGGGAGACCACTCTCAATGTCATGAGGGGAAACAACTCCCTAAGCTTCTTCCAACCACTCCTTACTCTTGCCTCTGGGCCAGCTCCAGACCCACATCCAGTACATATCATGTCCTGCAAATAAAAGAACTCCTCGGCACACTCAAGGCATTTTTCAGCAAGATTAATCTTTTCCTGCCTCTCTACTTCTGTATGCTCTCCTTTACATGCCACACACTAATACAACTACATCTCTTATGCACCCACTTATCACAAACACTGCATAAAATGGATTTATCTCTCATAACCTTGTGGAAAACTGCACATGGTCACACTCTTTCTGCTTTGACAGTATGGTAATGTCACCTGCCTTGGATATCATCACTTGTGTTCTCTCTGCATTTACTCTCAAATCTTTGTACCCCACTCCATCTCACCACTTCCTAAATCTTTTCCCCACTACTCTCTCAGCAGCATGAAGAAATCCAGCAAGTTTGGAGACACAGGATGTCATTGGGATATAATGATTTCTGCACTACAGCCTGTGGAGTCACATGGAGAGACAGACCGACATATGAGGATGTAAAGGAGCATTGTGGTGTGGATGTGGATGCGATAGGAAGCGTTAGGAGAAACACATTGAGGTGGTTTGGCCATGGGGAGATGATGAAGAGTGAGAGACTGATGAGGAGAGTGTATGTGAGTGAGGTGGAGGGGAAGAGAGGGAGGGGGAGGCCAAGGATGAGATGGAGGGATGGAGTGGAGAGGTATATGAGAGAGAGCGGTATGAGTTGGGAGCGGGACAATGAAATGGCAGGGGACAGGGCGACGTGGAGGCGATTTCTTTGTGGCCACTCCGTATGGGATCAAGGCATCTGGCAATAGATAGATAGATAGATAGATAAATGAGCTGTATCAGCACAGAAGGTCCAGGTGTGTCGAATTCAGAACTGCTTCCAGATACAGGCATAATTAATTTACTGAGTTATTTACATACCTTTAAGTAGATACACACATAAAAATGACAATATTTCCTTTTAAGGAATCACCATACTGGGGTTGGCCATGGTAAAGCTGATGTTCGCTATGGACTAGATGCTAAAGCAAGTGCCAAAACCAAATAATTACCTCCCAACAGTTGCTGGAAACTGTTAAAATTTAGAGGTGTGTTGTAAGATTTGTAACAATGTATAGTCTAAACTTGGACACTGATTCTATGTTCTGAGTGACTGTACACTTGCACAGTGTAGTCACTCAGAACATCATGATGGTACTTACTTTTGTACGGTCACTGAAAAACAGATCACAGAGTGGCTGTACTTGAGGCTGAATATTTCCTGCCTAAGAGTGATGATTGTGTGGCTAGTTACCAAGCTTGTAGACACATTTCACCCTCATGGTAGTACATCCCAAGGTCAACAGTTGCCATCCACCCACTACCTCAATATTGCCTTCCTTGTATGTTATTAACGAACACTATACACATAATTAACGAACACTATACAGCATGTGCAACAGTTAACTGACAGCCTGATCAAGTATGGGATTTTTCACTGCTCTCCACATCATACAAAATGAACAATTCCAATTTCACGGGAAAGAACTCATGGTGTACTACAGCCACTGCAAGCAATTGCCAAACTGATCATTCTGCCACATCTCACATCTTTAATCAGTACACCCCCCCAAAAAAAAGCTTCTACAATGATTGTGCAGTATATCAGTCTAGTTATGAAAACAGTTCTAGCATCAGTAGGAGTGCTATCTTTTGTACATTTTAACAAATTTTCACTGCAATTTTTGTTTTTTATATTTGCAGTGGAATTTCCTAAACTGCATGATCCTATATAGTGGATTCATAATACATCAAAACATCATGCAACAGTTTGCAATATCAGTACAGGGGGGCCTCATATCTGGAGGATACAGTACAGTAATCCCCGTACTATCCGGACGCCCACTTTCCGGACATGGTGGGCCTGAACCTTCAGAACCCAAAAATGGCCAAAAAAAGAAAAAAATCCCCTGAAATCTGAATTTGTTCCCAACCGTAATTTGAAATTGCTGTGCGGCGCCGAACAGCTGCTTACACCACGGCCCCTTTACCCTTTCCTTCCTACCCCCTCCTCCCTCCCCTGTCAGGGTTGCCATTTGGTAATTTTCATCACTAAATGTGGGCCAATTTGGTAATGAAAAATTCATTTGGTAATGAATCAGAATAATGCATTACCAAACGGATTTTTCACATGTGCGAGGATACACAAGATGGAGATGGTGGATTGTTTACTCTCTCTGATTAATTTGCTAGCCTACATAGCGTGAAAATAATCAACATGCTGTTAATTATGAGGAGAGTGATTACATGTACTTCCACTTGTATATATAATTAATGAAGAATAAATGCTAGCTTTACAAATTTGGTAATGAAGAGTTAAATTTGGTAAAGAAAACTGAGGAGTTTGGTTATGTGGCCAATGTGATCTGGCAACTCTGTTTCCCCATCACCAACACTCCCAACAGTTACTGCCTAACTTCGATCGCAAGTAGATGCTTATCGTAGTGGATGCCACATGTGCTCGTTTTTTGTGAATAAACAGTGAATAAACTGCAATACCTCGTCACTAAACCACATGGGAATTTACAGTGTTGTGCAGTGTTAAGAAATTAGAATTTAGAGTGCAAAGGATTAACTGTGGAGTGCAAATTGGCGGTTGAAACTGGCGGTTGAAACTGGCATGGTGCAGTTAAGAACAATGTGCAGTGTTAAACAATTATAACTCACAGTCCAAAGAATTAAGTGCAGCACAACACTGGAGAAAGCATATGACAGGGTGGATAGACAAGGATTGTGGAAAGTGTTAAGAATATATGGAGTAGATGGGAAGTTGTTGAATGCTGTGAAGAGTATGTACGATGGTGCGAAGGTTGCAGTGCGTGTGGATGGTGAACTAAGTGAATTTTTCTCTTTGAAAGTTGGTTTGAAACAGGGATGTGTCATGTCTCCATGGTTGTTCAATCTGTACATGGATGGGGTAATAAAAGAGGTACAAGGTAGGGTAGTGGATGCTGGAGTGGCCCTGGTGAGAGAGGATAGTGTTTGGAAACTCCCTGTACTGTTGTTTGCAGATGATACTGTGTTGTTGAGTGAAGACGAAGGGGAGCTGCAAGGCTTGGTGGATGAGTTTGAGAGAGTGTGTAAGAAACGGAACCTAAAGGTGAATGTAGGGAAGAGTAAAGTGATGGTCTTTGAGAGAGGTGAAGTTAGTGAATGTACAGCGAGGTTAGATGGTGAGGAATTGGAAAATGTGAGTACGTTTAAGTATTTGGGTAGTGTGATGAGTAAGGATGGAAGTTTGGAGGGTGAAGTGCTTGAAAGGGTACAGCAGGGAAGAAAGGTTGCTGGTTCCTTGAAAGCAGTGATAAGAAACAGGGAAGTGAGCATGGAAGTGAAAAAGTTACTACATGACAGTATTGTGATACCAACTCTAACGTACGGAAGTGAAGCTTGGACACTGTTGGAAGGACACAAGTCAAGAGTGAGAGCAGTGGAAATGAGTTATTTAAGAGGAGCCTGTGGAGTCACGTGGAGAGACAGGCTGACGAATGAGGATATAAAGGAGCGTTGTGGTGTGGATGTGGATGTGATAGGAAGCGTTATGAGGAACACACTGAGGTGGTTTGGCCATGTGGAGAGGATGGAGGGTGAGAGACTGACGAAGAGAGTGTATGTGAGTGAGGTGGAGGGGGGAAGAGGGAGGGGGAGGCCGAGGATGAGATGGAGGGATGGGGTGGAGAGGTATATGAGAGAGGGGGGTGTGAGTTGGGAGCAGGGTAGTGAAATGGCGGGGGACAGGGCGACTTGGAGGCGATTTGTTTGTGGCCACCCCAAACGGGATTGAGGCGTCTGGCAATAGATAGATAGATAGACAACACTGGATTATTGTACGTACTTCAAGAGCATTGTCACCACTGCCAAAGCCTTAGAGAAGGCGGCCACAGACGTGCTGTAAGTACCCTAGCTGAGGTACAGTCACTTCTAATTCCTCATTCCTTGGTTCTTTTTCATTTATTTCATGCTTTATGTCCAGTACTGGTGTGAAAAGGGTCTTAAATAGGTTTAAATAGGTGCTATGCATGTCCAGTTGAGAACTGTACAGGTGTTTTTCTGAGTTAGGCTAGGTTAGGGTCCATACGTACAAGTACAGGAGGCTGGGGCCCACTTTCTGGACAGGACCACTTTCCAGACATGCCTTTGGCTCTATTACATCAGATAGTGAAAGGATTACTGTAGTCTAAAAAAATCGTGCCAGATGCGAAACCACCAGATCTAGGGCTAACTTTAAATGGGGAAAAATTAACAGGAGTCTTTTGTCACCCAAAAGTTACCTTTTTTTACATATTTTTGTACTCTTTATCTCAGGAAGTTAAATACAGTATTACTATGCTAAACATCAATATAAATATGTAAAGGAAATAAAAGCTCACCAATATCAAGTTCAGCCTCAGGAGTGTTTTATTGGGCTAAATGTGTGGGTTTTTGGTTGATGAATAACTACTGGGTGGTAGCCTGCGTCGCTGCCTCATTATCTCTCCCAAGGTTGCCATCGTACTATTGTAACAAGTTCTAGCTGAACACCGCCAAATACAAGAACCAGGCACAAAAACTAGTCAGGCAAGGTGGTAGATGTGGTCCGTGCGGAGGCAGCGTAAACAATGGCATCGTCACAAGATGGCCGCCAAGTGTCAAGCTGGATGTGCAAGGAATTTCGCCTGGCGAGCACCCATCAGATACAAGGCTACGTCACCATATGTGAGGCTTTGGAAAGTTTGTAACCTGTCACCAGATGTGAAACTGCCAGATTAAAAAACACCAGATCCGAGGCCCCACAGTAACTCACAGAAGTTACACTGCATAACCGGGGAATCATCAGGCGGGGAAAGGTGTTAATTTTTTTTACAATGCTAAGGCGGGGTATAGCATAAATGGGGATTGTGTAGCAGGGTATACCTGTATATGCTTTACTAATTTTGTTTTTTCAGGTTGTTAGCATTTACTGGTGCCCTGTTTGATGTAAGTTTGCAGGTATAGGGGGCTACTTTTCCGAGATGACAGACCCATTAGCAATTTTCCCTGTAAGATTAGTTATTTCTAACTGGCAGAATTCCCAAATCACTGCATGTGCTCAGTCTCATAAAGCCGCAATTTTGGAAATTCCACCATATATAGTAGTCCTTCCTACTGGATATGCATGCATCAGTACAGACACTGGCATAGGTGTTCTCAGGTTTATGTAACCAGTTTAACCCTTTAATGATTAGAAGAACTGAAAGATTGTAAAGAAGTTGATATCTGATGACTAGGCTATATTCATCTGAGTGAGTCACAGGAGCCTGCAAGTGTAAAAAACTGTCACCACTGTCACTCTCATGGTTGGGACAACTATACACCAGGTACAATACTGTATAACATATTACGATCAATCACTTAACTAGGATGATGTACTGTTGCTTTCATCCTTGATGCTGCCAGATGATTTCAGTCTGCTCAGGGGAGACCTTTCAAACAGGAGATGTTAGATACAGGATATATAAACCCACTTACCAGTAAGTATACTTCCTAAGCTGAGTATAATCATCAGGCAGCAGCAAGAATACAACATGTCCTTGGGATAAATGTGTTGAAGGAACACAACAAAAAAAGTGTCACTTCTGCCTCTACCAATAAACAGCTGAGCAAATACTGTATAAACTGACCTTACAGAGAAAAGCACCCCCAACAACAGAATGTTGCAGTGAGAACCTGAGTGCAGAGTATGCTAAGGTAATAATGTTGTCATGGTCCAGGTCCTTGACTCCACTGGCATTAGGGGCCATATCTGACAGCACCACATCGATCTAGAATTAAATAAAGAAGTAAACGCTCTCAGCTTCCTATGACTCAATCAGCTGAATGAAACAGTCTGGCACTAGATAGAAAAGAACAGAGGAATTGTCCAAACAATTGTTGTTCCTTAATGCTAGTCTGCCTGACCAAGCACATCTCAACTACTGATAGGCAACTATCTCTATGAGGCTGTCCCACAGGTTCCCTACACCACTGATTATGTGCCTGCATCAGTTTACAATGTGTTGTGCAGTGCTCCATTATATGTGCTAGGCCAGATAGGCCTGTTCTACAATCACTGTCTGTGATTCCACCCAAACCAATTCTAAGCTGAGAGAGTAAATGGTGACAGTACTGTATTAGCAATATGAGACTTCTATACACATATCCCTTACTTAACATTGTACCAGATAACTCATAAACTGTGGCATTAGGATTTTTTGCATCCACACCCTCTGGTGCACAAAGAGAGCATCAGTTTTCTAATGTTGTCGACCCAGTACCATATTACTCCCGCAATATGAAAGAAAACTTGTTGAAGCATGGGGTATGTCTATATTAAAGTCAATATTTCTATGCAGGTACAAAACCCAGACTGACTGAGGGGACAAGCATTCGAGCCCACCCAAAGGCAACCGGTTGACGTCAGGAAGGGCATCCCATCACAAGTGCTACATATTCCAAATAAAATTCCTCTACAGTACATAGGGCCAACGATATAGCCCCTCGGGCAGTATATGGCATAAAACTAAAGGGATGGGGGGGGGGAAAGACAAGAGAGACAAAGAGTCAGGTAGATTCCCAGACTCAACTTCCCACTACTGGTACCTCTTAGCCTCTTTAGCATACAAGCACTATGGGATACCATTCTTTCATCTTAACCCCAAGTATACATACTGTATAGTATAAATACAACATGCTGCCACAAAATTACTTACTTAAGCATGTGTATGTTACTGGCAAGGAAAATGACACTGTATACCAACAGCTAAACGAGTGAAAATTAACAGAAAAATTCTGTTATTAACATACCAACAGTTAACTAAGTCTACCTTTCTACCCTGGAGAATGTCCAATATGTGCTGCTGAGTGTTGGGCAGAGTGAAGTCGCACCCCCCAAGCAGCGTAGCACCCGGCAGCGGGTGTATTGTTAGCAGGTCCACTCCAATCACCACACCCTGAGGACGTTTCTGGTCTGAAACGGTAATGTGTACAGTACAATAACTCTTTGCTTACAGGGGTATCATGTAAAGTCGTTGCATTATTAATTTGCAGATAACACCCAGTCTTCAATTAAAGTTACTGGTGATGAATTATACTGTGTGTGTGTGTGTGTGTGTGTGTAAAACCCGTATGTCATGAATCAAACATATCCTAGACTTCTAGTAAGGACTGACAAACAAGGAAATGCTGTTAACTTAAAAACACTGTAAACTACAGCCTCATTTTAAGCTGCTTTAAAAAAAAATTGTTTATCAATTAAGATGACAGTAAATTACAGGGAAATTGGGTATTACAGTTCCACTGTTAACAATAAAGCTGATTTACTAGTCCCGCCAATTTAGTCACAACTGCATGGAGCTAAACTGTGATACAGAGAGTCTTGTCTATCCCCAGATGTGGTAGATGGGGGCGCTCATCATCCACTCACTCGATGTAGTGCTGCTTTCGGGTGTATGGCCTTTCCTCTCCCTCCTTTCCTTCTGAGTGACAAGCCAAATGGTTTCCTGTACATCAGGAGACCATTTACGACGCTGGGTGGTAACCATATAACCAAATTATGGCGCCTGGTGGTTTAGTGGGTAATTGCGGTGCTCCAATAGGAAGGTTTATATCCAAGGGATGGTTGGGGTTATTGCTCACATAATGCCACTCAGGGATGAGTGAGGCTGGTCACTCTCATCTTAAATGTCAGGACCAACTTACCTAGCCCCGGGTTCCTACGCTCCTCATGGGGCAATGTAGGATTGGATGATAGATAGATAGAAAAAAATAAGTAAATAAAAAATTATCATGACTGCTGCTTTCATTCAAATCATCATCATCCTAATGGAAAATATAACAGTCTGAGCTTGAGAATACCCAATGAAATGAAGTTTTACTCGTTATTAGGCTTACAAGTTTATAGTAAACACTTAGGGCATCAGTTCCCGAGTCTGTATTCATTTCAGTTAAGGAGGCTTTCTAACACCTCTTTCCTACCAACTTGTTTCTGTACATGACATGTTATTATTCTCTTACATGTTATATATTTATGCAATCAGTGTTGGTATTATAATGCTTCAGATACCATACAAGATAAAATTATGCTTAAGCATTCAAAATAAATAAGGAAAAGATGCTTGACTGCCACCTGAGGCAGTGAAAATATGACCCCTAGTGCGGAGAGTAGCAGTACCAGTGGGTAAGCTGTTAACTGCCTCCACAACAACTTGCGTCCAAGCACCTGGTGATGCTCCACACTCCACAACCACCTGGCCTGCTCGCAACAACTTATGACGGTCGTTAATCTCACTTAGCTTGAAGGCACTGCGAGCTCTGTAAGGTAAAACGGCATTAAACATCACAGGAACTTCAAGACACTTGCTGATTTCACATAACTTGAAAGCACTGTGGGGCCTGTCAGGTCAAAATGCATTGACACTTTTTTTTTAAATTACATTTCCCTATTCCACTTCAGCTTTTTTCCCTTTATGGGACAGTTTACTGGCATGCACATATATATCAAGGATGGACCTTTGTGCCATGTACTGATGCAGTGAATTAGTCCTATTGCTCTTACACAATTTTTTAGATGCCTGGTGGTCTTGTGAGTCAAGACATGCTCATGAGATGTGGCCCATGGAGGTCTACTTTTGTGGTGGTTGGGGCTTATTGATCAGGGACAAGCAAATGATTATTCTCAACTTCAGGGTCTGAAGTGAACAGCCTAACCCCCAGGCCTCAGTGCGCCTGATAGGACAATACTTGAGTGGATAATGAATGAAGTAATGAATGTTCATTACTGTATAATTCAGCAAAACTGTGGTCACTACCACAATAATCATGACTTAGTATGGTAGTTGTAGTTGTAGCCCCAGTTTTTTATGATATGTGAACCAGGTGGACTCCAAGGTGCCCTTCTCCAGCAGCCCACTATCCCCTCTCTGGGAGCTGAGGTATGCTTATATAACTGGACGGCAGAGATGCATGACTAAATCAATGTCACTACATGAAAGTGTCTCTCTCCAGCACTTATCCTGAGAAAAAGATATGAGGAGTTCTGTGGAGTACTTCAAAATGCACCAAAACTGAAATCAGCAGAGGATAGAATATGGAATTTTGGACACGTGGCACCTTCTAAGCTTTGCCATGAAACACCTCATACCGGTAGTATTTTTATAACTCTGTTTCATGGAGGGACTTTGAAGACATCATGAGTATATTAAAAAAAAAAAAAAAAAAAAAAAATCATCTGTTGTGTGGGTTTATCAAATTTGGCACACATGGAGGTACTCCACTGAGCTCCTCATACATAACAGGCGACACACTGTACTATACACTGTGGGAATCGAAGTTATCAGATTATAATAGAAATGCTCCATGAAACCTAGGTTATCTGAACCCTCCATACCAGTAGTCAAATAATGCTAACTCACGTACAGTACTGTACATGGAAAGAAGAAGAACTGGCACAATCAGTACTTACTGTAGGTATATTACATTAGGTTGCATTATACTGTATACCGTACTGTACCATGTAAATGTCAAACTCTATAATACTCCTTAAAACTTATAATAGCTACTTTATCACATTAAACCTGAGTTTTACTGCATGTACACAAAAGCATATTGAAATACTGTATGATAAACATATGGTATAATCTGGACAGAAAGGCCAAGGTTGAAACATTAGGATAACAAAGTGTCCGAGTAAATTAAACTTTCTGTGACCGAGTTATTCTTAAAATTACCAGTATATTTACTCTACAAGACAGCTGTTCACACTAACCTACATACCAGTAGCATATATAGTACAGTATTTCCTAAGTTTAGCCTAAAACATGGTTACTGACAATGTCTGAATGTAAAGAATTTTTAAAGACATAGTTGTTCTCAGCAACAAAAACATTCCATTGTACACTTGCCTATATTGCATGTGTTTTCTGAGTTTAACATATGGGTCATTTAGCTGCCTTGTTAACCAGTCCTGGGAGCTCTTCTTGCGTCCTTTAAGGTTCTGTGGCACCACTTTCTGCTTCACATTTGATGTATACAGCTGTCTCAATCCATGCGCACACACTATTCTCCACTGCACACCCAACAACATTCTGATTTGGACTTGACATGTGCCAGTGCCTGGAATTAATCCATATTACATTCATCATTGTCATTTTCATCATGATCAATTATTTTGGAAAGTAGAGAAAATGTAAGGATGGCTGTGAAACAAAGTGCGAAAATGTATCAAACAAGAGTTAGTGAATGTTTACATGTTCAAGAGAAACTGATCATTATTATTATTGCTATTCTTACATCATCATCATCATCACAACTAGTATCATCACCACCATCAACCTGACCATTTTTCCCACCTAAGGATGAGGTAAGGTAAGATCTACAAACACCTAGGGAGAAGATATAGGTAAATGTGCTGTTTAGTTTAAGTAGCAGAAGGACCTATCAAATCATTTCTTATTCATCCACTTTGTTTTCTATATTTTTCTAATTATCTTTATGGTGGTAAATTACTGCTCCAGAGTGATATTGCCTTCCTGTTGTTTTTTATTGATGTTTTGCCTTCCAGATGCATGTTCTGTCTCTTGGGTTTAATTGCAGGCACTTATTAAATCTTTTTCAAAGCTACCAAAATTAATGTACTTTTGCATTTTGGTGGGCTCTGTTAAATTACCGTAGGTTAGGTAAGGTTGAATGAAACTTAGTAAGGCTTAGGGCTACGTTGGTTTACACTGGCAGTTAGGTCTGATTAATTACAATATGCTAAATTACTTTGCTAGAAATAATGGAAGTGCAATAATCCTTAAAACCACATGTGTGCCAGGCCACAGGCATCCCTATTCCAACTGAATTCGATACAGACAAACATATGAACACACTGATGCAGCCGTAGCTTCCTAAGGGAAGCAGCTAGCCTAGTTTTGAGTGGCATTCAGGGTTAGGTTAGGTGGCAGTCTGGATGGTTAATGTCAAGGGGGTGTCTGTGGGGGCTTTGTTACCCCCAGTTAGGTACCAGGTTTCATTACGGCCTTTTTTTTTTTTTTTTTTTGTGGGTGCTTTGATTTTTTTAAATTGTCATTTTAGCAAGAAACGTTTTTTTCACTGTTGGAGGGGAGAAGGGGTCAAAAACAGCAATATATGGAATTTCCTATAATAATGACCATTAAAAATAATCTAAATACAGGAAAATCTTTTCTTTACACCAAAAATAAAATTAAAACATGGATGACAATATTAAATAAAGTTCTGAATGCTGTACTTTCTATAATAACACACATGAATTCTTACTATGCTGTCCCTGCGGTCTTTGTGACGTACACAAATGAATCTTTGTCGTCATTACAAGTTTGTGAAAAAAAAAAAAGCTGTCACAAGATATCGTATCCATGCACTGTATTTGTAACCTTTCCCTTCATGATAGGATAGGTTAGATCATGCTAAGTCAGCTTAGATTAGGTTTGGTTAGAGTATGATAAGATAGGATAGAACAGGATAAGATAGGATAGTTTAAATTAGGTAAGGATATACTAGGATAGGATAGGATAGTTTGGGTTAGATTAGATTAGGTTAAGAAGCACTGGGTTGGGTTGTGTACGTTTTCAGAAGGGCTAATACTTGAGGCAATCACACGTTTGAAGGACCCGAGGTGCAGCAATGCATACCGTATGTAAATAACACATTCACTCATCTATAGCTCTTACGGCAGATGAGTAAAGAGTGAGGCAGTGTCAGTCATATACAAGTATTGTTACGGTAAGTATTCAACTTCTCACAATATAAAACAATGTCAACACTACAAATTATTAAGAATTATATTATACGAAATGTGTACAAAAATGGGAATGATTGGTAAGCTCCTTCTGGTGATGTCCCTGAACTAAAACTTAACCAAAGGAAATATATGTGGGAGAAAATTATTCTCACTTCATTATCATCCACACCCTAACTCTTTTCCCAGCTAAATATAAGTTAAGACCCAGAAACAAGGGAAGACAAGGTATAACAGTGGATAAGCTTTCAACCAAGAAATAAATATCAATGAAGATCTGTTGTGTTGTTTTATAGTTCTAACATGGTAAACTTGTTGAAAGTAACTACATTCAGCTTCTCTATAAACACCAAAATGTTCACCTGTTTAAGTAACTAAATAACTCACAGATCTTCATGGCCTCAAGGCCTAGTTGGACTACTGCAATGTGTAGCCTCTACCTCACCATATGAACAATTAAACTAATATCAATAATCAGCAACAGCGTTGAGCGCTGTGAAATAACTCTAGCTTCTTGTCTATCTAAGTCAACGTCAGAGGAGGAGGGGTAAATGTAAACACAGGATCGGCTGGCTCCCTGCCTCATACCGCATCCAGCAGAGATTGGTATACAAACACTGCGTGACTCTGCCCTTACATATATTATTGATACATTCCATGCAGAATTATTTGGAATGTCGATAAAAATTTCATGGATAAATACGGCATCTTCTTTTTCAAATAATTACTAAATGAACATATGATTGAACTTACGATCTACTTTTTCATAGCCTCTCCCCCTCGCGACTGGGCTAATATATGGCCCGGGCCTCCCAAAAGGCGAGGCAATAATTATAACGAACGAACGATCCCCCTCGCCATATTGCAGAGTGAAACTATCTATCTATTGCCAAACGCCATAATCCCGTAAGGAGTGGTCATTTGACTTATTTGTTTTACGGGGAGTGGCACTAACCCTCCACCAACCCACCTGGTGACACGTAGGGAGCACGTATGGTTTGGTTATAATTACGTGTGTTGCAGCATCACTACTATACCCAGTTCACTCTAACTTGGCGTAAAATTGCAATCTCTATCTTAAATTGTGTGTTGTGACAAGGAGTTAACACTAGAATGGTGCTAGTCACGAAGAAGTGGTATGGAAATGATGTGGAGATGTTTGTCTAGTTCTTTCACTGAACTACGGGAAATCAGCTACAAAAAGACTAGGCTACTATCTCGGCCTAGGTAAATGAAGGAACACCACCAAAATATACTTTGTGTGTGTGTGTGTGTGTGTGTGTGTGTGTGTGTGTGTTTTTCAGGACAAAAATAATTTACATACAATATTTTTTTTCCCCATCACATTGTCCCTCTGTAATCTGAATCGCACTTATCAGTTTACATTGTCCCAAACTGTACTGTTGGGTGGATAGGGACAAGAGGGCAGGTAAACCTAGTCTATCAGTCTGATCGGCACGAGAATCTACATGACGACGCTCACACTGCTATTTCACTGATGCTGAGACACCAAGACTGAGGCGGTACGAGGCCTCCTCATCTCCCTTACACTAACAGCCCCCTTGTCTCATCAGAATTACGTCTAGTAGCCTCATGGGTATTATTTCTTTGGCACATAATACTTCCTGGCTGTCAGTGCGATATCCTTGTGTCCTAATGTAGTCACCTTAATGGCGAAAAACTGCAAAAATCCAACACTTAATTCAGGGGAATGAGGCAACAGCAACACACACATCCTCGTCCACAGAGGAGAAACGTGAGGGTTCGAACAGCTGAGACTTACTCCATTTCTATGATTCGTGTTATCTCGGATGATTTTTATACACAGTAAGAGAGATATTTCGAGCTGAAGGGACAGACTACACACACATCCAAAGCCACTCCAACACTACAATTACACTTACAAACACTTCTCACCCTACATACAATCTCTACTAGACAGCCTAAGCCACTTGGTAGAGATACATTGGCTGTATCGTCCCCACTTCGGTCGGGATAGGCCGACATGCACATATATATGATATAATCATATATACACAGACAGGGAGACATAGGCTATATATACCTACAGTATACACCCTAAGTAGATACATATACATAGTCACTTACACAGGTGGGTAGAGAGAAAAAACCACGATATGCATTATAAAATTACCTCTTGATTCAAAATCCAAGCACTAGGACAATACTGTACATGCACATGCACCTGACAGTGCATGTGTGCGCGTGTGCGTGGACAACACACACACACACACACACACACACACACACACACACACCAAAATGTCCGATCATTGTCCTATTTTATAGTGCCAGGGCATTAGCCTACAGTGAAAGGAAGTCGGGGTGAAGGGTGAGAATGTCTTCGAGTACATCAAAGTGTGTGATGAAGTAGGTACACAAAGCAAAAAACAAGAGTCCTGGGGGTCTGAAGGGACCACCATAACCTACTTACTGTAAATAACAGTATACCGTATGAAGAAAACGAAAAGGCAATGAGTGACAGAAAACTGGCTCTGTAGGGTAAACGAAATTATATTCTCCTTGCCATTTCTCATACAAAACTCATTAACCAGTATATATAACTGAGACGAGACGTCATGACCATCCCAGAAAAAAGTAATTAAAACAAGAGTAGTAACATCAGGTGATTAATTATTGACTAACGATTACGGTAAGATATATTGGCAAATGTTTGTTAACTGTTTTATTGTAGTTTCACTAAGCCTACAGTTAACCTGCTTGTTTTGAATCAATGCATATCCACGTGTATATCTAAAAACAAGCTGTTAGATGGTCCAGTTCCCTCAGATCAATATAAACCACATATAGTGGCATTACATGGTGGAAGTATCTCCAGCCACCTTTTGGGGAGTCAGGAGTCAGGCCGATGTGAGAAGCAAACCATATTCACTCTGGCCGGCGGCTCACACTACCCAACGCCTCTAACCCCTTCAGTCCTGGTAGGTGTTGAAGAGTGATGCTTTAAAGTGTTGGCGCCGATTTAACCAAACGATAGACCTCAGTCCCCACCCTATCGCCCAAAAAGAGGATAGTGAACTACAGAAGGACAATCAAATAAGCCTGGGAGTGCAACTACAACTACTATACTCCTACTCTTGCTCCAAGTTGGGGTGCGCCATTCCTATTTCATTCTCACTGCTACCAGACGGCTTTATTCAGCTTAGAAGGGCACCCGAACAGTGGATGGGTTCACAAATGCAAATCTCCAACCCTTTAAGTTCGAAGGTAAGTGCCTCCAAATAAAACTAAATTCGACTAAGGAGAGCAGGAATAAAGTGTAAAACTAGCGTCATCGACGTGAGGGAGCTGAAAACCTTAATGCAATATAGCAAATAACATAAGCCATCAGATAATACTGTATATAAATTAGAATATGGAAAATAAGGAAGAATAGTTTATGTAAATACGCAAAATCTAACTGAAAAACATATTATTATTATCTCCTTTCTGCCCTCCTAGCCAGGATAAAATAAAATATGTGAGTGTGGAAGAGAGGGTTGAGGAAAGTGCAAATTGGGCTTCACTAGTCATCTTATCAGTAAGAGGGAGATGGGGAGGGAGGGACGGGGAGGGAGAGGAATCGAAAGAAAAAACAAGGTGAAGAGAGAGGAGGGGAAGAGAAGACGTGGGAAGGAAGGGAAGAGAAGAGAGAGGAGAGGGCAATGTATAAGGAAGAGAAGTGAAAAGGGGTGAACAGACGAGGGGAGAAGAAAAGAAGGAAACGGTGGAAAAAGGGAGGAGAGTAGTTGGAGAGAAAAGAAAGAGAAAAGATGATTCAAGAATGTTCAGACAGCTGGATCTTACGAATGAGAGGGAGGAGGGGAGATAGAGAGGAGAAAAGAGGAGAGAGAGAGGGCAGGCAATTGAAGAGGACAGAGAGCAGGGAACTGATAAGAATAGGGGTAAGAGAAGAGATGAAAGACGGGAAAAGTGAGGAGGGGAAAGGAGAGAAAGAAACGGAAAGGAAAAGAAGGGGAGAAAAGGGAGGAAAGGAAGGGACGTGATGGGAAGAACAAGGAAAGAAAAAGAAAGAAGGGAAGGAGAGGAAGGGTAGGGATGTGAGGTGATAAACAAGAGAGGAAGGAGAAGGAAAGGGATGAACATGTGAAAATGAAGGCACAGATGGTATGGGACAGAACAGGTGGGGAAATGAGGAAAGGGAAGGGAAGGAGAGAGAAAGGAAAGGAAACGACAGGAAAGGAAGAAATAACAAGAAGGAAGGAAGGAGAGGTGTTGATGGCAAGGGATAGACGAGGAGGAGACGGTGGGGGGAGGAAGGAAGAATCTTTAGAAATGACAGACTTCATCAATATTCAAATCATATTCACACACACACACACACACACACACACACACACACACACACACACACACACACACACACACACACACACACACACACACACACACACACACACAAAACGGGGTCAGTGAGGCGACGTGAATCCCTACATCTGTTCAGGAGGATTTGGGGAGACAATCCTATGTAATCCTCGGTGTGTCAGCTTAGGATTTAGGTGGTATCGACTGGTGATGTGTTCTTGAGGGGTAAGTGGCTCCCTTTGCATATCCACTCTCCCTTAGCACCCTTTATCTTTAGCACCTCCCTCCTTTTCAGTATCTCTCTTCCGTAGCACCCTGTAGCACCTCTTATCCTTAACATATCTTCCCTCTTAGCAACTCTTATCCTTAGCACCTCTTGTTTCTTAGCACTTCTTCCCTCTTAGCACCTCATCCCTATATAAGCACTTCTTTTCCTTTCCCCCTCTAACTCTTAGCACATCTTCCCTCTTTCCTTTCTTATCCTCAGCACATCTTCCCTCTTAGTACCTCTTCCCTACAGACCTCTTTCTCTAATCTTGTATATGGCACGTTGATAATAATTTATAAGTAATTTTTGTAAACTACATAAATACAAAAACAATAAGAATAACATACGAGATAATAATATATAGAATTGGAATGGGGGTGAAAGTGAATGTGTGTGTGTGTGTGTGTGTGTGTGTGTGTGTGTGTGTGTGTGTGTGTGTGTGTGTGTGTGTGTGTGTGTGTGTGTGTGTGTGTGTGTGTGTGTGTGTGTGTGTGTGTGTGTGTGTGTGTGTGTGTGTGTGTGTGTGTGTGTGTGTGTGTGTGTGTTTGTGTGCGGCTTATCTGCGTTCGCTTCACCGTCACCGCCAACTTTATCAGCATTTTCAAAATCACATCTTTCTTCTTTTTCCCTTCCCATCCTCTCGGCTTCTCCTCCTCTTCCTTCTCATCTTTCGTTAGGTCTTAAGCTTTCCTCCTTTTTCCTTTACTAGTTTTCTCATCTTTTCGTTTTTTTTTTTTCTGTTCATTTTTTTTAGAGGATAGGCATCACCAAGGATAAGACAAATATCATACCTACTTCTCAAACGTTTAGGCATACTTATTTCTCAAACGTTTCGGTATACTTATTTCTCAAACGTTTAGGTATACTTCTCAAATGTTTCCTTATACTTATTTGTCAAACGTTTCAGCATGAGTATTTATCATACGTTTCGGCATATTTCACAAACGTTTCGACATACTTCTCAAACGTTTCCTTATAGCCTACTTGTTCCTCAAACGTTTCAGTATAGTTAAGGTATTTCTCATTCGTGTCGGTATATTTCTACCTGATCGTCAGTGAGTCTATAAAAACACAAACAATATACAGTAGCTTGTTTTCACTGGTAAAATCGGGGAAATGTAAAAAAAAAAAAAATGTGAGTGTCAAGATTTCAGAGGCTTAAATAATACGTGACTGAACGGTGTGGCAAATTTTACTGCGCATGGTGTTCATAAATCTCTCAGTTATGTATTTTCTCTTTCCTTGTCTCTGAATCCTACCTCGTCCCATATTTAGATCTGAATAAAGGCCAGGATGATGATGGCGACGACGACGACGACGTTACTGATGATGATGATGGTGATAAAGTAATATATTCTGTGTGCTTCTTAGACTCCCCGAAGATGATACAGCCACGCAGTATGTGGAAATGTTTGCGAGACAAACATGTTGTTCGCCACATCCACGGTGTCACTTTTCCCGCTTTTAAGTTTCGGTTCCCTACGGACACTAAAGTTTCTGATATCTTCCTTTTATTTCATAACTCCTGTTCATCATCTACATTCAGTTTCCTTTATATTCCTCCTCCTCCTCCTCCTCATCATCATCATCATCATCATCATCATCATCCTTTTTCATTCCTAACTCCTGTACCTCATCCTCTTCTCCCTTCCCCTTCACTCTTATCCATTTTTGTGTTCTACATTTTTTTTTTTCCAAAGCTCTTCCTTCCTCTCTTCCTCTTCTATTACATTCTTTTAGCCTCCTCCTTCCTTTTTGTTTCTGGCACCTCTTCCTCTTCTTACGTTCATTTCGTTCCATCTCCCCCTTTTTCCACCCACCACATTTGGTCTCCTGTTTACTTTCTAGCTCTTTTTCCTCTTTCTCTTCTCTTTTTCCCTCCAGTCTTCTTCCATACCCTACATTTAATTTCTACCTGATTTTAATTACTCCACCCCCTCTTCCTCACTCTTCCATCTCTCACTCTTCCACCTCCTACATTTGCATTCACTCTTTGCAGAAGATACTCAATTGCCCTAAACTACATCACAGCATCTTTTATATTGATCTCCCTCCGAAAGACATCGATTCATTTTAAAATGGAAAGCTACATTCATTCTTAAATTCCCTTCCACCACACAATGAGTACAGATATATTAATTTCTCCATTATCATTTCCTGCAACTGTTGATTTCTCTATTCTGTCCAAACTTCTGTACATACGTTCTCTCCAAACTGCAAGTTACCTTCATGCATGCTGCTGTTCCTCTGCTCCTCTGAACTGTCTACTTGCATCCCTACTTCATTACAGCCGGCGTGTAGCACCCGTCTGATAGCAAACTCTCACCCATTTTCCGTCTAACATTCCAATGCAAGAGTTAACCGATACTCCCAGTCCTTCATGTATGCAACGAGTCACCTCTGGAGCTGTCTTCGTCTGTCTGTATTTCCTTCTGCCTATGTCCTCCAGCTCTTTAAATGCAATGTGTTCATACATCTCGAAATCAACGGACTTTTTTTTTTTTTTTTTTTTTTTTAAGGAACAGTTATCAGGGCTTCTAGCCTTTGACTCATTCTTTCTTGTAAAAAAAAAAAAAAATTCCCTTCATACAACACTATTTTCCCTACAATCATTGCCTACAAACTACATAAATTTATCCACTCCCTCCAAACCAAATTCATTCCTACATTCCCTCCTTCCCTCCAAACGACATTCCCTTTCCCCAAATGTTCGTGAAGCCGGCTGCATTTTTGGCCCACTTCCTGTCACAGTTGCAGAAGGGGAGAGCAACTTTTAGGCGGCTTACACAAAAATATTACCTGCGCTCCGCCACAGCCCAAGACCCACTGACAGATCTCTTGCAATTGAAAACTAAACCGCCTGCACGTTGCATTTCAGCCAAAGCTCTGCCTACTGCGAAAGGCAATAAAAGCAACGGCAGCAGGGATGGTTATTCTCTTTTCACCCTGACTTAAAATTGCCATCTCTTCATCTTGATTGCTGATCTGTAGCAAGATACTAGGACAAGAATATGATGTTAGTCACAAAGAAGTGCTACTCAAAGTATGTAGGTACGTAGCATTGCCTTATTTTGCTACTGAGCCATCTGAAATCTACATTCACTCATCTCCACTCCTCTATTTACTGAAACCCACTTGCACCAAATCCTTATGAATAATGTAAAGTCGATCAAAAAAGTATCGCTCAGCAGGGGTACGAAGATATCCGAAATAATCCGAAATAATCAATATAGTGTTTGAAGTCTTTTTGAAGTCCCAAGAGGGTTATTTTACTATCACCGTCAGGAGAATGTCACAAGCAAGCGATATGTGACTTCCTTATGAGCGCAAATTTACCTGCTTGGGAGAATTCATTAGGCAAATTCCGGTAGCCATCGTCAGTGGTGTCAAATTTTTTCGCGTCAAGTGTACATCAATAGTTTTTAGATCGACTCTCTCTCTCTCTCTCTCTCTCTCTCTCTCTCTCTCTCTCTCTCATCAGCAGCGTATAGGTTTTGGCTAAGCTACTCCGTCCCGTCACTTAATCTAGAACCAGCTAAGTACAATACAAAAACACGTATGATACTAAGCACTCACGCACACTCATATCCACACCTCTTCTTCCTAACACCCACTGACTTCAACACCCCTAATGAATAATACATTGTGTAGTCCAAAAACAGCTGACTGTGATAGGAAAGTATGTAAAACTCGCGTCCTAAATCCTTTGAGACTCAACTTTCCCCTCTGACCTGAAGCTCTCATTGATTAATTATTTATTGCTCAACTGATACTTTCATGGCAAAAAGAAATAGTGATCCAGTAAATTATTATCTCCCACACCCTCCCCCCCTTCCTCTCTCTCTCTCTCTCTCTCTCTCTCTCTCTCTCACACACACACACACACACACACACACACACACACACACACACACACACACACACACATACATACATACCTGTACATACCGGTACATACTCATATACCCTATCAACACTGAAATAATACTCCAATCACACAAGGTCACCAGCATCTACAGTATCGTCCCACACACCCACCTACAATCATATACAGCTACGGTAATCTTTTACACACATAGCGGAGATAATGTCAGTGGTATACAGGGTATACAGCAAAAGGAACATTGTGTAGGATATGACAACTATTATGCGATTCGTATGCCATCCTTTATCTTGCTGAATGACCTAAAACAACGTCGTAGTAGTCACAATATAATGTTACCCCAGCATTATCTTTCGTATCTACAACAGATTAATGCTCTATACGGTAAAAATGAATATCCAGTTCCAAGAATTGTCAAGTACACGATACGAATAGCTAGTTGCCCTCACTTGTAGAGAAACTTTACTGGCTCATTTTCAGCTCATTCTGCACAAAGTTTTGCCTCTCTAGCTCTCCTCATATTCTCAACAGCAGCATGGTGTGTTTTTGATCGCTTTGCCAGCTTTCCAGCATCAGTAGTCCGTAACAAACACGAAATACTTGTATCTTCAAAATATCTGGCGTGCGTTTACCTCAGTCTACCTGAACAGTGGGGACACACAAATGTTTTCAGTAAACACTTCTCAGTAACAAGGCAAATAGTACTCGGGTAACAAATGTATTCTTTCAACAGCAATGTACAGGAAAACATATGCACCCCAAGTAGGTCAGGTGACTTTGTTTACCTAGCATTCGAAGTGCGGGTCACTTAAATAAGCTTTAAACCCCGTTTTCAAAACAATAAGCCCAAAGCAGATTTTGTTTCTGATTGTAGGTGAGTTAAGGTAACTAAGGGTGAAAGAAAAATGAAAATGCAATATTTGGTCAAAAATTCGTCTAGAATGTCCCCTTAAAGACTCTGGACCATACTGGAAATCGTATTGTTGGCTTCGTAGCTCCTTTTTCTTAACGACTTATTATCCTTAGTGCAACTCAGCTATCTCTTGCATGTTTTTATTTCGCTTTATGACCGACATCGGTTGTATCAGTAACATACAAAAGGATATTGAGGTGCATTTGCAAAATAAATCGCCGAGGAAGAAGTGTTATTAAGTCTGCAAAAACCGCTTGTGCTGTTATACGACTCTCTGCATTATAAATTTCGAGATGACCTGCACATCCACATATCGTTTCTTCACTTAACATCAATCCACCTACATCCACATAAACCTTTAGTTTTTCTTCACACATCTGCCTACTTTTATATACCTTACCATCACGTACAAAAATGCATCAGATCTCCGTTTATAAGTAGTTGCGGCCAAGCTTATATCCACTTAAATTTATAGCGCTTTTTTTTTCTCTCTTCTTTTTACAAACCTACAGATACTTATATCTACTTGGAGTTTTAAAGTATCTCAAAACACCCATTTACACAAACACTATCCATTTACATTCACACTGCTCTCTCTCACACCCACCCACACACACATTACTTTCTCCCACACCCACCTACATCCATGTCTCGTCTCCCACACCCACCCACACCTAGATGACCTTGCTCACACCCACCTACACCCACAGTACCCTCTCCCATACCCACCAGCACCCCCATTATCTTCTCCCACATCCATCCACACCCACCAACATCAGCTCACACCCACTTTACCCTCTGCCACACCCACCTACACCCAACTAGCAACAACGAGGACATTAAGACCAGGTAAGGAGATGGGGAGCAGGTGTGTGGGGGAGTTTGAGGTAATTAACACACCTGTGCGTGGTTTGTTGGATGGCTGTAGTCACTTAGGAATGGGCGTCCCTCTTAGATGTCTCCGTTCCCTCTTTTTCTCCCCACTTCTACCTCTTGTTTCTCTCTTCTCCCTCTCCTTCCTCCATTCTCCCTTTCCTTTTTCTCTTTTACCTCCTTTGCCTTTCTTCCTTTTCCCCCCTCCCTTCCCCCTTCTTTCTCCCGCATTTTCCCTCAAATTCACCTCTTCCCGCCTCCTTCCTTTTCCCTCTTCCTTCTCCCTTCATCCTCCCTCTTCTCCTTTTCCTTTCTCTTCCTACCTCCCACCTCCTCATTCTCTTTTCCTTCTCTCTTTTCCTCCTTTCTTCCTCATTTTCTCTTCTCCATCACTCTATTTCCTTCATTCTCCTTCTACCTCCCTTTTCAACCACCTCCTTCCCCTTTCTCCGTGTTTTCTTGTTCCACCTCTTTCTACCTTCTACCCCCTCCATTTTTCCCTTTTTTCCCTCTCTTCTCCCCTGCTACTTATATTTTCTTTCTTTTCCTTGCACCTACTTCTTTCTCCCTACTTTCTCGACTTTCTCGTTCTCTTTTTCTCTCCACCTTCTTCTCCCCGTTGGCCTCCTCCCCTCCCTCTCTCTCTCTCACGCGCAGACACACACACACACACACACACACACACACACACACACACACACACACACACTCGTACACGCACATGCATACGTAAAAGACACGCACACTACTTCACTCATTCTAATTTCAACTTTTAGACCATCCTCTCACTCCACAACTTAGAATTTTTACCTCGCTCCACATTTCTCTCTCTCTCTCTCTCTCTCTCTCTCTCTCTCTCTCTCTCTCTCTCACACACACACACACACACACACACACACACACACACACACAGCACCTACCTACCAGCAAAATACAACATGATGGTAAGGTGCCTCATCGCCTGCCACTCATCCATCACTCCAACCTGTGTGTGAGTTGCAGTTATATGCCTCTCTCTCTCTCTCTCTCTCTCTCTCTCTCTCTCTCTCTCTCTCTCTCTCTCTCAGCTGTCTACCTGATACCCCTCATATCACATTCCTCCCCAGGGGAGCCGGAACACAACTCACACTTAGCGATCTTATCCTTTTCCATTACCGACAGTAACACTAGTCGCTGCTTTATTTCCTTCTTTATTTATGCTTCTCCCCTTTATTTATGTACTCATCCATTTATTTATCTTTATTTACTTGTGTTCTCTTGAGGACTTTGATACAGAAGGAGAAAATGAGTAAAGAAAATACAAAAACTAATACATAACCCACATTTAGGAAGTACAGTACCACCATCAGAAACTGTCATAACTACTCTTTTTTATTTTAGGCTATCTATTTCTATTAATCTATTTGTCTTATTTGTGTTGTTATTGAAGACTTTGAAATAGAACACAAAACTGAGGACGGAGGATACAAGAGATCCCAGAGCTATTTTTTATATATACCTATTTCTTCATAGTTTGTCCACATCTATTATTTAGCCTGAATTTACGCGAAGGCTTTGATACAGGACAGAACATCAGAGTCTACAAAGATAACCACGGACTTTTATTTTCTTATAGTTATTTATTTACTCTTTATTTACTAAAGTTTTTATAAAGTATCCGGTATATAACAGAAAAGTGAGGACAAACACAATAAGATATACTTTTTTTAGTACCTACTCTATTTTACATCTTTTTCTATTACTGATCGATGTTACTTTGAGGACCTTAGCAGAGGACAGAAAATTCAGTAAAGAGATTTCAGGAGTAATGGATGATGGAGAGTTAGTGTTAGTACCTACGTGATACCATGACGTGAGAGTCGCTACGATTTCTCCCCACGGGGCTGTAGGTAGAAATTGGAGTATCATTATTGCTGGGAGTGTAGGGGAGATAATAATGAAAAAAAAAAAAAATGGTAGGGCAGAAATATGGATGTCCTGAGTGAGGGTTGTGGAAAAGGATGTACGAGTGTTTAGTAATGAATACTGGCTGTAAGAGTTAGGCAGGAAAGAAAATGGTGATAACGTAATCGACTGTGTGATGTTCCAGTCAGTACCTCTATTACACCGTCCCGAAAATGTGTCAACCTCTGTCGAAATCCTGCTAAACTAGCCTACAACGGTCAATCGTACTGGAAGGGTTCGATTTTCTCCTTTAAGCTTCACATAGCGGCACTCTGCATCCTGGATGAAGCAAAGCAGCTGTGGCCTCTACCTGGGAGCCAAACTCTTCCATATTTCACTGCATCTCGTGGGAATGAACTTGTCCGATCCTGGCGAGGCGCTATACCACATGGGGATGCTAGTTCTCTACTGTACCTGTAAGACGGACTCACAGAAGCATTTGCTTACCTATGAGCGACGGGTTTGCTCGGCTAGATATACTGGGACAAAGCAGCAGCAACAATAACAATAATAATAACAACAACAACACCTTCAAGCAATTTTAATTAAGATAGGAATTGCCTCTCGCATTCAAGGAGAAAACGAACGCTACATCACACCCCTGCACTCTGAGAAGTCTCTCCAAATCTTAATAAAACCGTCTGACGAGAATCTAATGGTTAAGACATCACTGGACTGAAGGTGTTAAGTCCTAATGATGAAGGATGTGTTATGTACCCCAGCCCTAAGAGAAGTCTGTTCCCTCAGGTAACTCTCTACTTTGGACTTTAAGCTTCACTGATACACTAGTTCTCTCTTTCTCTCTCTCTCTCTCTCTCTCTCTCTCAGACTGTTATAACATTCCCATCTGCCGCACTCTTCACTGTTACTATCATCTTCCTACCTCCTACTCTGTTATTTTCCTTCTCTATTATATTCCACTGTCATCCTCCTTTTCCATCACTCGTCAATCTCATTTTTTTTCATCACACTCCTGTCTCACCGTCATCTCTCACTCAGCATTCTCTAACTCTTAACTGGAACTCCCGTCTGTCTCACATTTTCAGCTACCTCTGTCCACTACATTTTACCACTCACGCCTCACTCTAACTTTTTCTCACTTTTCTTTAACTATTGCGTCTCTCTCATCTTGTCTGCTAGTCGTTTCTCTCATTTACATTCTCTTTCTCACATTTTATCAGGTCTTGCTTAATTATCTCTCACAGTCTCACTAACTCAGGTCCTCTTTCTCTCGCTTTCCTTCCCATCTCCCTCTTCCTCACTTTCTGCGTTCTTGCTTTGTTTCGTTTATTGTCTACGCTTCTGAGGGAACAAAAATAGGTAAATAAAAGCAAAAATAAATGGATGATGGATGGAAGGATTTCTGAAGCATGTGGGGAGGAGAGAACATGTCTGGCCTTTCTCCATCGTTGCTGACCGTGTTCTGTAAAGTGGGATGCAGGCTAATTACACTGAACAAGTACAGGCGTTCCACTAAAGGATCATCAAAAATACTGGGACTATCCAAACACACAGACAAATAAGGAAGTGAAGGAGTATTGTGGTGCTGATGTGGATGTGACTGGAAGCGTTAGGATACTCTATGATAGTTTGGACATGTGGAGAGGATGGTGAATGACAGGCTGGGTAGAAGCGTGTACGTGAGCGAGGCGGAGGGGATAGTGGCGGAGGGAGACCGAGGATGAGAGGGAGGGATGAGGTGGAGAGATATAAGAGAGAGAGGGGGGAGGGGATGGACAGAATAGAAAATGAGACGCTGAAAGGAGCGTATATGAATGACGTGGAAGGAGGGATGGGGGAGACCGAGGATGAGTTGAAGGGATGCGTGGAGAGATATATGAGAGAGGGGGGGCATGAGATGGAGGGAGGACATCCTAATAGTACAGGAAAGGATGGCATGGAGGAGGTCTGTCTGTGACCATCTCTAACTGGAATATGGCGTCTGGAAATAAGCAAACAGCAAAAAATACGGCTCTCCTCCTAATAAGTCTTCTTAGTCTACATTCAAGACAAACTATCCGCCTCAAGTTTTCGGTGTCGCCTCTCTCTCACTCTCTCTCTTTCTCTCTCTCTCTCTCTCTCTCTCTCTCTCTAAGTACTTCCAAAGCTGTTAAGCACTTTCACAGCTCGTAGGTACTTTCCAGGGTGAAATACTTGCTCGACAGGTCCATTCCGGGTGTTGTGAGGCGAATGAATAAAACAGTTGGTGGGAGGCGGAGGGAAAAAGGAGATATGGAGGGGGACTGGAGGGGAAAAATGGGGAGAATGATGGAAGGGAGAAAAAATTAGGTAAGTAGGACAGTGGGAGAGACAGAGAAACATAAAAGTGAGAGACAGGGAGGCGAGAACGATGCAGAGAGAGGAGGAAGAAGCAGGTTAGTGGCAGAGAAAAGGAAAGAAAAATTAGAGAAGGAGAGGGAAATGAGAACGAAGAAGAAAGAGAAGGAAGAGTGGGGGTAAGGGGAAGAAAGCGGAGAAGAATATAGGTGGATGAGAGGGAAGAGGGGGAGGGAGAGAAAGAAAAGAAAAGGAGAAAGGGGTAAGAACGTGTATGAGAGACGAAGAGTGGTAGGATTCTGTGTCGCGAGTAAATTAAACAGTTAGTGACAGATAGGGCAGTGTGAAGGGAAATTGGAAAGGGAGGAGGGCGGGAGAGGAAAAAGGAGATGAACAGAGAGAACAGAAAGAGGCAAAAAAAAGGACAGGGTGATGGAGTGAGAATGAAAGAGAGAAAGAGGATGCATAATGAAGAGTGGAATAGAAGATGTAAAAGATGAGGGGAGTCTGAAAGAGAAAGAGGGAAGAATAAAAGAGTGGATGGGCTGGAAGGGGGTGGTGGTGCAGGGGATAGGAGGCGGTTATGGGCTAGTGAATAAAACAGTGAGAAGCGGAGGATCGTGAGGGAAAGGAGGGTGGGGATAGGGAAAGAGAATGGAATGAGGAAGAGAGAGAGGTGGCGAGGAAGATCAAGGATTCAAGGAAAACGTGCATGGTTAAAACAAGGAAGAGAGGAACAAGCATTAGAGTGCGGGATGAGAGAGAGAAAGAAAAGGTGGGAAGATGGAGATGGAGGAAGAGAAAAAGGAAGAGAGGAAGAGAAAAGAATAGGGGTTGGGAGCAAGGAAGAAGAGAAAGGAGAGAAGGAGAGAGAGAGGATACGAAAAAAAAACAGGAGAACATTGCAGTAGGGGAAAGGAAGAGGAAGAGGAAAGAGGAAAGGAGGTGTAAAAAAAAAAAAGAAGGGATGAGAAAAGGGAAGAGGGAAGGGAGGGAGGGAGGGAGAGGGTAAAGTAGAGGATGGGTCTGTGGTAGCCTAGCCTCGGGCCCCTGCACCTCGGGAAGGAGGAGGTGGGAATTAATTTGGAACTGCTTGTTAACTTTTTTCTCTCTACACTCATTTTTTTTCTTCCTTGTTCACTTAATAAATTATCTCCCCCTCCCCCCTCCCCCCCTCTCTCTCTCTCTCTCTCTCTCTCTCTGACCTTGTCGAGTGAGTATACACAGAACCAGTGACTCGTACACGCCCAAACGCACATAAAAATAGATGCACATAAGACAAACGCACATAAAAGCGGAAGCAAAGACCCGCCTGACAAACGCATACGAAAGCGCACATAAAAACTGGTGCACATGAAACCGGACGCTCATAAAACGGACGTACATAAAGCACTTAATACGGATGCACATGAGGTCGCACGCACATAAAATAGGCGTTCATGAAACGAACACATATAAAACGAACGCACACTAACCGGACGTACGTAAGGACGAGTGCATATAAAAGACGCACATACAACAGACGCACATAAAAGTAGACGCACACAACATGGGCATCAACAAAAACAGACGCACAGATGTACAGCAAATAAACAGACACAACCGCACATAATAAAAGACACCATCACACAACAGCGCACACAAGAACGCAAGTAAAAACGACCATGGACGAATAAAAACGTACACGCAGACGCACGAACAAAATGAAAGTCTTACGGACGTACACATAGTAACTAATGCACACATACACAAACCATCCCACAAACGTACACACACACAAACGAACATAAAAAGCGGAAAAAATGTCTCTCTCTCTCTTTCACACACACACACACACACACACACACACACACACACACACACACACACACACACACACACACACACACACACACACACACACACACACAAAGGCCAGACATACTTCCACACGCACATACAGACTTACGGACGCACGGACGCTTAAATGAGCCGTCAGAGGGCGGGAGGAGGCAATTAGAGAGAGGCGTTAACGAGCTAACAGGCGGGGTGTTGTTAAGTGGGGGTCATTTGTTAGAGAGAGAGAGAGAGAGAGAGAGAGAGAGAGAGAGAGAGAGAGAGAATAACCTTACAGCAAATGAATATATGAAACAGGAAAAAATGCAGACATGAAAGACCCAAAATTATGGGGAAAAAAAAATACAGTAAATACAGGAAAACACAAAATGATAACAGATAAGGAAATACAGATTATAGAAGAGGGGAATGAGGAAAGGAAGATAAAAAAAAAAGGCGGATAATGGGGACAAAAAAAAGACAGTAGAAGAAGCATGCAAAGAGGAAGCGTAGAAGATAGGGGGAACTCTGATTATGTAAAATGGCAGTGGAAAATGGATAAAAGGAAGGAAGGTGAGAAGGAAGGGAAAGAAGAAGGGAGGGAGGAAGGAGAGAGGAGGGAGGGAGGTTGGAGGGAGGAAGGAGGGAGGGAGGGAGGTAGGAGGAAGGTAGGTAGGAGGAAGGAAGGAAGGAGGGAGGAAGGAGGAGACGACTAATAACAGAGGGAGGAGGGTAGTAATAAAGGGAGAAGAAAGGAAGACCGCAGAAAAATGTAAGTAAGGTAGGCAGATAGTCAGGTACGCAGACAGGTAGGTAGATAGGTAGGCAGATAAGTAGGCAGGTAGGTAGGTAGATACGCAGTCAGGTAGGCAGATAGGTATATAGGTAGGCAGGCAGTTAAGGAGGAAGAAAAGAAACAGAGAGAAAAGAAGGGAGAGAGAAACGGAAATCAACAGAGAGGGAGAAGGGGAGAGAGGCAGGGAGGGAAAGGTAATAAGAAAGGACGGAGGGGAGGAGAACGAAACTGTAACGAGGGGAGTGAAAAAGAGGAGGAGTAAGGGAGGGAAGGAGAGAGGAGCGAAGGGAGAGAAGGTGAGGGTAAGAAAGGGAGGAAAGGAGAGAGCAAAGAATGGGGAACAGCAAGAGAGGATGGAAGGGTGAGTAGAGAGGAGGGAGGGAAAGGAAAAAACGAATGAGGATGGAAGGGAGGGAAGGAGTGAGGGAGGATGGAGAGAGACAGTAAAGGGGAAAACAGATGGAAGAAGGAAAGGAGAGTGAAAGCAGAAACAAAGGAGGATAAGAGATAATGGAAGGAAAGAAGAAAGCCAGGAATGAACGAATGAAGGAGGAAAGGAGGAAGGTAAGAAGGAAGGAAGGAAACGATGAAACTGGGTTACTGTATGTTGTCGAGGTGGAAGTACTGTGCAGGGATGAAAAATGGATTACGAGAGAGAGAGAGAGAGAGAGAGAGAGAGAGAGAGAGAGAGAGAGAGAGAGAGAGAGGCACCATTCTCGTAACTTTTTCTCACTACCCATCATAATTCTCTCTCTTATCTCCAGCCACCTCAAAACGACTCACAAAAGACTGTCATTCCCGCAAAGGAGGGGGAGAGAGGGAGTGGAGGGGAAGGGGAGAGGGAAGAGATGGAGGGAAGGGCAGGGAGAGGGGAGAGGGAAGAGAAGGAGGGAAGGGAAGGGGGAGAGAGGTAAAGGAGAGGAAGAGAGAGGGGAAGGCGGAAGGGAGGAGAGGAGAGGAGAGACTAGTAGGGGGAGGTACCATATAAGGAGGGAAGGAGGGGGATTGGAGGGGGGAAAAAGAGAGGGAGAAAGAAGGAAGAGAGAAGAGTGGGTTGGAAAGAGGTGGGGATGAGAAAGACGGGGGAGTATGTGGAAATAAAGGATGGAAGAGAGAGAGAGGGAGGGGAGGAGAGAGGATGGATGGGGAGGGGAGAAAGGAGGAGGGAAAAAGGAAATAAGGGGGAGAGGGAAGGGGAGGGAAGAAGAGAAGAATGTAGAATAAGAGAGGAGGAATACGGAAAAAAGAGGGCAAAGGAAGGGAAAGGGTTAGGGAGGGGGTAGAGGAGGAGGGAAGAAGAAAAGGAGAGAAAATAGGAAAAGTGGGGAGGGAGAAGGAGAAAGAGCAAAAGAAAAGAAGGCACTACACCACCACCACCACCACCACCACCACCTACCACAACCACCACCACCACCACCACAGCTACCACAACGGCATCACCACAATCACTACCACACCACCCTCTCACCGAGCAACAACAACTATAACAATAACAATAACAACAACTCTCAGCGACAGATCAACCGAGGATATCACACACACACACACACACACACACACACACACACACACACACACACACACACACACACACACACACACGCACACAATGTTCATTACTCCAAACGCACACAACTGGAAACGAATATACCCAAACACACAAACAAGAGATTTTCGCACATCCATGTAAGTTCACTCATCCATATCACACACACACACACACTCACACACACACACACACACACACACACACACACACACACACACACACACACACACACATACAATCACCTCCACCACTTACATGCACAAATACACACATACACACGGAAACATTAACACATAAACATTCATAACTACCACATACACAAATACACTTTCATAACTATAACTTCATATACATCTATCTTTCTATCTATTGAGCTCTACAGGTATATCTATTTTCCTTTCACTTACAGTCATATATAAGAGTATAATATGTAGCTTATCTTTTTATGAAACAATGGCATTCATATTTCTATCATCTATCTACTTATCTATTGTATTTATCTATATCTATATATTTGTCTATCTATCTGTGTGTCGAGTCAACCTTCTATATCTATCTGTCTGTCTACCCATCTATCAGCCAATCCATCCATCCATATCATCAAACTATAATTAATCAAAAAATTTTACAAAAACTTCACGGCGTCTATATACTTCACAAACTTCCCCCCAAAAAAAAATCCAATTAAATTCTCCTTAGGCCTACCTCCGCCATCAACAATACCTCTCTTTTCGATACTCCTCAGCGTCAGCTATACCCCTCTTTTACGATATTCCTCAGCGTCAACAATACCCCTCTTTTCCGATACTCCTCAATGCCAATACCCCTCTTTTTCGACACTTCTCCACGTCAACAATTCCCCTCTTTTACGATACTCCTCAGCGTCAACAATACCCCTCTTTTCCGATACTCCTCAGCGTCAACAATACCTCTCTTCCTCGATACTCCTCAACGCTCTCAGGCTCCTATGACTCATTCTCTGTTGAATAAAATTGTCTGTCTTAACTGGTACACTATAATTCTTTCACTTTAACTTGGCTCAGATTTTCTTTTCTCATTAAGGGTATACCGTAATTAAAACATATTCTTTCTCTCAGCGCCTCATTAGTCTCAAGATTATTTTTACTCCTACTCCTTGCTTGTAATAATAATAATAATTATTATTATTATAATAATAATAATAATAATAATAATAACACCCAGAGACACTGATGACTTTCTTTTCTTCTCCTCTTTGACACCCACACCCACACACACACACCCACACACACCCACACACACACCCACACACACATTGACGCTATCAAAGCCTTCCACGCACACTTTTCTTCCCCCCCCCTTCTCTCTCTCTCTCTCTCACAGCCAGGCGCACTCCATAATTTGCATGTTGGTCAATCCCGTGGGCTGAGTGAACACAAATTAGTCCGGTTAATTGCATACTCGGTGAGGAAGGAGTGAGAGGGGGCATATAAGGGGGGATAGAAGGGGAAAGGGAGGGGGAGGAAGGGGAGTGGGGGGCTCTAGAAAGAGGTAGAGTGGGGGGGAGGGGGAGGAAGGGGAGTGTGGGCTGTAGGGAGAGGTAGAGCGGGGAGGGGAGGGGGAGAAAGGGGAGTGGGGGGCTGTAGAGAAAGGTTGAGTGGGAGGGGAGGGGGAGGAAGGGGAGTGAGAGGCTATAGAGAGAGGTTGAGTGGGGGAGGGGTTGGGGGAAAGCGAAGGGAGAAGGAAGAGGTGGGGGAGAGGGGGAAGGGAGATGGAAGAGGGGTAGAAGGGAAGGGGCCGAGGTATATGGGAAAGGAGAAGGAGGGAAGAAGATAAGGGGAAAGGGAGGGAATAAGGGAGAGGATCAGAAGGAGGAAAGAGGAGAAAGGGGAGAGGAGAGAACGAAGTGAGAAACTAACGGGAAAGGGTGGGTAGAGGGAGAAAGACGGATAGGAAGGAGTTGATGGGAGAGGAAGGGAGGAGCACGGTGAGAGGTTCAAGAGAGGGAAGAGGGGAAAGAAGGGAGAGGCATGAGGGGTGTTAAGGTAATGATGAGGGGAGAGGAGGCAGACGTAGGAGTGGGAGAGGGGCAGAAGAGAGGGGGAGGGGTAGCAGATCGGGAGGAAGATCAAGAGATTATGGAGGAGGGAAGATGAGGAGAGTAGAAATGGCGGGAGGGGAGGGGATGGACAAATGAGAGCGAGCGAGGTTGAGAGAGCAGAGAAACATGGAGAAAGGCAGTGTTTTGGAAGGATGAAAAGAGTGTAAGAAACAAAAAGAGAGAAAGGGCTGTAGAAGAGGAGAGAATAATGATAGACAGCGAAGAAGGAAAGGACAAGGGAGAAAGACTGAAAAGAGGAGGGAAGTAAGGGACTGAGAGGAAGAAAAGTAGGGTGGAAAGAGCGGTAGAGAGGCTGTGGAAGGGATGAAGCGAAGGGAGGAACAGGAAAGCAAGGGAGATGGAGAGGAAGGGCTAGGGAGGATGAAGAGAGGAGGGGCGTGGGAGAAAAGTAAAGACTGAAGAGGTTGAGGGAGCAAAGTAAGGGCAGGACAGAGGCAGGGGAGACGAGAGGAATGGAGAATGAGGTAGAGGAGGGAAGAAGGCAAGGAGCAAGGGAGAAGTAGGATGAAGAAACGCAAGAGGAACAGGGAGCTAGGCAAAAAGGTAGGAGAGAAGAGAGGTGGGGAGAAAGGGAGAGAGGGAAGAGACAAGGGGAAAGGGAAGATGACAGGAAGGAAGATTGAGGCAGAGTGGGAGGTGGGCAAGGAGGTGGGAAGGCAGTCAGGCAGTCAGGTAACCAGACAGGCAGAAAAGGAAATTGGAGGTCTGGGAGGAAGTTGGGGAGGGAGAGAAGTAATGGAGTCATGATGGGAAATAGAGAGAGGAAGGCAGTTAGGAGGGGAATCACATATACGATCTGACTTCTACTAGTTACGAGGGTGTGCAGTACTCTTACTTAGCGATGTCTCTCTTGTATTACACTCTGCAATCTCTTATGTATTATTTATGGCTTTTTAATATCAACCCAGTTCTCAAAAAAATATTACAGAAGAGAATATATACGTGCCATACACATAAATATGCGAGCAAGGAAGGTATGCTAGAGGGTCTCATAAGCTGATGAAAATACAGACCATAAAAAGAGCAAGCGACTCGTGAGGGAGATGTAAAGAGAGGAAGAGAGGCAGGATGGTAGGCAGGAGGGCTGGCAGGCAGGCAAAGAGAGAACGGAAAAAATATATATACAGAGAGAGAAAGATGACAAATAAGGATACCAAGGATGAAAATTAGCCATACAAGCAAAATTTAGTTAAGCCATATATGTCTAACTTATGAAAGGGTTGACTTCGACAGGATCGGATCTCCAGCAATTGATCAGTTCCTTCAACAAAACATATTATTTATTTCACTGTTGCTACTTACAGACGATTTCACTCAGCCTACGAAACACTTATCGCAGTGAAAGGGATAGAAATCATCTCCAATTATTTGCTAACTACCAGTGATTAAGAATAGGACTGATTAAAACAGAGGTAGCACGATTATATAGAAAAAAGACGCCATGGCAGAAAAAGGTCAATATTTATGCAAAGAACTGGTCGAATTACACACGAGGTAATGACTAAATTATCGGTAACTTTTCCAGACACGTGAAGCAATGCATTCCCTCAGAGGAGTTTTGTAATTATACTGAGCTGTCTTGCAGTGTGGTAGGCTGTGACAGTTTAGTTACCGAATCAAATACCCTTCCATTTTTGTCTGATGTATCTCTCCTTACCCTTCACCTGTGTGTGTGTGTGTGTGTGTGTGTGTGTGTGTGTGTGTGTGTGTGTGTGTGTGTGTGTGTGTGTGTGTGTGTGTGTGTGTGTGTGTGTGTGTGTGTGTGTATGTGTGTGTGTGTGAGAGAGAGAGAGAGAGAGAGAGAGAGAGAGAGAGAGAGAGAGAGAGAGAGAGAGAGAGAGAACGATCACTGTCCCGGTAACAGCGCCCAAGGGAGGAGTAGCCGGCCTGAGGAAGGGGGGGGGGAGAAGGAGGGGGTTAAAGGGGGCAGGTGGGGTTGAATACTTAAGCAAGAGAAGAAAAAGATGAGTACCCGAGGGAGGAAGAAAGTGAGGGAGGGAGGAGAGAAGGAAGAAGTAAAGGAAAGAAGGTAGGAGGAGAGGTGGGGAGGAAAGAAGGAGACACCGAAGAAAGGCACGGAGGGATGAAAATATCATAGAGGGAAGAAGATCCAAAGGAGGAAGGAAGAAAAGAAATGGACGGAAGAAGGAAGGGAGACATGAGAAGAAGAAAGAAGAAAGGAAAGAATGGAAGAAGGAAGCAAACAAGGAATTAACGTGAGAAGAAGGGACGGAAGGAGAAGGAAGGAGGAAGCGAGGGAGGGTAGAAAGAAGAGAGGGGGGAAGAAGAATACATAATCTGGAGGAAAATAATATTCAGTTCACGATTGAAGGAATAATGAGGAAAGTGAGGAAGGAGTGAAGAGAAGGAAGAAAAAGGAAAAAAATGAGGGAAGAAGAGTGAGAATAAGGTAGGACAGAAGGAGACTGAGGAATGGAGGAAGGAGGAAAATGAATATAAGGAAGAAATGAGAGGAATGAGGAGAGATAAGGAATAAGGAAAAAATAAAAGATGATGGAAGGAAAAATAAAATAAAAGTAGGTAAGGAAGGAATGAAGGAAGCAAGGTAGAAGAAGAAGGAGGAAAGTAAGGAAGGAGAGGAAAGAGGATCATAGCACGGATGGAAAGAAGGGAGGAGGAGAGTAAAGAGAGAAAAAGTGACGCGAAGAAACAAGGATGGAGGAAGGAGGAAAAAGAAATGATTAAGTTGAGGGGAAAGAATTACAGATCACCCAAGGGAACGAAGGACATTAAGCCGTATTCTTGTTGGAGTAGAAGATCTCGTAACACTCCCTCCTAAAGCGATTTATTTTGCATATTACAACTGATATACTCTTGTCTGTAACGTATTTTCTCCTCTTCTTTTTCATCTTCTTCCTTCATCAGCATCGTACAAGAGGAGGTCATGGGTATTGAGGTCTCCCCTTTCTCGAATAAAATTGTCTGTAGATGCTAAGGACGGGAGAAAGAAAGCGTCATCGAGGTGAAAAGGTTAAGCTATAGAGTCATTCTTTCATTTTCCTTAAGTCGTAGATGAACAGAGGAAGATAAAACAAATTAAAAAAAAAAAAACATGCATCAGAGTACACGTGTCCTCTGGTTACCTCTGGAATCCCCCCTTTTTTTTGTCTTTCGCTTTGCCTACGACCTCTAGCCTCAACCACGTCACTCCGATGATATTTTTTTTCCTTTTACGCTATCATCAGGCGACTTAATTCATCTTGGAGGAGACTTCTGAGAAACTGAAGGGGTTAGCTACAGTCTTCATTAACCCATTTAGCACAAATGATATTTTCTAGACCGAATAAAATCGTCTAGAAGCGGCGAGAATAAATTGCTTAGAAATATCACCGTACTGAAGCAGAATTAAATTTGTTGGGAATATCACCGTACTGGTTGAAATAAATGGGTTGGGAATATCACCGGACTGAAGCTGAAATAAATAGGTTGGGAATATTACCCTGCTAAGAAGGAAGAAGAGGAAGCATAAAAGGGTAAGAGGGAAAAGGGGGAAAGGGGGAAGGTGTTCGAACAAGGAAGAAGCAATGTCCTGTGGGGGGAGAGATGGAGATAAAAAAGGAACGGAGAGGAGGGGGAGCAGAGAGGGATGGAAGGAGAGGAAAAAATATAAAGACGTATGGAGGAAGTTGGAGGAGAGGAAGAAATAAGATGAATGTCGGAAGGAAAAACTGGAGAGAGAGAGAGAGAGAGAGAGAGAGAGAGAGAGAGAGAGAGAGAGAGAGTAAATACGTAGACACAAGGTAAATATAACAGAGAGAACTGGTAACACTCTCGTAGGTTATGGAGGCTCCCTAAACCCTCTTCTTTTCTGTTTATTTTTGCATGCTTCACCCTATTTTATTATATTTATTTCTCTATAATGTCGATATAGTTGCTTCATTAACATACACGGAAATATTAACGTGTCATATGAACTGATAAACAATGCTCTCTCTCTCTCTCTCTCTCTCTCTCTCTCTCAGCCTTGTACCAACATTACCATCTCTCCATCTTGAATGCTGAATGGTAACAAGAGATTAACAACGGAATATGATGCTAGTCACGAAGCAGTGCTAAGGAACGGATGTAGAGGTGTAGCACTGTTATTTCTCTCACTGACCTACGTTAAACAAGCCAAATAAGAACGAAAACCTGAGACAAGTAAAGGTGAAATAAAATCTAGTAAAGAAGAGTTACTAGAGGACCTACTAAATCAATAAAAATATGGGTCTTAGAATACCCTCAAGATTGGGATCAAATGCACACTTAATATATATATATCTTTTTATGGAAGTTACCTGAAAAACTCTGACCTTTGACCTTCGAAGGTGACCCGGATATGGTCAATACCTACCAACCTACAAAAATAAATGTGGTTTCTAGGTCATGATCTTTACAGGCAGAACCCGGAACGACACACAGACACACAGGCAGGCAGATAGACCGACCGACCGATAGACAGCCAGTCAGCCAGACACCCCCCCGCCCCCCCACACACATAGAAAACAGAAAAGAGGCAAACAGACAAAACCACATGAGAGGAGGCAGAGGGAGAGTTACATAAAGAGACTGACAGACAAGTGACAAGATGAAATGGACAGACAAATGCAAAGGAATAGAGACAAGAGATACATTTGCAGAGAAATCAAAGCAGAAAAGCAGAAAGAAAAAAACAGACAGGGAAATAAAGGGAGACAAGCAGAGGGACAGAAAAGTAAACACAGCCCTTGGTGAACAGAAACATAAAAATACAAGGCAAAGAGATAAAGATCGACAGAAAAACAGAGACAGAGAGGAAGATCGGAGGCAATAAAGAAATATAAAAAAAATGCAGTTACAGACAAAATGACAAAAACAGACAGAGAGAGTCAAAAATTCAGATGTCAGAGGTTAGGTGAGACAGAGGGGAGGTGATGCTGAAGGCTGTGAAAAATACATGAGATACAAAACAAACCACAGACCTGACATGTAAAACTCCTACCCCTGGGGACACAAGGGGGAGGGGTAGGGGAAGAGAAAGCAGAGGAGGGAAGGGAAAAGTGAGGAAGGAGAATTTGGGAGACAGGAAGAGATGGAGGGACGGAGGGAGGGGAGAAGAGAGACGGTGATAGTGGAGAAGGATGAGGAGGTGAGAGGGGACGGGTAAGGGAGGAAGGAAGGGGAAGGGAAAGGAAAAAAGAGGAACATGGAAGGACAGAAGACAGAGGGAGGGCGAGTTGGGAGACAGAAACAGGAGGGAGGAAAGAAGGGAGAGAGGGATGGGGTGGAGAGGGGGAGGAAGAGAGATACTGAAAGGCAAGAAAGGAAATGAATGGAAAGGAGAGGGAAGAAAAAGATGTATAAAGAGTGAAGGAGATAGGGGTAGAAGCGAAAAGGGAGAGGAGAGAGGAAGGGGGTAAGATGGGAGAGAGTGGGAGGCAGGAGGGAAGGAGTAAGTGGGGTGGAGGAGCAAGGAAGGGGAAAGAGAAGGAAAAGAGAGAGGGAGGGAGGGAGGGAGAGAGCAGGGGAAAGATGGAGGGAGAGACGAGAGAGAAAGAGGGGAAGTCTGGAGAGAGACAAGTTGACAAGGGTGAAAAGGAGAGAGACAAGCTAGGGAGGGAGAGAGATTCTGGAGGGAAATTGAGGGACAAGGAGAAAACATTGTGGAGGGAGAGACAAGATGTAGAGAAAATTAAAGGGTGACAAGTTGGTGATGGAAAGAGACAGATTAGGAAGGTGAAGGGTGAGGGAAGAAGGTGTGTGTGTGTGTGTGTGTGTGTGTGTGTGTGTGTGTGTGTGTGTGTGTGTGTGTGTGTGTGTGTGTGTGTGTGTGTGTGTGTGTGTGTGAGAGAGAGAGAGAGAGAGAGAGAGAGAGAGAGAGAGAGAGAGAGAGAGACGGATGGTAAGAGCACCAAGGGAGAGGGGAGGGAAAGAAAGGGGAGTTATGGTCAAGTAGGGAGGGAGGGGGAGGGAGAGAGAGAAAAGAAAAAGAAGGGAAATTACTATGGACATGGAAAGATTAAGAAAAAAAAAACATATATATAAAGGAAGATAAACTGAGATATGATTCTTAAAACAACTCACTATGAAACAATACACATCAAAATTCTTTTGTTCCTATTATTCTCTTCATCAAAACTATTTTTTTTTTTTAATAATAGGGTGAGTAGGATCCACAAACAAGGAAAAACGAACCACACACACACACACACACACACACACACACACACACACACACACACACACACACACACACACACCGCTCGCTGGTGCAGTGGTAACGCTCTCGCTTGCCAACTGATGGACGGGAGTTCGCGCCTTGCTCAGGTTGCGAAAAGTTTCACTGACGAAGTGGGTGGTTACTGTCCCCCTTGAGCAAGGGGACGGGTGTGTGCGTGTGTGAAGGTCACAGCCTTGCCCTTAGATCGGACTATATGAGCTCTCAGCTCCCTTTAGGGAGGGTAAAAGCTGACGATCACGACCATCAAAGTGATCCTGACCGACCCGGTGAATTACACACACGTATCACCAAAACAAATAAACGCAACGATCCACACCCACATCACACACCACTCAAGCCTTCAAATTTCCCGGCACCATCCCACTGACAAAGCATCCACATCAGCGTCCTTCAGTAAATTACTTCACATTGTTTCTTACTAAATAATAAACTAAAAATAGAAATCGCTGCCAGTAAATAAGGCATAACATTAATAAAACTTTTGGTCATTACGTATTCTTAATTGCAAAACTGATTCAACTCTATCCATCCATTCATCATCTAACTCCCCCCCCCCCTCTTTTTTTTTGGGTCTGTCAGGAACGTAACGACCTGGGGCTAAATTACTGAGTCCCGGCATTAAAGGCAAGGGTGACCAGCCTCATTTGTCCCTGAGTAGCATGAGATGAGCACTTAACCCCAACCATTCCTCCGATTTAAACCATTACTCATACACTTCTAAAACTAGGAATTGTCATCATACTACTTAAATATCAAGTTCGAAGTTATGGTAAATAAAATAAAAATAAAATGAACATATAAAAAATTTGTACGCATACCTGACCCCAACACTTAACTGGTAACCGAGAGGACCCGGGTTCGAGTCCTTGGCTGACCACGAGACTTTCAGGCATGGTCTCTTTAGGCTAGTCTGTTGGTACCTAGAAATGAAGAAGGGCCTAGATCTGTCAAGCGACGGTTGTGTATAGGGGTTTGGAGGAATGTGTGTGTGTGTGTGTGTGTGTGTGTGTGTGTGTGTGTGTGTGTGTGTGTGTGTGTGTGTGTGTGAGAGAGAGAGAGAGAATGGAAGAGAGACTGGGTGAGAGGGCTGACACTGAGAGAGGTGACAAATTTCCTACCTTGGCTGTAACAACTCTGGGATGAGGTTGTCTATTTCTCGCGCAGGGAGAGAGAGAGGACATGGGGAAGGGCAAAAGAAAGGGAGAGACGGAGGAGAGGAAGGATGACACAGAGGCATCAGGGGGAATATATATATATATATCTATATATATATATATATATATTTATCTATATATATATATATATATATATATAGAGAGAGAGAGAGAGAGAGAGAGAGAGAGAGAGAGAGAGAGAGAGAGAGAGAGAGAGAGAGAGAGTGTGGACAGGGGGGTGGGGAAAGAAGAGTACATGCTTCTGTCTGCGACAGGCAGGAGGGAGGCAGGCGAGGATAAGGAGAGAGATAAGGGGAAGGAGGAAAGGAAATGGGGAGAAAGGAAGAAAATAGGGGAAGGAAGGGGAGAAGGAAGGGAGGAATAAAGGAAAGAAGAAGTGAGAAAATAAATAAACAGGAGTAGGAGGAGGAGGAAAGGATGACTAAGATGAAGATTAAAGGGAGGGTGGAGGAGAAGGGAAGAAAAAAAGAAGTTATGAGAAAAATGGAAGGAAATGAAAAAGAAAGAGGAGTGTATGAGGAAGATGATGGCAGGGAAATTAGGAAAAGCATTATATTAATAGGAAAAGAAGGTAAATAAATGAAAGGAAGGAGAGAGAGAGAGAGAGAGAGAGAGTGGCTGCATAAATCTAGTGATAAAAGCTACACCTACCCAATTCATGCAAAATCAGTTAATTGACTTTATTAACCGTTTTACCCTTGGAAATGTGGCCTTGTAATTTAGTAATATTTCCCACGTAAATAAAATAGCGACTTTGTTACCTTGTTTTAAATGCAGCCTGAGAAACGCCACAGCAACAGGCAGCCATGTTTGTGACGTCACTGCACTTCCTGGTGTTCTGCGGCACATAAATAAATAAATAACTGAAGAAATAAGAACTTTCGTACTCAGACAAATAAATATTACTTATTACTACAGTGTATGAATAACATACAACAGAGAAAAATGCAAATAATGATTGCAAAATATCCGGCCGCCATGTTTGTGACGTCACTGCTCATCCGGTACCCACTGACAAGAGAAACAAAAGCACACACACACACACACACACACACACACACACACACACACACACACACACACACACACACACACACACACACACACACACACACACACACTATAGTACATTTTCAATGGCGGCGTCCTCTTTTGTGAATTTTCAGTAACTACCAGGCTATTTTATTAAGTTTATGGAAAACTTTGAATGGGAGAGGTCACATAAGGGCCCGTATTCCCGTCAGGTAAGGAAGCTCCCTGGCACCTCTACATTAGCGATTTGTTTTTGGATATGGGTGATTAATATCCTTTTGTGCGTTATTTATGCTGAGTATGGTGATATTGGAAGAATCTATATAACACAGAAGATAGTAAGAGGCATTAAAAAAAATAAATTGCTTAGGAAAAGGTGTTAGGGAGCTTTCTCAACCGACGAGAGTGAATATGGACCATAGTCTTTCTTAGCCACTTTACGAAAAAAAAAAAAAAAGTATATAAATAAATATCTCTCGCAGGATGAACCGCGTCGCCTAGAGGTAGGAAGAATAATATAGAAAAGAGAACAACGTACTAAAAGGTATATATTTTCGGCTTATACAAACAAAACCAAGAACACATTCGATAGCCGCACCCATTCCAACTGTATTCACCACCCCGACGCATCCACAAGGTGTCCTTTGTTGTCTTCGGACACACCCCTCAGACACACCCCAGACAGGCCCCAGATGCATACCACACACAGGCTTATGAAACTCCAGAGGTACAACTTGCCAGCTTTCATCTTCAAAAAGGTACAGTGACTCATTCGGTAACACAGGAACACACACTGAATTTGGTTGTCCATGTGAGTGTGACACAAGTAAAAGGTAAATAAATAAAATAAAATAAAGAATGAGAATGGACAACTATCAGACCATAAGTGAAAAATAAGGTAACAAAACGCTGCCGAAAAGGGGCGATAAAAACGCAAAATGGCGCTCACTCTGCCTCGTCCTTGTTAAGCAAATCCGAGGCCATTTAAGGGTTGACAGTGGCTGGGTAGGTAAATGGAGGCGTCAGTTTTAATGGCGGTCCTGCGTCACATGCATTTCTCTCACCTTTGTCGTGGAGGTAAATTAATGCGAGATTTACCTGGGCGTCTAGGGTTTATCGTGAGTGTTATATATGAAGCCAGTTTATTAGCTCACCTGTGGATAAGATCTGTGAGTTGCTTGAATTATTATTTGGATGGAATGGAGAAGGAGAGGTGAAGAGAGACTGTGTGTAAAAGCAAAGTTGATAGTAGAAAAAGTGAGAGACGAAGAACTAGACGACTCTCTCTCTCTCCATGTGTGTGTGTGTGTGTGTGTGTGTGTGTGTGTGTGTGTGTGTGTGTGTGTGTTTTCCATCCTTAACTCCAAAGGAAACAAGCTGGAGTCCAGAAATTTTACAAAAAAAATAATAATAATAAATAGAACCAACTTCTCATATTAAATTGCCCAAAGACTTCAGATATGGGGGGGGGGGATCATTTCTAAAATAAGAAGTGAAATTAGGAAGGTAAATACCGTTGATTTTTTTTAATTGACTTGGGGGGGGGGGATGGGGAGGGACTGGCTTAGACGGTGTTGACTTGGTGGGGAGAGTAGGTTGGTGTGGGATGAGGAGAGTAAATAAAGTTTGGGTAAGTGGGGTGGGTGGGTTTGTGGCGGGCAGAGCGAATATGTGGGTGTGTAGCTGGCTATGTGGGTTGCTGTGGGGCTGAAAGGGTGCTTAAGTGTGAGTGGAGTGGGATAGTTGGGATGGTATGGGGCTCGACCATGTGGATGAAGTGTATAAAGTGACATTGAGGGGAGAAGGAAGAGAGAAGACCAAAACCGAGACGCAGGAATAAAACAGACGAATACATGAGAAGAGGTGGCTCGTTTTCACCCTATAAAGTCGTGTTTTACGGGTTTTAAAGGGTAAATGATCAGTAGGGTGTTAATCACCACTCACTGTGTTGGAGAAGTACCCATCCCCCATACAGTACTTCACACAAGAGTATAGGTATACAAGGAAATCGGGGTATAGGGAAAGCAGTGTATGTGAGAAGTCGTTTTGTTGGAGAGGCTGTGTTTGTGAGTGAGTCTGTATTTGTTATCAAGGGAAAGTCGACGGGGTACGAACAATTGAAAACACATGAAAGAACACAGTCTACTATTTTATCCCCTTATCTATCCGTCCCCGTGTGGCAGTATATACACCAGGGATGAAATGTGGGATTATGTGTCTGGCAATAGCTACGTGTGGAAAGCTAAATTCTCTCCCTGGTTATGAGATCACTTCATATCCCCTCAGTTTAAAGAGATTCACCCCAGGAAAAAAAAAAAAAATCTTCGCGATAAGCAAAAGAAATGAAAAAGTCGTGTCCGGGTTGAAGGAGTGAACTGCGTGACTACTTTATTACACGCTTTAGAGTTTATGTTTGTATTGCTTTGTCTGCCTGTCTTTATATCTCTCTGTGCCTACTTGTCTGCCTGTCTTTCTGTGTCTGCCTCTGTCGGTTCGTCTGTCCCTGTCTATTTCTCTCTGCTTCTGCCTCTTGTGTGTCTGACTGTATCTGCCTCCGTCCATCCCTTTGTCTGTCTGTCTGTGTACCAGTCTGTCTGTCCAACTATCAATCTATTAGTTTATCTATCTTTTTGAACATACCTCTTTGCCTAACTGTCTGTCTGTTTGTCTGTCTGTTTGTCTCTCGTCCACAGCAGCCGGGGAGAGCGAGGTCAGTGTATTTAGTCTGTCATTAAGCCTGCCACTTCCGCACAAACAAAAACGCACAAGCAAAAAGCCGAAAAGAAGGGACACTTTTATGGCGTAAAAACTCTCCCTCTCCCTAACTCCCTCCCCCCCTCTCTCTCTCTCTCTTCTCTCCCATTGTCTTACGCGGCCGCTTTCTCACACCCTTTATCCGATTCCCATTAATTACGCTTTCATAATTTTCTATGCACAAAATGATGTTAATTCATTGTGGGCCGTCGTGGGTTTAATTACTTGGAAGAAAAAAAGGGAGGGGAGGGAGGAAAGAAGGAGGAAAGAAGTATGGAGGGAGGAAGGAAGGCAGGAGGAATGGAGAAGAAAGAAGGGATGGAGATGGAAGGAGGGATAGGGGAAGAGAGATGGATGGAGGAAAGAGCTAATGGAGGAGAGAAGGAGGTTGAAGGAAAGTTGGGGGAAAAAGAGAGAGATTGGGGGAAGAAGGACTGGAGGAGAGAAGGAGGGAAGAGGGAGGAAAGAAGGAGGGAAGAGGAATGGTGGAGGAGTAGAGGGGAAGGATAGATGGATAAGGAAGATGATGGAGGGAGGGATGAAATATGAATGGGAGAAACGATAAAAGCACGCTGTGAATGATGAAGGAAAGGTGAGATAAGGAATAATGAAGGGAAGAAAACAAAATGAAGAAAAGAGGGATGAAGGAAGGAAGTAAGGAGGGAGGGAAGGAAGAAGGAATAGGGAAGGATGAAAGGAGGAGGATTACTGGATGATAGGGACAGCAGGAAGAAAAGGAAAGAAGGAATGAAGGATGGCCCAAAATGGAAGGGGCTGAGGATAAGATAGAAGGAATGAGGGGAAAGAAAGATAGATGGATTGATGGAGGAAGCAAGGGGGGAGAGGAAGGAATATTGATGAAAGAGGGGAAGGGAGGAGAGAAAACAGGAGAGAAATGGAGAAAAGAGAGAGGGAGAGAGACAGTGAGCTGGAATGACGAGGGAGGAAGATGGTGGAGCTATTATGGAAGAGAGAGAGAGAGAGAGAGAGAGAGAGAGAGAGAGTAGAAATAAGAAAATACGAACCACTGATAAAAAGATACTAATTTAAGAGAAGAATTAAACAAAACGATCCTAGCAAAAGAGAGAGAGAAAAAGAAATGAAATGAAAGAAGAGAGAAAATAGAGATAATAAAGAAAATAATGCATACAGGAAGGGCTGACTAAACAATGGAATGCAGGGGAGACTGAATAACATTGAATGAAGGAGGGTGAATGAAAGCCAGACTGAAAAAAAAAAAAGTGAGTGAGTGAGTGAGGGATGTGCTGAAGGAAGAGCCAGATACATGAAAGCCTGAAATATGTTTAATAAAAGAATAAAGGAAATAAAACGAGATGGAAATATAGGCGAAAGATAAATACATATGATAAATGAAGGAGGAAGTAAAGCAAATGCAATTATAATGAGGACAGAATATAGCTAACATATAAAGTAATAAAGGCAGAGTTGTGTATAGGGGAAATGATGGAATAAAGACTAGAGATTTTGTTATGAAGACTGCGATGAATAAAGGGGAGGTTGAATACGTGAATGAATATACAGACGCTGAATAAAGTAAGAAGCGAACAGCACTGGAGGAAAAACAGGAAAGGGAAATACAAGGCTGAATGAAAGAAAACGAAACTCTGGAAATACTGGGTAATGGACGACTAAATAATGAAGGAAATAAATATACTTAATAAACAGTGAAAAAATTACTGGCTCGATAAAGTTTTTTTTTGAGGGGGGGGGGGACATGATAAGGAAAAAAGCGACTGGCTCAATAAATTATAGGATTAGTACAGAAAAATTAAGATCTATGGAAAGTGATGTAAATGGAAGTTTCAGTAAAAAAAAATTGTCAGTGGGGAAGCAAAACAAGTACTCTATAATGAGTGGAATTAGCGAGACGAAAGAGAGAGAGAGAGAGAGAGAGAGAAACAAAGCAATAAGAGAGAAGAGCTGAACAAAGGCTAAATTAAGAAAAGGTTCAATAAAGGAGGCTTAAAATAAAGGAAGAATAATTCATTAAAGATGAGGCGTTTCCTAATGACTGGTGTTGGGAGGGGGAAGCGTATAATGTGTGTTGGGAGGAGGGAAGGAAGAGAGAGAGAGAGAGAGAGAGAGAGAGAGAGAGAGAGAGAGAGAGAGAGAGAGAGAGAGAGAGAGTACAACAGGAAAAGGGAAAAGGAAATGACAAGAAGCAGCATCCAGTAACTCCTTTAGCTCCATTTTGTCATTTTTTTTTTTTTAACTATCTTCAAAGAATTTTATTTAGAGCAGATACTAAGTGACCCCTCAAAGTGAAAGAGCTACAGCCATTCTCTATTGTCATCATCATCCCGAACGGTGCATTAAATTACTAGACCACTTTGACAGAAACTGACTGGGGAAAATCCTGTAGCGTCAACCTGATATGAACACTGAGAAGAGTGAGGATTGGGGCTGTGTTTGAAGGGTCACTGAATGCCTTGATGGAGTGGCCAGGCATCAGGTTACAAAGAGCCACCATCACAACCAACATCGCCATTACAATCACCATCATTACCACTATCACCACCACCACCACAATCACCACCATCACAATCACCATCACTACCACCATCACCACCACCACCACCATCACCATCACCACAGTCACCATCATCACCATCACCACCATCATCAGGGTGAAGGCGACGTCTTATTTAATCACGGTGTCTAGATTAACGCTGACCAGACAAAAGGTGACTGGGATTGTGGCCTGAGAAGTCGTGAAGTCCAGCGCATTAGTTTGTACCCCATGACGTCAATACAGAAGCCTCCTCGATAGGGCACAGGAGAAAGATAGAATAGATACAGAGCTATACCACAACGCATATATGATTAACAACACCTTCATTTTCTTTCAAGTTATATTTACATTTTTATACACGCGATTCTGGATTTATGGCGCGAAGAACCGTCCTCTCTTGATACGCCACTGTTATCATGTTTAGAGATGGTATGATCGAATTAAAGGAGATTTTTAATGTTTATTTTTATGATGTATTGGTAACGCATTATGGAACAGAAGTGAATTCAATTGCCATTTTTCCCATAACTACTCTATTTTAACCCCCTGAATTTGCAGTATCTTTTTTTCTGCATTCTTTCTACCTTCAGACGATTTTATTCAAACTTGGAAAGTCCTCTTGTGCTGATGGGATTACAGTCGCCTTATTTTCAGCTGAGGGAACTGGTCAACTCCTGGATCTTCAATACTAAGTCGTGGTTGTATGAAATTCGAGAAACCTTAGTTTAAAAAATCCTTAGTTACCAGTCAAATTTATCCTCCAATCTGATTATACCTGGCCATCACCTGAACTGAAAAGGGTTAGGCAGAAATTAATCTCCTTGGTTACTAGTCAAATTTATCCATCAATCTGACTACATCTGGTCATCATGTGAACTGAAAAGGGTTAGGTAGATATTAATCTCCTTGGTCACTAGTCAGATTTATCCTCCAGTCTACATTTGGCCATATCTGAGCTGAAGAGGGTTACGGATCTTTGTTAAAAGAAACAGACGATTGTGAATGCTGTATTTAACCCCTCCAGTTCGAAAAGTCTTTAGTAAGCTGAACAAAATCGTCTGGAGAAAGAAAGAATAAATTAGATGTACTTGATTTGACGTAAAGCTGAATAAAATCGTCTTGCATTAGGCAGCCTAGGACAACAGAGACAAGGCTGGGATGGGGTTCGAACTCTGAAAAGTAATAAAAGTATTTGAAAGTGTGTCTGTTTCTTTAGCTAGGTGCCTTTTCAGAGCCTCATTGGGCGGGCAAGGTGGAGAATTCGATCTGAGCATTCCTAGGCTACCATACCGAATGACTTGAACGAGTGTGTGTGTGTGTGTGTGTGTGTGTGTGTGTGTGTGTGTGTGTGTGTGTGTGTGTGTGTGTGTGTGTGTGTGTGTGTGTGGAGTGGGAGTGGGAGTGGGAGCGAGAGGGAGGGAGTGGAGATGGTGGGAGTAGGGAGGATAGTGGGAGACAGAGGGAGGAAAATAAGTGATGAGGATGGAAATTATGGTGAGTGACAGGAGAGAATGAGGGAAGAGGGAGGGTAAGGAAAATGAGATGCGGAGATGGAGAGAGACAGTAAGATAGTAGGAGAGAGAGGAGGTGACGGTGAGAAAAGGGAAGCAGAAGGAGATAGGAAGAAGATGAATGGGAGAAGAGGAAGGAATAAGGAAATGGAGTTAGAAGGAAGGAGGAAGGGAGAAGTGGGATGAAGGTGGAGAGATACGAGAGAAAAGGAGGGGTAAGGACAGGAAGGGAGGAGGGAAGAGGGAGGAAAGGAGGTAGAAGGGGGTAAAAGAGGGGGCCAGGATGAAGGTACGACGGGAGGGAAGAGAGAGGGGGGGAAAGGGAAGGAGGAAGACGAGAAAGACGAAGAGAAGAGGGTAGAGAGGAGATGAGGGGCGGAAGGAGGGAGAGGGAGAAAGGAAGGAAATCAATGAAACGAAGGATAGGAAAGGAAAAAGAAAAAAAAGAGGGGAATGTACGAACGAGCTGTTAAGAGGAGGGAAGAAGACAAAGAAGAAGAGTAGAGGATAAGGAGAAGGAGACGAAGAGAGGCAGGGAAGGAGAAAGGAGAGAAAAACAAAAAGGATAAAAAGAAGATATGGAAGCGAGGGAGGAAGAAGAAAGAGAGAGGAAGAAAAGAAATTAAACCGAGGAAAGAGAAGGAAGTAAAAAAAAAAAGTGGAATGGAAGGAGGAGGTGGATGAAGGAGAGATAAGAGGCATAGATCTTCGCCTCACTACGTACTGGTTAATATTTGTCCTCAGATAACAGTCAGACGAGAGGTAGGCAGCAAGGCAGGCAAGCAGGGAGTTAGGCAGGGACGTAGGAAGGCAGGCAGGGGGTTAGACATGGATGTAGGGAGGGAGGGAGGGACGGAGGGAGGGAGGAAGGGAGGCAAGCAGACAGACAGATAAACAGATAGATAGATAGATAGACAGACAGGTAGACAGATAGACAGACAGGAGAGGCAGGAGGGAACGGATGATAAAAAAGAAAGATGGCAAGAGGAAAGGTGGGAATATGGAAAGAGGGATTGGTGGGAAAGTAAGAGAAAAACTGCGGGTAATGAGGACTGGGAAGAATGGAGGAAAAAATCAAAGGGAGGAAGGGAGGGAAGAGAAGATACATTGTGAGGGAAACTAGAGGAAAAGGGAAGAAAAAGATGACGGAAGGAAGAGAGAAGGAGAGGGACCGGAATGTCAAAGAAGGAAAGAGAGGCAGGAAGGGAGGGAAAGAGGGACGCGAAGAAGGAATGTGGAAAGGAAGAATGAAAAGGTAAGGAAAGAGATAAAGGCGGGAAGGGAAGAAATGAAGTGAATAGGTGAGAAGGAAAGAAACGGAGCAGAAAAATGGAAAACGGAAGAGAAAGAATGATGACAGGAATCAAGGAAGGGAAGACAGGACTATTTTAAAAAGGAGTTGAAAGAGGAGGAAGTGAAGTAGAAGTAGGGAGAAAAAAAGAGAGGAAATAAAAATAGGAAAGAGAAATGAAAGAGATGGAAGCGACGCTGAAGGAAAGGGGGTGGATTGTACAGGAATGGGAGAGAGAGAGAGAGAGAGAGAGAGAGAGAGAGAGAGAGAGAGAGAGAGAGAAGAAAAGAAAACAAATAAGAGTAGAAACCAGAAGACAGTAACCCTTCTGGTCAAATGACGTAATTTTTTTTTTTTTCAGAGAGAGAGGAGGGGTGGGGGAGAAAATTAAAGAAGAAAAAAAGAAAGGAAGAGGCGGAGAGGGAGGGTGGGAGAGAGAGAGGAAGGAAATCAATGGTATGTTGCTTGCTCACGATTACTGGGTGAGAGAGAGAGAGAGAGAGAGAGAGAGAGAGAGAGAGAGAGAGAGAGAGAGAGAGAGACAGACAGACAGACAGACAGACAGACAGACAGAGACAGAGAGAAGGGGGGGGACAAAAATAATATCATACCCACACCTAAGACAATACAAAAATCGATATAATAGGTTTGTAATTATAAGGTAGGCTGAGATATAGGTAAAAAGGACACAGGTATGAAAAAAGGGCAAATAGGACACTGCATAATGACTACCGACACGCGATGGCTGGCTGGCAGTAGCGTAATGTCTTTCGGTCAGATGATGTCCTTTTGGGGGGAAGGGTTAGCCGCGCGTCTAGGTACGAATTTTTGCATTCAGATGGTCTTGTTCTTGTCATTTGCTTTTTCCTTGTGAGAGACGACTGTTGAAGAATTTTTGCGGCTGGATTTTCATTTTGGCAACACACACACACACACACACACACACACACACACACACACACACACACACACACACACACACACACATCGTGCTGTGTTAAACTATCCATATACTCGTACAACTTCCAAAAGGTACAGCTGATCGGAGTAGGTGGAGGCTAAGACCGAGAGGCAATGAAGTATTCGAGATAGTAAGAGAGTGCGTTCCAAGACAGGAGGCCACAGACAGGGGGAAAGACATTACGTGCAACGCAAGTGTGTTACGTAAAGGACTGAGTGAACTGGTTATACTGGTTAACTCTTGCACCAGAGCTGGACAGAATAGGTGTGTGTGTGTGTGTGTGTGTGTGTGTGTGTGTGTGTGTGTGTGTGTGTGTGTGTGTGTGTGTGTGTGTGTGTGTGTGTGTGTGTGTGTGTGTGTGTGTGTGTGTGTGTGTGTGTGTGTGTGTGTGTGGCTACATGGGTACTGCGTGCTCACCGAAAAGGAGAAGGGATGCAAAGAAGACAATTTAGAGGAGCAGTGACCCTTGAAACAATGACAGTAGACAAAGAGGTGATACAACAGTGCGGCGAAGAGAGAAATAGGTTGAAGGGAGTGAGTAAGAGGGGAGACGGTATGCCTTTGACTCCACCCCGATCAGCTATAAGATCAAGAAGAAAAAGCAATCAAGTCGCATAATTTCCACCAACGTACTCAAACCTCTCGCCTGCATTAATGTTCTGAACTCTATCATTGTTTTTAATTCACTGTGCCTCATTTCTTCCACTGAATATTCTAGATCAAATAAATTATTCTAATGCACTCAGGCTTATAATTTTCCTATATGCTCAACCCAATGATTTTCCTACTGTTCTCAATCACATAATTTTCTTTAATGTACAACTGCGACCACATGCACTCGTACACCTGGTCCACCAAAGGAGTGTATGGATCTCGCATCATATTTACTGAACAATAAATCAGCTTTTTAATATATCCCACTAAGTAAACTATAGTTAGTGTATTATTATTATTATTATTATTATTATTATTATTATTATTATTATTAGTAGTAGTAGTAGTAGTAGTAGTAGTAGTAGTAGTAGTGGTCGTAGCAGTAGTAGTAATATTTGCAACCCCAGGCTCTCTGAACGTGAACCGGGTAGTCTGCCTTTCTTCCACAGTTCACTATCCTCCTTTCAGGGTATAGGAATGAGACTGAGAGACGTTTGTATATCAGGACAGCTCTACCGCCTGGTCATATCGGTGCCACCACATGAAGGCGTCCCTCTCCGGCACGATAATAATGTATATAACAGCAACAATTGATTTTGCTTTGGGAGGACACCATTAGATTGGGGACTGTATATATGGCTAAAATTGTACCTCTCTACCGTATCATTTTCCTTAACATACTCGACTCTATAATTTTTGTTTAGTGCATTTAACCCCATCATTTTCCTTTAATGTATTCGAACCGACAATTTTCATACTCTGCGTAGAAGGTAGGTGCTGTTTTAGGTCGTGTCTGTCTGTCTGTCCGTCTGTTGAGGCTTTTACTTTTAAAAATCATGCCTCATAAACCTTTTCTTTTTCTTTTCTTTCTTTCTTTCTTTCTTTCTTTTTTTTTGGGGGGAAACTGGTAGATACTGATTATTTCCAAGTCAAAGTCGAAATGAAGGCCACAGTTTCAAGGTCAAGGTCACTAAAATGATTAGAAATGTTTCCCAAGTAAGTCCTTATCTTCCGTCTCCCTGGCATTCAAGTCTGTAATGAACTTAACTCTGTCATTCTCTACGTGTACTTCCCAGTCGTACAATATTCCCCCATGTACTCTATCATCTCCCTTCAAGAACTGGGTAACTCTATAATTTCCTTTCGTGTGTTGAACCATTTTATCATCTTGTACTCCTCAACTTTATAATCTTCCTCTTTGTATTCCTCAACCCCCTATTATTTTTTTTTCTCGTGTATTCAACTCTATGATCTTATTATATGTCCTCAACGCCGTAATTTTCATTCGTTTAAAACAACTATATCACTTCCCAATCATTAACAGGGTACTTCTTAATCTCGGACTGCATATCTATCAATCTATTTATCTGTTTATCTATCTATCTATCTATAAGGCTTCATGATATGTTCAAAAGGACGATTTTATTCAACTCACAAAAACTCACCGCACTCAAGTGGGTAACGCAATCTACAGGTGTCACAGACGGCGGTGACTGACGCTACATGTGACGGTGAAGGAGTAATTTTCAGTGTTTTTCAGGCCCTCCAGCAATTCGCAGCAGGTGAGGGACAGACGTGCCATTTGAGCGGGGGGCCGGGACGTTAAATATAGCGTTGGAAAACAGATGCCACTCACCGACTGAACAAAAATTATCCACCACAGAAATAACCCTTTTACGATGGAACATAGTCAATCACGCCACGTCACTCATGTTAAAACAAAACTACCCCACACTAAGCCACTGACGCCGAAACAAAGCACTCACGGCAAAATAAAACCAACAAGAATGTAGTAGCTTCAGAGAATGCATACCTCCGCCAACACCTATACCATACAATTCAGATCGCCACCAAAATTTAACCAACACTTCCTCGGCCCATGGCCCACATATCCACAATACTTCATTGAAATTCAACGAAAACTTTCTGGGATATCTTGTGGAAAACAAACATGTAATCATGGAAGAATACATAGCCTCCTCCAACTCCGTTGGCGGAGGTAATAGCAGTTGAGAGTCACCCACTTACAGGCACTTAAGCCAGAAGAAAGCCACACAAGGCAGACGAAAGCCACCACGCTAAGCCACTTGCGCTAGAAAAAAAAGTGGCTGAAGCAGGTAAACATAACTTATTCTAGCATAACAAAAGTAATATTTTAAACGTTGGGCTGCAAAAGCTGTTTCTCCAAAGAGGGCTTTTCTTACCTATATATCATCCAATCGTTTACTACCCCATCAGGAGCGTAAAGGTCCCCGGCTAGGCTGCTTAGTCAGAACAATTTATGATTTCGAATCGTTAAGTCTGAAAAAAAAAAGAAAAAAAAAAAAAGATGTCGTATGTAGAAGGAAACTAGGTTATGAAAGACTATTCCGGAGTTTAAGCTAAGTATAGCAAAAAGAAAAAATCGAATATCAAGGGGTCAATATAAAATGAAAGAAATCACGGTGTTCATTCCCTAATCGTACATGCAAGACGTAGGATACGGGTTAACGCTTACACTAAAGAACTGACCAGAAAAGGGATGAAAATATGAGGAAACTTTTTAGAGAACTGATCAGAAAATGGATGAGAACACAAAGTAAACTTTAGAGACTTGATCAGAAAAGGAATGAAGAAGATAAGGAATTTTTTTTAATACTTTTAGAACTCATCTCCCTCTCTCTCGCTCTCTCTCTCTCTCTCTCTCTCTCTCTCTGTTCTATCATGAACAACTTTTTATATCACGATTTACAGTTTGCGATTCATAACATTTGTAGTACAGTATTTGATGTGTCCCAGTAAAAGGGCATTTGCTGTTATGAGCGATTTTGCATACTATTTAGCCTGTCATTGTCAGAGAGAGAGAGAGAGAGAGAGAGAGGGAGAGAGATTCAGGGGTCACATTTAATGAATTTGGGGCAAATATAATTATCACATCACCAACCAGGTAGGCACGCCGCTGGAATTAATTTGTTTATCTTTACAGGTGAGGGCTGCAGGAGGAGGAAGATCAGAGATATTAATTATAATATAAATATTTTTCACAGTGACTATTATGATGGCTGTGACGATGATGATGATGATGATGATAATAATAATAATAATAATAATAATAATAATAATAATAATAATAATAATAATAAAATGATTTGGAAAAGGAGGAAAAGAAGATTTAGAAGGAAAAAGAAAAAAACGAATATCGATAATATTTATAATCAGCAAGAAAGTAAGAGAAAGGGGAGAATATTATGAACAGCAAGCATAGCACGATTATATAAACAGATAGATAGACAGATAGATAGGCCGATGTGTATGTGAGAGAGAGAGAGAGAGAGAGAGAGAGAGAGAGAGAGAGAGAGAGAGAGAGAGAGAGAGAGAGCACCACCACATAACACAGGTCGAGCAGAAATGTGATATATTCCTACAAGCAGATGATATCATTTTCTGCACACTTAACTCTTGTGAGATAAGGGGAGAAATGAGTGACATCACGGGACTTCAAGGGACAAATGATCACCTTAGGGGACATCACGATACACACCCTGACATCAGAGAGAGAAAAATCATCGACCACACACTATTGACAGAACAAAATAAATTATCTCAACACTTTAACAGGCTAGAGGAGACTTCAAAGCACATCAAAAAGGCTGGAATACACAAGGGGACATCATTTAACTCAGAGGGGACCAAAGGGACATCAGACATCACCTTCAAGCATGGACCAAGGAAGGATACACGTCGCCTTCACACACATTAACAGCCTTGAGGAAAATATTATGTCTCAAGGAGGATACAGAATGCTTATGAGTATGTCAAAGAGCTTCAGAAAATAGTGGGGGAGATCAAGGTACTTCCAGAGACATCAAAGTACTTCCATGGACATCAAAGTACATCCACGGACATCAATGTACTTACAAGGACATTGCCCCCCTCCCCCCGGGCAAGCGTTAATGCAGCGATCGTAAATATGATCTAAACGGGTTTGCAATTAACATGGGCCGCGACGGAGATAATTTGTTTTATTTTTACGCTGGCGAGGACGGGGATGTGGCTGACGGGCTGTGGATGAGGTGTGGATGTGGCTGGGGACGTGGGTCGTAGAAGTAGTAGTAGCAGTAGTAGTAGTAGTACCAGTATTTTTGATGTTTTTGTAGCACCAGGTTCATCTCAATTGTGGACCCAGTGGACTACGGTCTTAAACTGTCCTTCCGCAGTCCACCGTATTCCTAAATCTGTGTCTTATAGCTGTGTGGAGACCATCCTGCATTGCCTTGGGAATGTTGGCAATGTGTGATTTGTATTTGTTTCTGTATTAGTCGGTATGACATGCAGAACAGGACTTCCTCCTTGGAGAGACTGAGAGCTACGAATGACCCTTCGCCATTCCGGTAAGATATAAAGGAGGAAAGGATGTCTGTAACAAGAGCGGTGCCTTTGAAAGTATGTGTTGTAATGGCTGTTTTATGTGCGTCAGAAACTTAGTACGTAACTGTGTGCAGCGACAGGGTCCCAGTACATGCTAACATGTTAAATGACGTCTTACCAGCGTTCACTACAAATGTCTACCACTGTTTAATATTTCCGTATCATGTTACACCTGTATAACTAAAAAGTATAGTGTATGCAACTGTTCTGGGGGCACAGTTTATCACATTAACTTTCTGACTGCATTAAGTTTCTCTAAGCTAAATAAAACTGTCCTTCGGAAACTGGAACTGCATTAGCAAAATATGGGTTCACTGCTAAAGAGAAAATCACGACATTTTCAACTTTAATGGTGCTCTAGATTTCTCAACTGCTTAGTAAATCCTCGACATTAGCCGAAACAAAATGGACGATCCTTAATTCGCGGCGATCTCCCATCCCTCAACCTGTCACCCCTGGATCCGCCACTGATGTCTGGAACCGAAAGCATTATAAAAGACTGAGATCCGTACCTCACCTTCCGCTATTTCTTGAGCTTCACCCCTGGGTCCGACCGGCAATTCTGACTCCCAAGCCAAATCTGATCGCTCTGACCTTCTCCTCTGACAGTGTCCATAAGAAAATCATACTTGGCATCAGAAACTTATCGTGGGTTTTCGGATTCGATCAAGAAATTCCAGCCTGTTCGTTGTCGAGAACTGAAATTAAGAACCTGAAATACGAATCGATAGTTGTATACCGTAGTTTCAAGGAATATTTGAGTGTTTTTTTCTTGTCACTTATGCTTTTTTGCCTGTATGTGCTTGGGATTGTCTCCTGTCCACAAAACACTGCCAGTGCATTTTTCATTTTCTTTTTTTCTTTTTTCTTTTTTCTTTTCTTTTTCTTTTTTTTTTTACGTAATGGCCCAAACCTCATCTGAATGTGAACCCAGGGAGCTGCAGGCTGAAGATGTAGCCTCTCTACAGGACCGCATAATAAACCCCTTCACTTCGATGACGTACTGTTCTTAGTAATTCTCGCTCCTGCTACACTCCTTTTACCTTAACTTGGCCTAGTTTTTTGTCCGTTTGCAGCTTATTTCTCGACGCTTACTTGCAAAATACGACAACACTGTGGCTCTACATCCCTTTCACAACACATCTTCGTGATTAGCATCATGCAAAACATATCTAAACCGACCTACAGTATTCAAACCCAATCTAACCTAATCCGTCTATACCTAATCCAACTGAATCCAACCCAACCAAAGATGATCTAATCCAACCAAGCCCTGCCTAAAGTGACCTAAACCTAACTTGATATTGGCTATCCATTCCTAAAGAATTACATGCTGTCCCTTGTATTAAACCATTTTTATCGAACATATCCTTAAATATATGAATTGTTTTTTCACACACTATTTCATTTGGTAGTGGACCCACTGATCAATTGCCCTATTTGGGAAACTGAATTTCCTTACGTCTTTATCACCTCTCATTTTATGTAGTTGTTTGCAGTGTCCTCTTGCTGATGTTTTCCCTTACGTTATATACTCATTTATGTCTATTTTCTCTTTCCCTGAAATTCATTTATACAGCATAATTATGTCTCCACGATTCCATCTGCCCCGTAGTGTTGGAAGATTCAGTTATTCTAGTCTTTCTTTGCAGCTAAGATCCCTGATGCTTGGTACCCATTTTACAGCTGTACTTTGTGCTTCTTCAATGTTATATATGTGTTTTTTTGAGATGAGGATTCCAAACTACTGATGCATACTCCAAAGTTGGTCTGATTTCTCAGCATGTCTTCATTTATATATATGAATGCTACCCTCATATTAGCAAGCAGTGTGTACATGTTCCTTACGTTTTCATTTATGTGGTCAGCCGGTGATAGTCTGTTATTGATAATCACTCCTAAATCCTCTTCCCTTTCTGATGTGTGTAGGGTTGAACTTCCTAATTTATAGTCCCAGTCTGGTCTTTTTTCCTTTTTACCAAATTTTATTACATGACATTTGTCCACATTTAATTATGGATGATTATATTCAGCTTGAGACCAGCAATTAAAAATAACAAATAAAAAAAAGAACATTACTGAACGCTGTCTTTACTTCTCACAATGCAAAAATTTTCTCCTTTGCTGACTAAAATTGTTTGACGATGATAGGAAAAAAAATGCAAATTATGATTTTTCCTTTTATCTTCTTCACATCTTCACTCCATTTACTTGTCCTTTATCTTCACTTATAATTCATCCATTTCAATTATTGAATTTACTCATGTTAGTCATAATTTTTTAAACGCTTAGCCACCTTATAAATCTTACCCTTTTAACCTGCTTATTCACGCTATTTATATTTTCTTTTATTTCATCCTTATTCATTTTAATCATTCATTTTACCAACTCATAAAATCATTCTTTTACCCATCCCGTCTCATCTCCTTCAATCGTTTATTTATTTTACTCATCCATTAACCCATTTATTATTCATCTTTACTCACCCATTCACTCAGCAAACTATACTTCTTTTACCTTAATTTGGCCCAGATTTTCGTTGTTTTGCATCTTATTTCACGTAGCTCAGAGGTAGAATAAGACATTACTGTGGCTCTACATCCCCTCCATAGCACTTCTTCGTAATTAGCACCGTATCTTAGTCGTAATTTCCTGCTACAGCTCAGTCTTCGCGATGGATAGAGGGGAATTTTAAGCCAAGTTAGAGTAAATGGGGTATATTAATTCATTCCCTATTTTGCCCCTCCTGTATTCCATCATATCTTGTTTCATTATTATAAGTGAATGATCCTATTGACGAAAACAGGTTCAAGACTCAGCTAGGATTAACCAGGATTAGTTAGAATCCCCTCCCACCCCCCCCCTCTCTTTCTCCCTCCCTCTCTCTCTCTCTCTCTCTCTCTCTCTCTCTCTCTCTCTCTCTCTCTCTCTCTCTCTCTCCTTCAATGTTTGTATATCTGTTCATGAATCAATCTTCCCATTTCTGTTTCTCTGTCGGAACTATACCTGCCTACTTTCTCTCTCTCTCTCTCTCTCTCTCTCTCTCTCTCTCTCTCTCTCTCTCTCTCTCTCAACATCGCCTCCTCCCCCCCAGACAAATAATGGGTGTAGGAGCCTTCAGCCCAGATCAGACTCAGGACTCAGCCAGGATCAGAACGGATCAGTATGGATTAGTCACTACCTTGCTGTCACATCCTGGTGTTGTGGGGCTGTTTGGTGGTCTATCTATCTGTCTATCTATCTAACTATCTGCCTTTTTATCTGTCTGTCTTTCAATCAATCAATCAGTCCGTCTATCTATCCATCTATCTATTTATGCGTGTCTACCTATATTTGCTTCAGTATTTCCCTCCATTTCTTTCTTCCCCTTTATCTGGCAATCTACATACCTCTCTCTCTCTCTCTCTCATCTAACCATGCAACTCTATACCTATCCATCCACTTATCTATCGATCTCAGTCTATCTCACTATCTATCTATCTACCCATCAGCCAATCAGTTTATCCAGATATGTATCTACCAGCCAATCTATCTGTCTGCCTACCAGTTTATCTATCCGTGTATCTATCCACCTATCTATCTATCGGTCAGCCTATCAGTTTATCTGCTTATGCGTCTACGAACCTATCTATCTACCTGTCTATCTATCTATCTATCTGTCAACCGGGCTTAGGATCACACCAGACCAATCCCTCACTTGCCAACTCATCCAATCATACGGCTGCTGGTTTGTTCATCTGTGTGTGTGTGTGTGTGTGTGTGTATTTGTTTATTTGTGTTTGTTAATTTGCGTTTGTTTTTGTCTTTATGAATCGGTCTCTTTGTCTTTTGCTTAGCTATATGTTTATTTGCTTGTCTGACTGTCCATATCTTTGTATCTATTCATCTGTGCCTATCTTTGTCTACCTATCTATAATAATGATAATAATGATGACAAAGATGGTGATAATGATGAAGGTGACACAAATGAGAATTATATTGATCAAAAAAGATCCGACAGACATAATGATACTAATGAAGATCTAAAATTCATATATTGTTCACACACACACACACACACACACACACACACACACACACACACACACACACACACACAACGCCCACGCCTCGAAAACCAAATTCCTGACAGGCTGCAATACATGTTAACTGAGGCTCATCCATTCAGAAAAAAAAAAAAAAAAACAGACGCAATGAAAAGGAATGAAATAAAACAAGGCTCGTAAACAACAGAACCAACCAACTGCCCTTCCACCACCTCCCTGCCTATCACCCACCCTCCCTGGCTATTATCGCTGCCTCCCTTACCTTCCCTGCCTGCCACTCTCCCAGCCTAACCCCTCTATTTCATTCTCTCCTTGCTTCTTGCCCTGCCTCAACCACTCTTCAACATCTACCCCTCTTTCCTCAGCGTCACTGTCTTCCGTTCTATCTCCCTTCCACCTCCTGTCTACCCTCCCTCGTGTCTCTCTGCCTCTTTCTCACCTCCCGCATCTCCCCTCCCAATCCCCCCCCTCTCTCTCTCTCTCTCTCTCTCTCTCCCTGCCCCACATACAGGCGGCAAATTAAAAAGAGTACATATGGGAGTCGCCTGTCAGTGGTGGTGTGGTTTGGCCCATGCAATATAGCCGGATGTTGGGGAAGGGGAGGAGGGAGGGGGGAAAAGGAAGAGGAAGGGGGGAGGGAGAGCGAGGGGAAGGGGGGAGGGAGTGCGAGGGGAAGGGGGGAGGGAAAGCGAGGGGAAGGGGGGAGGGAGAGGGGGAGGTCATGAGAGGGAAAAGTAGGATAGGCAGATGAAAGTGAGAAGGGAGAGAAGAGAGGAGAGGGTATGGTAGTGGAAATGATCCTGAGATGGATGGGATGGAGGTGAAAATGAGAAGAGTGAGAAGGTAAGGAAATATATGGGATGGGTAGATGAAAGTGAGAGGGGGAAGATAGACAAAGGGTAGGAGGGGAAGGGATATGTGGGAGGAGAGAGAGAATAAGGGGAGAGAATGACGAGAGGGTGGGGGAGAAGGGGAGGTGTGAGGTGGGATCGAGGAGGGACGGAGGAAAAGTATTAAGGTGGAGGGAGTCTGTTTAAGGGTAGGCTATGAATATGGTAACTCCAAGCTCAACGAAATGATATTAAGTAGAAGGCCCCCCTCCCTCCCTCCCTCCCTCCCTCTCTCTCTCTCTCTCTCTCTCTCGCCACACACACACACACACACACACACACACACACACACACACACACACACACACACACACACACACACACACTAAAAAACATACACAGACACAAATTTAAGCATCCCCTATCCATAAAGCCGGCAGAAAAAAGCAAGAACCACAATACAGAGCAGGAAAATTATCATGAAAATAATATAAGAAAGGTCACAGTGCAAAACATATTCTTGACTATAACTGTCTGCATATGAAAGTGTTTACCATTAAAAGCATTACGACCATATGTGCTGTATTTCCCTCCTCCGTTATTTGCATGGTATTAGTATTATTGCCCTAGGTTTATCTGACATGCGAACCCAGTTGACTGCAGGCTAAGGTTGTCTTCCTGCAATCCATCAACCTTCTTGCTGGGGATAGGGAGGGAGTTGAGGGACGTTTATATAACTGTGCAGTGAAGTCGGCCAGTCATATCGGTACCACCACGTGAAGGCGTCCCTCTCCAGCACCAGTGAATTGGAGAAAAGAAAAATAAATGGACTCCTCTACCATTTACCTGTGAACACCTTTACCTGGGGATTTTGAAGCTAGATACTGAACTTGCAAAAGTGAATTCTGAGTGTTTGTTCTGAAATGCAGTCCACCCTATCGCCAGGCAATTCTGTTAGGTTAGAACACGAGGATAGAGTAGTCTGGGAGAGAAAATATGATGGGAAAAAGTAGGGAAATGTTAGAGAAAAGGCAGAGTAAAGGGGAAAGGAAAGGAAAAAAGAGGAGAATGAGGGAAAGACGGGAAAGGTGAAAAAAGGGAAAAAGTAAATGGAGGGGAAAGGAGAGGCGGCAGGGTAAAGGGAATGGGGAAGAGCAGGATAGATGTGAAGGAAGAGGATAGAAAGTGCAGAGGAAGGAGGAGGGGAAGGGAAAAGGCAAAGAGGTAAGGAAAAAACCAGGGTAGGAGTGATGGAAGGGGGTACAAAAGATAAATGATGGAGGAGAGAAAGACGGGAATGTGGGACATTAAGGAAAAAGGGGAGGGAGAGGTAAACGATGGTGGAAGACAGAAGGGGAAGATGAAAAAGGGTGATGGAAGAGATAAATGAAGAGGGACAACAAGTGGTGAAAATAAATGGGAGAAGAAGATGGAATATTAAGCTGGGTGATGGAAAAGGTAATGATGGGGAGGGTGACAGAAGTGAAAAGAGATGAGAGGAAGATAAGGAGGAGGAGGAAATGAATGATGGAAGGGGTTAGGATGATATGGAAAGGTGGAAGGGAAGGTGAAAGAAGGAGAGGGGGAGATAGGTGACAGGAGGGGAGAGGGAGGGGAAGAGAGAAACAGGGTAGGAGGAGATAAGAGAAGGGAAGAAGGGGCAAGGGGGGAAGGGATAGGAGAGGAGATATGGAGGAAATAAAATGTAGGGTTGATACACGCAACTGGGGAGAGGAGAAGGGGAGGAGAGGGGAGGGTAAGACATAAGAGGGATCTGGAGGGAGAGAGAGGGAGGGAGGGGAAGGTGAGTAGAGAAGCGAAGGGGGAAGGGGGAGGGGAATTCATATAGGTAATAGGTAGTGATATAATGGGAGGGGAAGGACGAAGAGGGGAGAAGGGAGGGAAAGGGTGAGGGAAGGGGAGAGGGATTCATACAGACAGTAAATAATGAGTTATGGAATGAGAGAGAGAGAGAGAGAGAGAGAGAGAGAGAGAGAGAGAGAGACAGAGAGAGAGAGAGAGAGAGAGAGAGACTGGAACTATGAAAAGAGAGAAGAAAAAAAAGGAGAGAGGAAAAGAGAGCTTGAGAAAATGAAGACAGTGTTGTAGGAAAAAAGAAACAGAAGGAGAGGAAAATAAGGACAAAAATATACAAGAATAAAATCTAGGCTTGAGTTGATGAGGCTAAAGAGAAGAAGAACGAGGAGGGGAAAAGAGGGGATGAAAAAGGAAACTGATATAATGCAAAGTGGGGGGAAATAGAGGAAAAGGGAGGAAGAGAAAGGGGAAAACTGAAGTGGAGAAAGAGGGAGATAGGAAGAGGAGAAAGAAGAAGGTGAAGATGATAAAAAGGAGATAATGCGAGATAGGGAAAGAGAAAGGAAAATGAAGGAAGAGAGGAAAAGCAGGAAAGTGTGGAGATCATGGAAATAGGGAAAAGTAAGAGGAGTGGTGGAGGAGGAGGAGGAGGAGGAGGAAACACTTAAGGGAAAGAAGTAGATGAAGGAAAAAAAACGACGAACGAGGGAGAAGGGGAGGGGAAGAAGAAGTGTCTGGAGGGGAAGAAAGAAAAAAGATTCAGATAATGCGAAGGGGAGACCGAAAAAGAGAGAGAGGAAGAGGGGAAGAAGAAGGATTGGAAAGAGGAGAATGAAATGCAGTAATAGGAGGAAAAAAGCTTAAGATTATGAAATGATGAGAGAAAATGAGAGTGAAAGAGAGGGGAAGAGAAGGAGGAAGGGGGAAGGGAATGCAGAATAAGAAGACAGGGAGGAAATGAGAAGGAAATAATGAAGAGGGAAACGAAGAGAAGAAAAGGGAACAAGGCTGCGATGATGGAGAGGTGAGAGATGAAAGCTGACGGCAAAAAAAACTCGATTTAATGAGACTAATAAAGAAGGAAAACAAGGAAAGAAAAAGGGAAATGAGTGAACGGGTGAAATGATGAGAAGGGGAAACAGGGACAGATGATGAGGGAAGAAAGAGGAGGGAACACGCAGGGAGAGGAGGTAATGAGAGAGAGAGAGAGAGAGAGAGAGAGAGAGAGAGAGAGAAAGAGAGAGAGTGCCCAGGAAAGAAAGTGTGTGTGTGTGTGTGTGTGTGTGTGTGTGTGTGTGTGTGTGTGTGTGTGTGTGTGTGTGTGTGTGTGTGTGTGTGTGTGTGTGTGTGTGTGTGTGTGTGTGTGTGTGTGTGTGTGTGTGTGTGTGTGTGTGTGTGTGTGTGTGTGTGCAAGACGGGTTAAGATGCATTTGACGTCCCCAATTAATAACCATTTTCCTTTTTATTTTCCTTTATTTCCCAGTGGCAAGATTAATGAGACAAGTTCCTCTTTTTCAGGGCAGGATCGAGGGGTATTAGTTGGGAGGAGAGAGAGAGAGAGAGAGAGAGAGAGAGAGAGAGAGAGAGAGAGAGTGTCCCATCTCCCTAAACTCTCTCTCTCTCTCTCTCTCTCATCCTACTAGCTCAATTTTTCTCCCTCCATACCTCACTTCCCAACCTCCCCCTTAAATCCTCCCTAAACCTTCCTTTCTCCCTCTTTCATCTTCTCTTTCTCTACTCTGTGTTCTTCTCCCCCTCCTTCACTCCCTCTCTCGCCTCTCATTCATTTCCCTTCCTCAGTTCATCTCCATCATCTCCCCTTTCCCCTCGTACCTTCCTTCATCCCTTCACCCCCTCATCTCATCTTCATCTGCTCCCCTTTCTTATCTCTTCACTCACGTCTTCCTTCCCTCTCTCCATCATTCTCCTCCCACTTCTCTCTCTCTCTCTCTCTCTCATCTCCCCTCATCCCCCTGGCCTTGGAAGAAATGACTGACGAAAAGGCATTCCCTAACCTTTCCATCTCTCCCTCAACTCTCCCTTTCCTTTCCCACCATTTCTTTCATCCTCTCTCACGTCTCTTTCCTCCAAAACTCTCCACCTCGCACCTCCGTCAGATCACCTCTTTCCTCTTCAGCCCTCCTCCATCTCCTCCCTCATTTCCATCTCCATTACCTTATTCCTCCTTCATCTTCTCTTTCATTTCCCTCCCTCCCTCACCCCTCTCCTCCTCAACCCTCCTTCATCTTCTCCCTCATTTCCATCCCCCATTACCCTTTCCTTCCTTCATCTTCATCATTTCCATGTCCTATTACCCTCTCCCTCCTTCACCTTCTTCATTTCCCTCCCTCCCTCACTCCTTCCCTCCTCTCATCTCCATCACCTGAACCTAGCTAGCGGGGATGGAGGGAAGAACTGACAGATTAAACGGCATTTCTGAATTAACTGTCAGATCGAGAAGGTTAGAGGGAAGGGAAAGGGTAGGGGAGAGGGAGGGGAGGGAGGGGGAAGAGGGAGAGAGAGGGGAAGGAGGAGGAAGAGGGCGAGAGAGGGGAAGGAGGGGGAAGAGCAGGAGAGAGGGGAAGAGATGAATGAAAGGTAGGGAGGAAGGGAGGAGTGAGGGGGTTAGGGAGAATAGGGAAGGGGTGGTGAGGACAGGGAAGGGGGAGAGAGAGAGAGAGAGAGAGAGAGAGATGGTAGGGAGGGGGAAGTGGGGAGGGGGAAGAGGGAGAGGGGGAAGAGAGGGAGGGGGAAGAGGGAGAGGGGGAGGAGAGGGATGGATGTCAGGGAGGGAAGAGGGAGGGAAAGTAAGGAGAGAGAGGTGAAGGAGTGAAAAGGGAGGGAGATATGAAATGAGGGAGAGAGGCGAATGGAGGTAAGGATGAGAAAGGGTGAGAGGGATGAATGGTACGAACGGAGGGAGGAGGGAAGGAAGGTAAGGAGACAGAAGGGGAGAAAAGGAAGGGAGATATGATGTAAAGGAGAGAGAGAGAGAGAGAGAAAGAGAGAGAGAGAGAGAGAGAGAGAGTGGAAGGTTGATGAAATGGGATGGAGTTGATGGAAGATGAGGGAGAAATTAGAAAAGAATGAAAGAAGGATGGAAAAATGCTGAAAGAGGGATGGAAACTGAGGTGATGAAAGATGAGAGAAAAAAATAGGAGAAGCTGGAAGGGAGATGGAAGGGGATGAAAGTGATGGTAGCTGAAGGGAAAAAAATGGAAGAGGATGGAAGAGGAATGGAAATGGGATGGAATGAATAGGAAGTTTTGGATGACAAGGGAGATAATGGAACAGGAAAGAAGAGGAATGGAAGTTGGATGGAAGAGGGAGGAAGAAGAAGGAAAGAGGGAGGACGAAGGGAAGAGGGAAGGGCGGACGAATAAACGGATAATATTTAATAAAAGTGACTGAGAAACGGAATTGAAATATAGAGGTGCTTATGGTACGATGAGAGAGAGAGAGAGAGAGTGTCCCATCCAGCTGGAGCACCTTAACCCACTAAACCACCTGGCATCGTTTAGTTATATGGTTACCACCCAACGTAGTAAGTGGCTTCCGGGGACAGAGAAACCATTTGGCCTGTCACTCAAAGTCACCCAAAGGCAACAAACCATCGAGTGAGTGGATGGTGGGCGTCATCATTCTTTTTATTCTCCCTCTAGTGTCTGTTTTTTTTTTTTTAAGTCCAATGATTACATAGTAGAATATCAGTTTCATGAAGTAACCAAAAACTGCTGCGGTCCCATCACAGCAGACTGAGCCGATCATCAAGCACACAAGACACAAGGTACGGATGGCCCTGTAAGTTGCAAAGTCTGCAACAAAAGAAAAGAGAAAAAAGAAAATGAAGAAAGAAAGAAAAAACAATCCCTGGAGGTCAATGGATATGAAAATGAAGGACGTCTGCATAAATAAATTAATCAATGAACTCTATATATGTGACGTCTTATGCAGTTTCGATTACTCTCTCTCTCTCTCTCTCTCTCTCTCTCTCTCTCTCTCTCTCTCTCTCTCTCTCTCTCTCTCTCTCTCTCGTGCATACCACCCAAAGTGGGGTACGGGTTATGTGCACATGTCACGGTGAGGGGAGAGTGGCGAGGGGAGAGAGGGGAGGAAAGGGGAAAGGGGGAAGGGTATGAGAAGGGGAAATGATGTGAAAGGGTGATGAGGTAGGAGGTAAGGGAATGAAAGAAGGGCAAAAGAACAGAAAGAGGGGGAGAAGGGGTGAGAAGGAGGAAGGTAGGTAGTGGAATGGGTGAGTAGATGGAAAGAAAATTGAGGGGAGAGGAGAGAAGGGAAAGAAGACGAGGGGAGGAGAGAGGAGTGAGATATAACGTGGGAGAGGGAAGGGAGGCAAATGAACGAATGGAAAGGGAAGGAGAGGTCTTGGGGAAGGGAGGGGAGAGGCAAGAGAGGAAAGGGAGAGAAAGTTTGGAGAGAAAGCAGTGAAGGAAAGAAACAGAAAAGGAAAAGGGGGGTGGGGGTGGATGAGCGAGAGGAAGTTGGTGTAAAAGAAGGAAGAGAAGGAGAGTGAGGAAAAAAAAGAATGGAAGGAAGATACGTGGTAGATGGAAAGGAAGTGAGGGAAAGGGAGAGGACGGACGGAGGAGAGGGAAAGGGACGGGAGTGAAACAAAGGGAGGGGAGGATGAGGTGAGAGAAGAGTGGGAAGGGAGAGAAGGGTCGGAGGGGAAGGGGAACGAAGGGCAGGGGATTGAAGGGGGAAGGGAGAGGAACAAGGGAAAGGAAGGGGGTACGCAGAACCAAACACGTAACTCCCCCGAAACATGCACAAAGAGAGCCGAAAATAACAAAAAGTAATGAAGGGTCGACCTAAGTACGAAATCAGGACAAGGAAATGAGGGCAATGAGCACGCCTGACATTCAATCTTCACGCCCACTACGCAGGAACGAAGTCATGTCACTCCATATCAGGGTCTGCGTAATGCAGAAAGGAGTGCAAAGGATGGCAGTCTGCATCCATATTCGTCCCTGCTAAAGTAAGACAAACAAGGCAGAGTCGAAAACAAGCTCCCTTCACCTAATTTTATTCCTTGACACAGTGAGCCTGAAATTCTGGAGGTCGTAGCTTAAGGGAACGACAGATTGAGGAGGGTGTTCCAGAGTTCGCTTTTTGAGTTTCTGACAGACTTGGAATAGCGACTTAACTCTTTGATGGAGAGCTGCCAAGGAATAAGTCATGTATTGTTAAAGGCTTGGGGATAGTCAACAGCGCGAATAGGCTCGAACAGAATCGTCTTGACCTGTGCTACGTACATGCAAAATTTAAAACGAAAAGTCATCCTTAAGTATACCTAAAAAAGAAAAAGAAAAGAAAATGGTGCTAGATTTTTACGTTTTTCCCCATGTATCTGACTTTCCTTTTATTTGTTTCTTTTTCTTTAAGGAAGATGAACAATGGAAAGAAAAACAAATTGGAATCTTTTTGGCAGAATATGGTAAGATTCGACGCTTTTAATAGAAAGAAGCCTTGAAACCAAATCCTTTATTATGATAACTTTTTAAATTATCATGTTCTACCTAATAATACCACCTTCACTTTAACTAGGCGTAAAGTTATATCTCCAATTAGCAGTCTCAGATATAGTAAGAAATCAACTCCAGAATATGGTCCAAGTTTCAAGGAAGTTATATGGAAAGGATGTAGAGCCATAGTGTTGTCTCATTCTACCACTGAACAACGAGGCAAGGATGTCTGCCAAATTAAACTGAACGAACATTAACTTAATCAGACTAAAACACCACCTATAGTCGGTCTGTTATCACCTGACAAGCATCCATAACCCCTTTCAGCTGAGTTGATGGTCGAGTGCAGTCAGATTGGAGGATCGATCTGACTAATAACCAAGGACACTCAATCTTGAATTTTCTGCAACCACGGCACAGTATTCAAACAGGGTGTGTAGCTCAGTTTCGTCAGTTAATACTGAAATGGTTGGCGAAACTTACATCTAACCTTCCAGTTCGAAAAATCTCCCGTTAGCTCAATAAAACCGTCTGAAGAGTAAAAATAAACTTTGTAAAATGTCATCGAATTGAAGGGTTTATGATGAAAGAATACAATGAAGGACAGAAACCGTATGAGGGCAGACTGTAAAAATCCATCTGTCTATCTGTCTATCCATCTATCTATCCATCTATCTTTCCATCTATCTATCTATCTATCTATCCATCTATCTTTCCATCTATCTATCTATCTATCTATCCATCTATCTTTCACCAGACTGCCTTCTGTCCAGTTCCCTCCCCTCTCATATACCTCTCCACCATGTCCCTCCACCTTCATCCCCAGTTTCCCCCTTCCCTCCTCCTCCTTTCCACGTCACTCACATACATTCTCCTAGTCAGTTTTTCATTCTTTTTTCTCTCCACCAGCCCAAGTTATCTCAAAGTACCCCTCCTATGGTTATTAAGACATTCAAAGGCAAAAGTAATCGAAGGTCTCAGATACGAACACTGTAATTGCAGAGTTTCGTCAAAGAGATGAATATGATAAGAATATGAAAGAAATGCAATAGGAAAGCC